>NW_023596297.1:30050763-30076443 GCF_011947565.3 Pollicipes pollicipes | reverse complement strand
TCCCCGAGGCGTGCTCTGCTTCGTGCCGAGCACGACCCGACCGGCGGCGTGCGCTGACGAGTGAGCGGTGACGGTCGATCCGTGGCCGACGAGCGGTGACCGGGGCCGATGGGCGCCGAGAGGAGGCGTGCAAGCGGCAGCGGAGACGTACAAGCGCCGGGCGGTGACTGGTGACCGGCGTCCGAGGGCGTGTGAGCACCGGACGGGGACGTTTAAACGTTGCGTGGTGAGGGGTGAGCGGTGGGCGGTGAGCGGTGAGCGGTGCGCAGTGAGCGCTGGGCCGTGAGTGGTTCTTCAGTGGCAAGCGGAGTAAGCGGCTGCCATGTTTTCCGTGGAGGAGAGGGCGTCGCGCTCCCGCCAGCCGGCGCCCAGGGAGGCGCCGAGGGTGCGTCGCTCCCACTCGGTGGCCATCATGAGCGACCGTTGTGGTAAGTGGGCGTCGCTGGTGCCCGACGGAACGCTCCGTGCTCCGGCGACTGGCGGCACTCGTCGTTACAGTCTAACCCAACAGCCGCAGCTCCGCGTTGGGGCGCAGCTACGTGGTCTTCGCGAGTCGAAGCTCGGCTGAGAGCTGCCACCGCGGTTCCGTGGCTCCGGCGTCCTCTGCAACGGTCGCGCATCCGTCCTTTTGCGGTGATATCCCGGTGGTGACTCTCCCCCTCCCCGGCACGCGCGCAGACCCTTTGTTCGCGAGAAACACCTGATCCGGACAGCGCGGGCCTTGGCCGCTGTGTTCGGGACGGCTTGGAATTCCGCGCGGCATTGCAAACAAGCCGCCATTGTGTGCCTTGCACGGACCGGCCCGGCCTCTGTAAAGGCGGCTGTGTTGCAGCAGCATCGGTGCTGGCTGGCCCGGACTGCGCCCCCAGGCACGCCTGGGCGGCACCAGTGGCAGAATGCCCACTGACATCACTGGTGGCCCGGACTGCGCTCCCAGGCGCGCCTGGGCGGCATCAGTGGCAGAATGCCCACTGACATCACTGGTGGACCGGACTGCGCCCCCAGGCACGCCTGGGCGGCCCATTGGCAGAATGCCCACTGACATCGCTGGTAGACCGTCTTATGTCACTACCAGTCGGCACCGCTGGTGAGCCGTCGATCGGCACCAGTGGTGAACTGCCCGCCGGCACCACTGATGGCCCGTCTACTGGCACCACCAGTGGCAGCCCACCGGCATCACCTGTAGATCGTTCACCGGCATCACTGGTAGACCGTTTACCGGCACTACTCGTGGACCGTCTACCGGCCCATTGATGAATCTTCTGCCGGCACCAGCAGAGTAGCAGCCTACGGGTACCACCGTTGGGACTGCCCACCGGTACCACTGGTGCACTGCCCATTGTCACCATTGGTGGACAGCCCACCGGCACCACTGGCGGACTGCCCACAGGCACCATTGGCTGACTGCTCACAGGCACCAGTTTGACTGCCCGTCGGCACCACTGATGGACTGTTCATCTGCACTAATGGCCGTGCTCACTCATGCGGATGGAGCGCCGCTTTACTGCCTTTCCCACCGTTGACAGCCTCGATGGGCGCCGTCACCGTAATCCTATCTGGCGGAATGGCGAGCTTCACCGCGTCGTTTACGACGAGCCCTCGCGACCTGGGCCGCTAACGAAGCTGGCGGCACCCGGCGGATCCTCGCTCGACTCCGCTCCGAACGAGCGTGGACGCACTCACATTTCACGTGGAGCGCGTGGACACACTCTGTCACACGCATGTCACTTACCTTTGGCACCTATCTCACAGTCAGACGAAATTCATGGATGGGTGGAGCTGCTCCACTGCCTTGACCTTATGTTCAGGCGTTACAGAAGGGGAGAGGGGAAGAGGGAGGGGAGTGAGCGAGCGTACCGTGCCTGACAGCATGCCCTCCGCCCGCCATGCCGGCTGGCAAGCTGCAGGGGAGCCCGGCACGTGCCGTACTTGCCGGCCGGCCGCCGTTCGCCGGGCGTCTCCTCAGCGGCAGGCCCGCGGCCATCAGCGGTCGGGAGTGTGCCAAGATATCCGGAGCGTCCGGAGCGACAGCGGCGGGAGGTGGCAGGTGCGCGCGTGCCACTGCACGGCAGCCGACCAGCAGCGCGGCTGGCAGAGGCTCGCGGGACAGGCTGAGAGGCTGCGGGGATGGAAAGCCGGGAGGATGGGAGGCAGGGAGACTGGGGACCGGTGGCCTAGCGAGGCGAGGCTTGGAGTAGATTTTCCTGCCTGTAGAGGTCAGCCATTGGTGATAGAAAGCCCAGCGTCCGCTCTGCGGTCCCGCCGAGCGACCCGATCCGTCCGATCTCAGCGGTCGGCCGCAGCGGCGCCCCGAACGGCGACGCCGCCTGGTGACCTACCTGAGCCGGTGCGCGGCCGGGCCGTCGCCGTGCCGAGCCGTGCTGGTACGGGCGCCGGCGCAGGTGCAGCGGCTGGGGTCCGGCCGGCCGGGCCGCGCCGCCACCGGCCGGCCGCTCCCTGACGGGTCACCTAACGGGCAAATATCGTCCGATCGGGGCCCATTGAACGCTGGTGCGATCGACACCCGATAACAGACGGCTCCCGTCTCTCCCAGTCACGGCAGTGCTTGACCCAGTGGAGAGGGAGAGGTGATGAAAGATTTGTGGTGGGGTTTGCTGTGAGACCGTGATGGCTCTGAGATGTGGTGATCTGACCTGGTCTGATCTGATCTGATCTGATTTGATCAGACTTGAGTGTTGGTCCGGCGGAAGCACAACCGCCTTTAACGACCTGGCCACGATTTTGCACCAGAAGTGCTTACAGAGCAGACAATTCAATATAATTGTTCCGAATTTAAAAAGTGGACATGATCTGTCATGAAGTAGTTCTTTGGTTCTTTGAAATAAACTGAACCAGAAGTATGTATTGTGGTATGACTGTTGGATGAATCATACAGACGCGCACGAATTCACGCGGGACGTCGTCGCGCATATGATCTCAGCGGGCTATATCCCACTTAATCGGTGGCATAGCCACGTGTGGGGAAGCTGCCGCTCACTGCGTCAGTCCTTCAGGCGGTGGACCACTCTGCGGCGGATAACACACGCCAAAGTGGCGCACCTGAGAAGCCCAGTACAGTGAGCCGGTGCGCGGCACATGGTCCACCCCCCGTTGAGCGTCTGCCGTGAAGAACGTGACGCGGACGTGACGCGGGCGTGACGCGGGCGTAACCGGCATAAGCCAGGGTGGCAGACGGCCGCTGCCGTTGCTGCTGAAGAGAGCTGCAAGCTGCGAACCTCTGAATCAGGAGACGACAGCCGCCATGGCTGACGGCCACTGCCGCTGTCGACGACAGCTGCAGCGGCGGCGTCGGAGGCGACGAAGGGTCCGGAGCGGCTTGTGCCGCCCGGCGGCCGCCGACGTTGTGGGTCGTGAGCCGTGAGTTGTGAACCGTGAGTCGTGAACCGTGAGTCGCGAGCCGTGAATCGTTAATCGTGAGTCGTGGATCTTGGGTCGTGGGTCGTTAGCCATGAACAATGGGTCGCGAGTCGTGAGCCGTGAGTCCACAAGTTGCGAGCCGCCATTCGTGAATCTCAAGTTGCGAGCCGTCAGCCGAGAGCCGCGAGTCGTGAGTCGTGAGCCGTAAGCTGTGAATCGCGACCCGTGACGTCGTGAGCCGTGACGTCGCGGTGGATCGCTCGGCCGATACCGCTTACGATGGCCGCCGGCCAACCCGCCCGCCCGCTAAGAATCAATCAAGGCAATCCGGTTTTGGGGGCCGGAGCGCGGCGCGCCGATGCGGGTGCGCCGGGCGTGGACCGGTCCGGCGGCGGCGGCAGCGGCGGCGGCCCTGTACCGCACTGGGACGAGGTCCGCGCCGGGCCGCACGCCACCGAGGCCGCCGCTGCATGCAGACATGCACGTAGGTCGGCGCCTGCCGTTCCAATGCCGAATATGGGGACAGAGATGCACTTAATGGGTGCGGTTGATGTTGGTGGATGACGTAATCGGCCTATCTAGGCCAGGCATTGTTTCTTTTATCGTGGGTTTTTCGTTGGCATTGCCGAGCTGAACTACTAATTGATTGATCATTGACCTATGAGCTTTGCTAGTTCCTCGGCTGCCGGAGAGATATTTACGTGTGAGGTTCTGGATGCCGGCGACTTTGCTGGCGGTCTGTCCACTACTGTTGCAGTGCTGTTCAGTTGCAGTACTGTTTTGTGTCGGACGAAGAACGGCATTTGACGGGTGGAAAGAATCACAGATGCATCGCACGAACCTGTGCTAACTTTAAGCCGACAGGTGTCGCCAGCCTTGATCTGGACCGCTGCCAGGTGAAACTGACTTCGTGCGGCCGTGACCTGCGTCGATCCCTTGCGGCCGGATGGGTGGCGGACCGGCCACCCCATCTGACCCAACCGCGGGGGGGGATGCGGGGGCCAAGCCGGTCGGGCCCGCGGCGTCACGGTGCTGCAGCTGGCTGCCGGCGCTCCTCTGTGGAATGCATGAGGCCGATTAGATCAGAATCACGTCCATGTTTCACGCAGCTACGCACCATTTTGGGTGGCCTTTCGCGGGCGGAAAATCCGTCGGCAGGATATGGTTGATAGCTGCCACTCTGTGCGTGCGGTCGTGCCCGAGCCTGTCTACATGGGAGAGATCCACCCGGTGACTGGTCGAGCCGACTTTAGAAGTCGGGCGTGGCTGTCGGCCTTACGCGTCCTTCGGTGGACGCGTTCGGTGCACGACACGCGCCAATTGCCCTCTCCCGTGGCCTCGGAAACCCCGTGACGCACGGCGCGGCGTGCTGACCAGACTCGTGGCCGGCCGGCGTGGCGCACGGCCCGACCCGGCGCCCCCCTCCCCCTCCAGGGTGGAGCGGGCTGCGTGCGGCACCCCCTCGGCCCGTGCCCTGGTCACGGACCTTGGCGGCGGCCCCGGGGCGGTCTGGGTCCGGGTCTAGGTCCGGGTGCGGGTCACTGCAGCCTCGCCGTCCTGCAGCCCCCCCCCCCCCGCGCCGCGCCGTGACTGAGGACAGCGGGCCGGATGACGTCACTGGATCATCAGGGTGTTGGTGTCCGGCACGGTCAGCGCCTGCGGTTTCGGTAGCAGCTCTTGACAGGCTTACGACTGCAGCAGGAATGTCCGACTGTGTGCTGCGAGTGATCGCCGAGCGGGTAGCTTGGCGCTGGGAACTGGGTCCTCCCGGCTTTGTGGTTCCACACAGGGTGGCAATAACACGCTCTTATCTCGGAGGGAGCTATTCCAGCGCAGGATCTCCGTGATGGGGGGGGGGGGGGGAAGCTAGTGACGCGCTTATAACCACCTGGATAGTCCGCTGAGGCTGCTGTGAGCTCGGTCGGTCGAGCTGTTGGTGCCCTGTTCTGGTCACGCCGGCGCAAGCCGGCTGGGCAACGACCGGCCCGCCTGACCTAGCGGCGCAGCGGTGGGCCCGCCTGACCTGGTGGCGCAGAAAGCCGGCCCGGCCTGCCTGACCTGGCGGCGCAGCGGTCGGCCCGTCTGACCTGGCGGCGCAGTAACCCGGCCAGCCTGACCTGGCGGCGCAGCGGTCGGCCCACCTGACCTGGCGACAGAGCGAGTCGGCCCGTCTGACCTGGCGGTGGAGCTAGCCGGTCCGCCTGACCTGGTGGCGCAGGGAGCCGGTCCGTCTGACCTGGCGGCGCAGCAGGCCGGCCCGCCTGACCTGGTGGTGGAGCGAGCCGGCCAGCCTGACCTGGCGGCGGAGTGAGCCGGCCAGCCTGACCTGGCGGCGGAGCGAGCTGGCCAGCCTGACCTGGCGGCGGAGCGAGCCGGCCAGCCTGACCTGGCGGCGGAGCCAGCCGGCCAGCCTGACCTGGCGGCGGAGCGAGCTGGCCCGGTCGTCATCTGCATGAGAGAGGCGGCCTCGTGACGCCGACGCGGCCGCGTGTCGGGCCCAGGCGGACGCTGTGATGGAGCGGCGCCTCCCAGCGGCCACCGGCCCATCGGTCACGGCTCCGGCGGCGCTCCTGGCGACGGTCCGGCGTCAGCCGCCGGCGGCCGCTCCCACCCCGGCCGCCATTGTAGGGCGCCTGGCTTCTGTGGCTGAGCAGACAGTGCTGGGTAGTGTCGGCGGCCGGATGCGGCGCACGTCCGGTCATTTCCAGCCAACTGCGCTGTCGAGGCGATCCACTCTTTAAATCATTTATCACGACCGCTCTGTCGGATCGTGATGGTTGAATATAGCGCATTGCCACCGCCGAGCGATGCAGTCGAGGGAACTGGCTCCCACGCTGCGATGACACGACGGGTTTGAGAAATGGCATGAAGTTGGAAAGCTGAAAAGTCACCCTTTGCAACACAGGCCCGCCAGTGGGTGAGCAGTATGAAGGGTTTACAGTTTGCAGCTGCTTTTATTGTTATGACCACTTGTATGGCATGTTCTGCCGGTGGGGTGTTTTGGCAGCGAATCGTTTATGGCACAACTCGTATTCCTTAGCTTAAAAGAACATTTTTTCTCTCCGAATTTTGAAAATTTTTGCGAATCTGAACGTTGATGGTATGCCACGTGTATTTTATGTAAAACGTTAGTTCCAACAGCGAACCCGTGGCTAGTCCGAGAGACATAACATGCTTTGGTGAAGGTTACTCATCGCGCCAATGCAAGAGTATGGATACGCTGAGGGCAACATGCATGCAATGTACACGTTTTTCCGCCGCGGTATGAGCGCTGCGGACCTGACACTGTCGGCACTGTTGCAGCTCAAGTACAAGCGGCGCGTGTACAAGATGCTGAAGCTGGACGAGAGACAGCTGAAGGCGGCCCACAGCCGCGCCAGCCTGCGCCGCCTGCTGGAGCACGTCGCCGCCGGACACGCGGACAAGGTGGCCAAACTGTGCGCCAAGGGGCTCGACTCCAACTTCCACTGCGCAGAGACAGGAGGTAGGTGACACGGGGGGGGGGGGGGGGCAATGGGACGTCTTCCTGGTGGTGACACTGCCCCGTCTCCCAGGAGCGGCACTTTCTAAGGATATGCGCGTTGGCTTGCGGAGGTGTGAGGCTCCCGCGAGGAGGAAGAAACACGACATATTAGTTAATTCTGGAACCGGTTCCATTGTAAGGTGGTGTGCGTCTAGTCATTTCTGGCATGTCTAACGGATCACGGATTCTGGTAATAAGCATTTACTACATTACTACAGGCGCACGAACACAGCACACTGGGCCGCTGTGGATGGGAAGAGAGCTCGGACGTGCATTTTCTGCGCAAATATAGTGTGTCGCGTTGCGTGATAAGTTTCGCTTTCAATGCCTGTCGGCTGAAGGCTTTGGACGAAAGACTTATGGTGCCTCGTATTTCTGCTCTCGGAGAACACCCGGCCGGATAAAATCGATAGGTAGTCGGCTGGCCCGACGCTGCGAGCGTGGAAGGAGGCCGGGGCTGACGGCTAGGAACGGCCGGCGCCGACTCCTCTGAGAGCATAGTCTGACGCCCCCAAGGGTGTCGTTGAAGCAGTCTGGCGCTGTGGCGTGCGTCTATAGGTCATTGTCAGACGCTGTCAGCAGGATGTCACGCTAGAATTCCTCGCTCGCTTGTGTTTTGCCTCCAACCAACCCGATTGCGTTAATTCCTTAGGTTCGATGTCGTTTGCTTATCCGGATTGTATGCTGATCGTATTCGATCAATAATTACTTACCCTGATAAGAGGCGTGCGGCAGCTATCAGCTCTAGTTTGAAGCCCGTTGCCGGTCACGAGGCCTCCCTGTTGCAGCACTAGCGGGGCTTATCGGGAGGGCGCCGGACGCTTGCAGTCGTTATGAACACCGTCCCCCTTGTCCGGTTAAAAGCAGAGCGAGGAACGGTCCGTCGCTCTCTAGCGGTCTTATTCGCCCTATAAACGGTCCATCACCCTCCAGACGGTCACTCGATCCCTCCAGACGGTCGCTCGGTCCCTCCAGAGTACCCTTCATCCTCTCGTGGGGGCCGCTACACTGCGCTTGCGAAGGTCCCGGGACCGTTTCGGGACCGTCCCTCACCCCCCCCCCCCCCCTCCAAACAGTTCCTTGTCTCCCCCAAACGTCCCCGTGTGCCCGACAGACGGCCCCTCGTCCCCCCAGATGGTCAATCGCCCGCTCCAGCCAGCCCTTTTCCCGTCCTCTCGCCCCCCACCCCCCCCAGTCGGCTTCTCGCCCCCCCCCATCCTCCAGACGGCCTCTCGTCCCCTCCAGCCGGCCTCTTGCCCTTCTAGACGGCCCATCACCCGCTCCGGCCGACCTCTCCTCCCCTCCAGACGGCCTCTCGCTTCCTCCAGACGGCCCGTCGCCCCCTCCAGACGGCCTCTCGTCCCTTCACGGCGGCGACCGAGCGGTGACGGGACTCATTTCGACGCCTGCCCGGTGTTATCAGTAAGCGAACGAGACGAACAATAGCGCGCCAGCTTCCCCAGGGAAAGCCGACAATCGCCGGCCCGCTGAGCAACAGGGCGCGGCGGTAGCGAGAGGGAGGGACGCCTGAGGCTTGTTTGGCGCTATGCCTGAGATCCAAACAAGGAAAGCTACATGTAGTTACGGTGGTGTTTTGTAGCATCGAATCAGCTGCGTTTTGTTGCAGTAGTGATAGCTATACGGGTGTGGTATGGGGAGAATTTGACCACTTTTGGGTCGTCACGCTTGAAGTCCGACAGCGGTCTCTTTGTCAGAAGGGAGCTTAGCACTTTATGGGCCTCGCAGCCAGAATTTAATGGCTTCCTTTCAATTTCCCCAAGTCTGTAGGCTAATCGCCTGCAGGTATAGTGCAAAATCCAAATGTCGGCGTTTGAACCGCGTTGGCGATCGGCTGAAGAGATATGTGAAAACCCATAAGATGCGCAACACAGGGGAAGAGCCGGCCATTCAAAATGGCGAATGTATTAAATTTAAGCATAAAGTCTCACTGGTTTGGAATAGGCCACGTGGCCCATTCTGTCGGCATGCAATACAATAATGGTATGGCAGCAATTCAGCAGTTTAAGCTGAATGAATGAATTCTTAAAATGTTGAGGAACAGCTGGATCAGGCTCGATAAGACCTACTCATGCAGGAATGTTGCAGCTATCAATCGGCCAGGTTAAGAGAATGCACCTTGCAACATGCGTCAAGGTTCTGAAAAGCTGATGTGATGGGTACAGCCTTCGACATAAGGCAGCCTTCGACTGCCTTAGCGTTGATAGAATGGTCCTGTATTGGCATGGACGTAGCCTGTACAATTACCAACTCCTACGAAAGTCATTTGCTGTCACCGGAGCTAACTTCCCTGAAAGACGTGCCGGCATTGGGCCACGTCCTGTAAGTTGGGCATTCAGTAGACTTGAAATTGTATAAAACCGCTAGAATTCGGAACGGAACTGGGCGTTGGCCGCCGTGATACGAAGTCGGAATCGATTCTCCTGAAAATCCCGAGAACAGTTTTGCTTGGTGTAAGCAAAAACGGCTGTAAGCTTTGGTTTTGTCGACATCATAAGCTCATAGTTCTGATGCCGACAGTTATCCATCTTCATTATGCCTGGCCGTACTGGTTAAACAACGCTATCCTACAAACATTGGTTTTATTATCAATGCTCGATATTTCGAGCTGTGCTGATGGCCATCACTTTTTGAACCGTTTTTGGGTAAGTGAACGCAATGTCGTTGACGTTACACGCTTATTTCTCACACCTGGAATGCTAGAGGTGTCAGTGTCGTTGTGATGGACATGCGGCCGTCAATAACAAGCTTCAAGGCTGACACACGCCAAATTTCAGCGACTGACAGCTTCCTTAAAACAGTCCGTCAATAAAGACGCTGACGAGCTTCTGCATTCGTTAAACGATAATGAGTTTCGCTCTGTGATCGATGCCTTGTTTACTGAATTCCTCAGCGGTTTTTGCTCGTCAAATACCATTTTTGTTGCTGTCTAGACACAGCTCTGGTTTGCATCGCATGTTTCTGCTTGCGAGCTAGTGCCGCTTACGACCAGCGTGAGAACTTGAACGTGTTCGTGCGCAGGCCGTGCGTCGTAATTACACGAGCTGCTGTGCAAAAGTTGGCATTACGAGCACCCTGTGCGTTTGCACCTCCTGCGCTACGCACGCACGAATTTGGCTGCACTCGCATTTAGCAGGCTTCGAATTCTCTCCTTGCCACTCCTCTGTGCAAGGAAGGCAGAGCAGTTCTGTTGTTCCCGTCCAACTTCCTGATCCTGTTTTGAGAGCGCCGTTGCCACGCCACAACAACTTCACCTCGGACGAACGCATCCACGCGTGTCCTCCGCCTGACCGTGTTCAGGACGCGGCACCCGCGCCCACTCGCCCGTCGATCCTCCGCCCGCGCGGGCCCACCTGGGCTCGCTGGCGCGGTCGAACGACCAGGCGCGGGTATTTGGCGCGGCGTGGCGTGGCGCGGCGCGGCAGGGCCGGCCCGCGCTGCCGGAAGCGGCGCGCAGCCGTCATGTCGGCTGGCGGTGCGTCGAGCCGTCATGTTCGCCGGCGGTGCGCTGGGCCGACAGCTCGGCCAGCGGCTGCAGCCGGGCGGCCGGGCAGCGCCGGGCCGTTTGTTGACTCTGTCGGCCGCCATCCAGCAGGTGTCGGTGCTCGGTGCGCGCCCCGCTGCCCCCCGGGGGGAGTCAACTGATTCGAGTTCCGGCGGGCGCCGCCATGACACCTTCATCTGCTCGCTCGCTCGGTGTCGTAGAGAACGGCGACGGACTGGCATGGACGTCTACGAACACACGTGTCGGGCAATCACAGTGGCCCGGCCTGGAAGCGTTGCGCTGCACGGGCGGAGCGAACCACATGTGTGACCACTTTAATTCCACGGGGCCCGGGGGGCGTCGCCCTCGTCCCCCCCCCCCGCCGACGCGACCCGTGCGCGGCTCCTGACGCCCGCCTGGCCACCGCAGAGACGCCGCTGACGCTGACGGCCAAGCTGAAGAGCCCGTCGCGCGTGATCCTGACGCTGGTGAACGGTGGCGCCATCGTCGACTACCGCACGCTGGATGGCGCCACTGCCCTGCACAAGGCCGTGCAGAGGAATAACTTCGAGGCGCTCAAGACGCTGCTCGGTGAGCGACGGGCCGCGGCGCAGGAGAGCGTCGCGTGCGACTAGGGCATTCTCACAAAGACGCGCTCCAACACGTATGCTGGTAGCTTTCTTGCACCGTTTGTGTCCGTTGTGTATCGTTTTGCTCAGTGCCGGTGTGGTACTTGAGGCCCTTTGGTAAATTTCTCAGTTTGGGTGTGCTGTTTCATTTCTGTTGATCACGATTCCATAATACTCATGCAATATTATTAGTATTCTGCCCGAAGTACTGATCACTGGGTTTCTCAAAGCATTCTTCATGGAGCAGATTTTGGGTAATGGAAAGTTGACCACATACAGCGTTTTCTTTGATGATGGTCTGGCCTAAGTCTTGCGCAAGAACTTTTTGCCTCGGCACGTTTTCGTCAACATTTTGTGCGTTGGCAGACCTGGGCGCATCTCCAAACTACCAGGACGCCAAGGGGCTGACGCCGCTCTACTACTCCATCCTGCACAACGCCAACGCCATCATCACCCAGGCGCTGCTGCATGACCATGCCACCATCGGCGCCCGCGACTGTCAGGGCTGGGCCGAGGTGCATCAGGTGCGTGTCTGCGGGGCACAGCAGAGCTGGGGCCCCACGCGGGATACAGGAGGGTAGGTGCGCGACCGCGGGGTTTGGCCGGGTGTGAGACCTCAGGATGCAGCAAGCAGGTCTTCAGGGGAAGCAGCGAGGGCGCTGCTCCGGCTAGCGAAGTGATGTCTTCTGCTGCCACTTTTGACGCCGCTGAACCCTGCTCATTGGTGTACTGATCTGCAATGAATATTGCACTGCCTTGATCATACCGAGAATGGCAGTCGTGAGGCTTCCGTTCGGATTTTGGATTGCCACATGGGATTTTGGATTGTCACATGGGATTTTGGGTTGCCATATGGGGTCCTGCCGAACTGTCTCTTTTTCGGCGGCAGGGGTGTTTAGCGATCATTTGAAAAAAATGAACTTAACCCACCCGCAATGCATTTGAAGAAGAAAACAGGAAAGCTATCGGAAAATTATTAACTGACCGTCGTGCGCACACAGTGCTGTGCAGCTGATTTGTTGACCGTAAGGAGGACTGCGTGCAGGCAGTGTACGCATGCTGCGTCATCCAACCCGCTGCTTTTGACGTGTGAAAACTTAGTGGTCGTGTTAATTTTTCATGAACGTATAAATGGCAAACGTGTTGCAGGAGTGGCTTATTTGGTTTCACATTCTCCATCATGTGACGCGTATGCTTATCTGTCACGCCATGCAAGCGACGGTCAGCGGCCGAGAGTTTTTCCCTTTCACACGACACGTCCTATTTTGTTAGATCTGTTCTTTTCCTTGTGAGCCTTTTCATCGACGGTCGGTGATGTAGTTTGAATCGCGTCCCAAATGAAATCTTTGCTCAGCTGACTAGACCTCGATGGTTTGGAAGTTTTGTCACAGCTCAAATTTCATTAGGATCCGCAGAATGGTCCGCGAGCCACCTCGTAAAGCTGGAGGGGCTTTCACCAATCTCCGCTGCCTCCGCCGGTGAAGATTTAAGTCCTTCCATGCTATCTTCACATTCCCGACACGTACTCCAACGCAGTTTGCCTTGCGCCCACCAGGCGGCGCGCCGGTCAATGACTCAGCACCTGGAACACCTGCTCTTCTACGGCGCCGACATGAACGCGCAGAACGCCTCGGGCAACACGCCTCTGCACGTGTGCGCCATCAACGGCGAGGAGGCGTGCGCGCGCGTGCTGCTCTTCCGCGGCGCCGACCGAGACGCGCTCAACTTTGCCAACCAGACGCCGTACCAGGTGGCCGTCATCGCCGGCAACCTGGAGCTGGCCGAGGTCATCCAGCGACACAGTCCTGACGACGTCGGTGAGTGCGGCACTGTTCCGCGCCTCTGACCGCGCCCCCGAGCCCGGCTCGGCGTGCTGTAGCAGCGCGTGCAGCGTTCCCGGCAATGCCCCACGTGGACGATGCCCATTATTGTGGCGGTGCTGTGCTGTAGTGCTGTGCTGCGCTGTGTTTTGCTGCTGTGCTGCGGTGCTGCGCTGTGTGCCTGATCGCGTCTCTCGTGCCCAGTGCCGTTCAAGGAGGCGCCCAAGTACAACCCGCGACGCCGGTCCGGCATCGTGCTGCCGCGCACCCACTCGGAGTCGCGCCTGAGCTCGCCGCTCTCGAAGCCGCCGTCGCCGTCGCCGTCCAACCGCTCGCTGCCGCCCTTCTCGTCAGCGTCCAGCCTGAGCGAGGCCAGCACGGGCAGCAGCGGCACCTGCACCCAGCCGACCAGCGAGGCCGAGCCCACGCTGCTGCACGGTGGGTGCTGATGGTCGCACCCTGCGGGTAGTGGGTGCTTCTGACCCAACCCCGCTGAGCGGTGCTTACGTCGGCCCGATTCTGCTATATGGTGTGCACGATTAATCTGATTGTGTTGTATTGTGGGTATTGCTGACGTCTCTGTTCTGTACGGTGGGGTCATGGCCATACAGTTTTGCACATGGGCGTTCACACGCGCGTATGCATGTGAATGCATCAAACACACAGGCTTCAGTTGTACATCAGAGGACCCAGCTACATCAACATGTCACATTTATGCGACCGGTACTACCAAACAGGACTGCACACATTTCTACCAGAAGTCCCTTGTCTTATGGGCACGCGATTTCGATGATCAGTGCTTTTCATGACCTAGATTTCCCGCATTTGAATTTCAACTCGTGACATCGGGGCAACCCAGCAGCCTTTTGTAAACGGATGTCCGTGGTCTTCAAATTCCGACATTGTCTCCAGCTGAACGGTCCACTTTGCTAAGCCTCCGTTAACGAAGTCGCAACACACCGGTCGTGGCCCTCTGTCGGCGGTGGCGTGCCTTGGCAACATCCCTCTTTACATCACACTGGCGGTCATGCCAAGGACGAACCCGTGCTGCTGACAGACGAGCAGCAGGTCCCGATCCGTGTGAACAATGGTCGCACGTCCTCACGGTATGTGAACAGAGATGTTTGTTTCCCTTTGCTTGGGACTTGGAAAAAAAACTGAGGATGTGCGTTTTCACAAGTTTATTCGGCGATCGCTCCGCTCCGTAGAACCGTGCTCAGAACATCCTCATATGATGTTAGCCACACTGGCAGTCAGTCGGAGCGCCAGGACCCCACCTCATGCCGCCGCGCCCGCTGAAGCTCCGCTCCGTCAACAGGCAAGGACATGTTCGACGTGGTGTCGGAGAGCTCTGGCGTCGGCACCAGCAACGGCTCGGGCTCGGGCGAGAGCTGCGACACCAACCCGGAGACGGGCATCCTGCTGCCGGGCGCCGGCACCACCGTGGTCTGCATGGAGGCCTACAGCAGCAGCCTGCCCGGCCACCTCAGCATCATGCAGGGCGACATCATTGAGGGTAGGTGGTGTGACGTCATCGACTCACGGCGCGGCCGACGGCGTGACGTCCGTCGGCGAGCTCAGACGAGTTCATGACGGATTTGGTTCATTTTATGTGCGGTAAACTTCGGCATATGATCATGCCAAGCATAAGTCTTTCTGATTAATTAGATGTGATCGAAGGAGACGGCCTTGCCGTGCCAGCCTTGCAGTTGACATCAGCGGATTAGACTACGATTCCGACAGCACCATTTGTAACTTCCCGACGTCGCATGACCATGGGTGTCGACGACGGGACAGGTGTGTGCGCCGCGGCGGCGGCACGGGGAGACGCTGACCCGCGTCGTGTGCCGCCTGCAGTGTCGGCCTCCACGGACAACGGCCTGGTGGAGGGCTGCCTGGCCGGCCAGCTGGGCCTGTTCCCAGCGCGCTGCGTGCAGGAGGTGCGCCTGCGAAAGGCGGCGCCGGCCGGCATGCCGCCGCCGCCGCCGCCGGCGCCGCCGGCCGAGTCGCCGTACGGCCGGCTGGAGCTGAGCACGCCCTACGGCACGACGCCGCGCCACCGGCGGTCGCCGCTGCAGCCGCGCACCGTCGTGCTGCACCGCAGCGCCAAGGGCTTCGGGTTCGTGCTGCGCGGCGCCAAGTCGAGCTCGCCGCTGATGGAGCTGCGCCCCAGCGAGCGCTGCCCGGCGCTGCAGTACCTGGACGACGTGGACCCGGGCGGCGTGGCCGAGCGCGCCGGCCTCCACAAGTGGGACTTCATTCTGGCTGTGAGTGGCGGCCCGGCGAAGACGGAAGAGAGCGCTTCAGGGGGCGCACTCGGTGCTCCGGAGTGGGTGCGGTTTCTGGAGGCGTAGGTCGATGATTTATAGATCATTATGCACACAGAGCGGATCTGATTCAGTGGGTGTAGTTCAACCGCTTTGCTCTGACTTACATGCATTAAATGATGGCATGGCGGACACGGTAACTGCCGAATATCGCGTATGTTTCTCACCACTTTCCTTCCTTACTGCAACCTGGTGTCCATCCCGCCTTCCTGAACTGACCTTACCTGGTTTACCAGCACGTGAGAACTCTGATCGCCAGCCTAACATGACCTTACAGCCCTCTCCTCTTCACATGTGCCGTAAACTTGGCTGATCTTATGCGATCTGATCTTACCACTCCCTGGTGTTGGCACTGGCTGTCACTAACCACCTAACTGGTTTAACCCGACCTGACCTGATATAACCTGTCTGCTTTGTCATGTTTTTCCAACCGTCAACCCCGAAATAAATGTTCACTTAAGTCGCAGGCCTGATCTGACCTGTTTTGACCCGACCTAACCTGACCTGAGCGGTTGACATACCTGAGTTAAACTGACCTGATTTGACCTGACCCTGCCCTTCGCAGATAAACGGCGTGGATGTGAGCCAGGCGTCACACGAGCTGGTGGTGGAGCAGATCCGGCGGGCCGGCGACCTGGTGGCGATGACTGTCGT
Source organism: Pollicipes pollicipes (assembly GCF_011947565.3). Lineage (NCBI taxonomy): Eukaryota > Metazoa > Arthropoda > Thecostraca > Pollicipedomorpha > Pollicipedidae > Pollicipes > Pollicipes pollicipes. The sequence goes on along the minus strand of NW_023596297.1, from coordinate 30,060,610 downwards.
CTCGCTGCCGGAGTCGGGGCAGTCGGTGGGCACAACGCGCTCAGTCTCCACGCTGCCGCGCAAGCTGTCGGCCTCGTCCGTCGGCGGCCGGCCGCCCATCCCGCCGCTGCCGCCCAAGCGCGACCCCAAGACCACGCTGAGCGTGGGGCGCGCGCGCGCTCGCTCCATGTTCAACAGTTACCCGGAGATCGGTCAGTAGCGGCGGACATGGGCGAGGCGGGGGCGGGGCGAGAATGCGGAGGGTACATATTACGGGTGCAGGTGCGGCAGCTGATATGTGGTGCGTCGCTGGTTACCGTTGGAGTGAGGGCTGGTCGGTGGCATGTCTTAAGCCGCATTAACAGCGGGAATACGGGGGGGGGGGGGAGTGTGAAGCCCCTTGATCGCGGCGACATGCTCATCCGACGCCATGGGTGCCACGTCAGACAAGTTTCTCTTGAGGCCAAACGGACCTCGAACCGGTTTTAAGGTCATGTGTGGCTCCCATTCCCCGGGTGGTCGCGGTCATATCTGCGCTTTTATCGGACAAACCCGACACTCATCACCAGCAGCTGTGCTGCAATGCCGTAGAAGCGCGGTCAAAGGCAAGTGCCGGCACCGCGCCGCGCCTGGCGGCCGCTTTAACGTCTCGGTAAGCCCGACTGACTGGGCACGCCCTGAGAGAAATCTCCCAGACCGCAGGTTCTCAGGAGCGGAGACGACGAGCGGAGGCCGTGCTGTGCGGTGCTCTGCCAGTGACAGCGGCGCGTTGGTCTGTGCAGGTCGCAGGCTGTGCGGCGGTGGCTTGGTCGTTGTGTGTCGCCAGTTTGCCTGTTATTGACGAGTGGCGCATCGCCGCGCTCCGCTGGGGTCCTGACGCCGGTGCGTGTCGGTCTCGAGGCACTGCGCCGGATGGCGAACCGGGACTCGAGGGAGCTCGCCGCTAACCGTCGGTTCGTCCCGCAGAGGCGCTCGACCGCGCCATCCACGACTACGACTCGGAAGGGCGCAGCACCAACAGCAGCTCGGTCGACTCGGAGACGTACAAGGTGCCGAACGTGAAGGTGGCCTCGATCCGCACGCGGCCGACCAGCTCCCGCCTGAGCTCGCGCGAGCTGGAGGAGATGTTCGCGCGCCAGGGCTCGGCGCCGCGCTACCCGCCCACCGCCGGACAGGGCGGGCCGCGCGTCTACGCCAGCGTAGCGGAGATGAAGCGGCACAAGGTGAGAGCCGGGAACGGCGGGCGAGCGGACGCTGCGGTCGGCCGTCCGAAAACAGCCGCATTTGCGGCGATAATTTTTTCTTCGAATTTCGTTCCCCAATGGTTGCATTGTGTTTGCATTTCTTCAGTACAGCGTGAAATCAGCACAGCCTGCGCTCTGGCATCGTGAGGAAAAAACGCGTCAGTTGGTTCACAGCGCGACAAGCTGGCTTTTTCCTGGCAAGGGGAGCGTGGACTTGGCTCACTTGTTCCGTTGTTCAGACACTAAACCCGACGTAGGCCATTCGTGAGCAAGCTGCTGGCTTACCCATTCGGACCGTTGTGTAACACACGGTGTGTCATTCGCAGTGCTTGAGCGAACTGTTTCTAATCGCAGGGCAAGAAGCCGAAGGGCGCCCCTCTGGAGTCGGTTTACGTCGGCGACACGGGCAGCCTGCGCAAGGAGTTCCACAGCACCCCGGACCTACAGAACGCGGCCACCTGGCTCGAGCAGCGCCCGCAGTCACTCGCAGGAGGACCTGCACGCCTTGCAGCACGGCCCGGGCGCCCGGCTCGGGCCGCACGCCGCCTGGTCCAGCACCGAGCACCTGTACAGCCGCGCGCGCCGCACCAGCGCCGAGACTGGCAGCGAGTCGGGCGAGGGGCGCGGCGGCGTGCGCCGGCCGCCGCCACCTGAAGGCGCGTGGCCGCGCCGGCGCGCCGCTCGTGCCGCTGGTGGCCGACGGCGAGTACGCTGTGCCGCCGCCGCTGGGCGACGGAGAGTCGCGGCGCGTGCCCTCCACCTTCCGACCGTCGGCTGACGCCAAGCTGTACGCCTCGCCCGTCGAGCTCAAGTCGCTGGCGTACCACGACGGCCAGGCGTCGTCGACGCTGCGCCGGCGGCTGCAGGCGCGCTCGCGCAGCGTGCCGCCGGCGGCGCGCGGCGAGCAGCTACCGTCCGAGCCGGCCACGCCCACGCCGCCCTCCGACGAGACGACGCCGACCAACGCGGCGCCGCCGACCGCCGCCGACCTGGCCGAGCTGTACGCGCGGCCGCACCGCCGGCCGCCGGCCGATGACGACCTGCCGCCACCGCCGCCACCGTTCGAGCTCAAGCCGCCGCCGTCGCCGCGCTCTCGGCGGCCCGCGGCCCCCGCGGCAACCACACCCGTCGCTCCCATCGCGCCGCCGCCGCCGCCGCCGCAGCGGCAGCAGCAGCAGCAGCAGCAGCAGCAGCTGCCTCCGCCTCCGCCTCCGCATCCGCCGCCGCAGTGTCTCCTACCGCCGCGGCGGCGCCCCTGGGCGGCTCCAGCCTGCAGTCGATGCTGGCGGAGAAGGTGGCCGCGCGGCGGCGGCGGCTCAGTGTGGGCGACGCGGGCTGCGTGGCGACTCGCGACCCGCCGCCGGCCGACGCGGAGGATCGCGTCGAGCAGGTGACGCGGATACAGGTGGGCAAGAAGTCGCAGGCGTCCGGCATCCCCAGTCCAAGCAAGGGGCCCTCGCCCGGCATGACCAAGTCCCACACGATCGGCAGTTTGAGCGGGGATGATCTGCGCGTGGCTCGGTCCAAGCTACGCAGCGCCAAGCCGCCGGCGGCAGCGACGAGTTATCCGCCCGAGGAGGCGGACAACTCGTCATCGGGCGTCAGCTCGGATCAGGATCAGGCGCAGCCCAAGTACGTGACGTTTATCCCGACCGAGGGCGCGCCCTACACGCGGCGCCAGGACGAGAGCGAGGAGTCGGAGAGCTCGGACGACACGAGCGACCGCACCTGGATCCTCAGCTCGGAGCGGGCGCGCCAGGCGGGTCAGCTGGCGCGTCCCGGCCGGCGCCGCCGAGCCGCGCAAGTCGAGCAGCATCCCGTGCCTGTCGGGCCGCGGCCGCACGCCGCCGGCCGCCGCGCCGCCCGTCCAGCCTCAGCGCCAAGAGCGGCGCCGCCAAGCCCGTGTCGATCACGGTGCCGGGCGGCCGGCCGGCGCGCGACGGCCGCCACCTGCGCTTCGGCGGCACCACGACCGTAGTGATCACGAGCGGCAGCTCGCCCGAGCCGGAGCCGCTCGCCGAGCAGAGCATCGAGCGCAGCCTGCAGCAGATCGAGCAGCACGCCAGCCAACTGGGCGGCGGCAGCAGCAACGCGGCGCCGGTCGTGCCGCCGCCTCCCGGCTTCGACGGCGGCGGTCTGCTGCTGGCAGCCGCCGCCCGAGTTCAGCGACCCGGCGGCCGATGCCGGGGCCCGGCCGCCGGCGCCGCGGCCGCCGCCGAAGCCGGTCGCCGCCGCCGACGCCGGCTCGCGCCTCGTCAAGCCGAAGACACTGGGCCTGCGCGGACGGTCGCCGTCCTCGCCCGGCACCACCTCGCCCACCGGCGTGGCGTCACCGGCCGGTATGACGTCACCGACCGGTATGACATCACCGGCCGGCGCGACGGCACCGCGCAGCTCGGGCATTCCGCGCAGCGTGGCCGCCACCGCCGGCGGGCGGCGGACGTCGCCGGCGGGCAGCCCGAGCAAGATCCCGGGCGCGGTGCGGGCGCGCCCCACCAGCCTCCCCCAGCCGGCGACACCGGCGCACGTCAAGAACAGGTTCCGCGGCATGGCCGTGGCCCAGTGGACGGTGGAGGACACGTGCGACTGGCTGGAGAGCCTGTTCATGTCCGAGTACAAGGCGCGCTTCGCGGAGGCGGCCGTCGACGGGCCGCAGTTGCTGCAGCTAGACGGGCCGGGCTTCGCCGAGCTTGGCGTCAAACGCATGGGCCACCGGATGAACATTGAGAAGTCGCTGAAGCGCTTGTCGGTGCAGGCGAGGAGTCCGGCGCGGTAGGGGTTCCCACGCGTTCCCAACCGGCCGATGTTCCCTGTCCGCGGCTGATAGTTCGCCCCGCCGGCCCGTGGATCGCACATGGGCCGGCTGTAGGGGGCGCCCCCGGCTGTCATCGACGCGTCGCCGGACTGCCAACGCTCACGCCCCGTCCAGCGGCGGGATTTGGGCGCCTCTGCGCCTCCGCGCCGTCCCTGGGTCTCGCTCACGCGTACCGTCCGGTGCGCCGGCCGGGGCGCTGCACGGCCGCGTGCCGCGCCGTGCCGCGCCGTGCCGCCGCCGGAGCCGTCCCCAGCGCACGCGCCGGCCGTAGCGCGGTGTGCGCGTGCTCTGTTGCGCGCGCGTCGGCCGTTGTCCGATTTTGGGCCGCTCACTGCGTGGCTGGCGTTACGCGGCTTTCAGTGAACATTTGGGAGACGTTGGCGGCGGGCGTCAAGTGCAACGGACGGCTGGAGTTGTTGCGAGTTGTTTGGCGTACTGGCACGGAGCAGCTTGCCTGTGTAAGTGGCTGACTGGATGTTGAGAATGTAACGTGCTGAACTGTCCGTTGGTATTATGGTTTCTTGTAAAGCAGAGGAGCAGCTTTAATCGTGCCAAGATTGCTGAGCTAAATCAACCGAACCATCTTCGGCATATATGTACAAGTATATTATCGATTTAAGGGATCCAGAGGTAATTTATGCATTAGATTCATCACTTATGCTTGTGTGAAACGTAGGCATCTGCGCTAGGGCTAAACCGTGTGAAGGAAGAGACTTGAATCGTCCCGCGCATGCCAGTGCTTCCCAGCCATTTGTGTTATTAAATTTATCGCTGCGTCTGGGTGTAGATGAGGTGGGAAGGCGGTGTCCATGTCGCGGGTGACGCTGTGCCAATATTGTCAGCCATTGTGATTTCGACCGTGGAACTGCACGCTGGAATCCGGTGGACATCTTTGTATGAATTTATTTTGTAAATAACCATCATTCGATTAAAGACATCTAGATCAATACTGCGTGTGTATTTTTGGACGTTGTCTCGGGGAGTGACGTCGAGAGTCGGCTATCTCAGTTGTCGCCTAGACAGTTGGCCAGGTGTTGAACTCATAATGTGGGCGTGATAGTTGAGACGCCGACGAATACGCCGACAAAGCCAGCACACGAGTGTTGATTTAGGTCCATGCGCATACCATTGTGTGAGTTAGCTGCAGTACAGACGCGCGTCTTCTCGATGTTTCGGTTCGCTCAGGACTTACTGAATTTGCACCCAGCTGACCTTCAACCTGCGACGTTTGGAGTTAGGTCAACGCTTTCAACGCCGCGTGTAGTGACGACTTATGCCGTCTTGCACGCACACTAGATACACATCGCCGGCTTCACGTGCACGCAACGGGGCGTAGCTCGTATTTGCGTAGCGCTGCGACTCGGAACGCGACCCGAACATTACGCGGTCACGCCACGGCAGCCTGAATTGAAGCCCCGCGCCACTCCGCCTGGGCACACCCGGCCCGCCCGCCTTCCCTCCCTCTGACCGTCTATAGCCTGCTTCTGACTGGTGAATCAACCCGGCAAAGAGGGGGAAGGAGATGGCCTGAAGGAAGGGGAATGGTGTAAAAGCCCGGGGTGAGGTTTTGCAAAATCGTTTTGGTGTGCAGAGGTGTGAGCCAGGTGAAAACGTCTAATGCTATCCCACCTTCACGCAAAGAGTGTTCCATTCACAGATTTAACCCGCGGTTTTAGGACAAAAGCTGATGTAGAAAAAATGCGCATACATCAAGCACGCACGCAGTTGTTCGTAAGCAATTGCAAGTAAGCAAAGGCTTGTAACTGATAATGTTCGCTTGCTCTCAGATATCACTGAAAGTTTATCTACGGAACCGAATTCCAAGGACGCCACCATCAGAAGCGAGCGCAGGAGAACACAGAGACATGTGATTCTCGTAGGCCACGAGGGTCACAAGGGTCCTAAAAGGTCATTTGACCTATCGCGGGTGACGATTAAGGGCTCGATTGGAGAGTCAAAGGGCAGACCGGCGGTCATATGAAGGAACCTCAGCCCGCAGACCGGGCTCTTTAGCGTTAGTGAAGGGGCCCCTTGCACCGGTTGGGGGACCCTGGGACAGTAAGGGTCTCGATATCAGTATGTTGACTGAGGCCACCAATACCGAAGGTCAGTCAGTTCCGAGGTCAGTTCCGCGCTGGTCAGAGCCCGAGCCCGTTTCCCACACAGGGGCAAAGCCAGGGCCTGCGAATGCCAATCAAAATGCCTCTCACATTGGTCGCGGCCCCCAGAACAGTGACGAACCCACCGTGCTGGTCGGGGGCCCAAAGGGCATAACATGAGGCCCTGTGTCGACAACAGGTCCCAAATCGACCATGCGTTGGTCGGGACCCCTCCTGACAATAAAATGAGACATGAGAAGTGCTAGTTGAAGGGCTCACATTCACGGTGAGACGGTGTTAAGCCCCCGATCTAGTCAAAGGCCCCGGTGCCGAACGAGAAGAACTCCACACAGTTTCAACTGGAGACCGATAAACTGCCTTGGCACCATGGGGCCAATTACTGAACTTCTTGTACCGGTAAAAACGTTCTTTCAATTGAGATTCCTTGCGCCGACCTGGTGTCGGATGCCCGGGTCAGAGGACCTGTCGCATTAGGGAGAGGGCCGGCGTATGATGTAACCTTCTGAGGACCTCCACACCAGGCGTTCGCTCACATCAGACCCATTTTGATTGCTGAGCTGCTTTGCATTCCTACATCGGTCATTAGCTAAAATAATTTTAAAAATGTATCCTTACAATTTTTTCTGACGTTACACCAGGCTACCACTCATCCTGACGTTCTTCACATTGACATACAAAACCTAACAGCTTGCGCTTTTAGCTTCTTTAACCCTCGCCTTGATACGAGGAAGAGGGGTGATACGGCCTTCATTAAGCTTTTTTGAAGATACCCCTGGCATGTGGAGCAACGTGCACACCCAAATTTTCAGGAGTCTATGAGGCATCCACTGCGGGTCTTTTGACACCAACAACGTGTTCCTAGCTTTTATGGTTCTGGAGCAGCGGCGGTTTTTTTAAAGGAAAACTGCACGGCGAGACCCTATTTTCACAACTCTGGAAACACTGGGGTCGGGGTTGTATCGAGCCCCCTATCAGTTCGCATGATGAAAAACGGCGAATCAGGTTGAAGGTTAAAAAAAGATACCTGAGCACACTGATGACATTCAAAAACCGGTTATTTAAACTTGAATTTTAACTTTTGCATTTATTTAGCATTTCAAGCCATCAATAGAGAAAATAAAATGGCCATTTTCAGACGAGTTCACCACAGGTGACATATACCTGTCCAACTGCGCATTCTTGCAATCGCCACTGAAATAATGCAATATATGTGCATTGTATAATGGTCTGTATGGTATTTGGACATTTGGCACATGGGTTTCTGTATGGGCCATTCTCTCACATACCGCACCGTTTCAATACATTACAAATGCGACGTTACATAATTCGCTTTTTAGCCTGCCTGTACCGCCTGAGTGCATCACTACAAATATTTTGGAAGTTCTATACGTCTTAAGAGAATTAGCTCTCCGATGGAACGCTTGGGCCCCTGCTGTGAAAATTCTGAGATCTCGCGGTGTGGCATATATAAACCTCCGTATAAGGTTCGAAAGAAGTCCACCGCATGAAAATAGGTTGAACAAGTTAGTGATGCACGAGTCTGATTTGACCTTGCTCAGTTAGTATACGGAAACTACGATGACAAACAAGTAAAATGGTAAATACTGATATAACTAAACTGCTTACGACTGATACCATTGCATGTATTGTTAGCATTAAAACTTTTCACTATCTTGACAACAGTGGCATGCACGCCTGCGGCAAACGCATTCAAGATAACAGCTTTTTTGCATCTCAACATCCCTTAGCACGGCATGGGATCAGGGATGGGTAGGCAGCGGCCCGGACGACAAAATACCTATCTCGTCGACGTAATACATGACGTCATGCCCCATAGATTCTGCGCCTTTTGGTGTTCGCAGCAATCCGGACGAGAGGGATTTGAAGTGATGTCGCGTAGAGTCTTTACCGGGCGCGCGGAATATTTTTTGGTTATTTGAAATGTATTTGCAGCGCACCAAGAATGTACTATTCTACATGACGTCACGAACAATCTTTGCCGGACGTGTTCGTAGTGCTACGCGTTTTTTTTTATTTAAATCTTTGTAAATGTTGATAATATCTACGCATGCAAAGACACATACTTTGATTTGTAGGTACTATGAGCGTTTCAAAGAATGAACAAGTGCCATTTATTCTCTTCGCGACGACTTAAACAATTTGTATCACTCATGGTCAGTCCTAGGCACGTAAATAATTTCTTTGTGGTTGAATCCGTTGAGCCACCTCTGCCTCACTCTGATCGAATTGCAGAACAGGATTTGTGCCCAGCGTGCCCAGCAAAAATTCTACGTGATGTCACATGGAATCTTTGTCCGTCCGGGTCAGTGCGAATACACCCTTGATCGAAGTGGGATAGAAATGGCGCAACACGCTCAATTCTAAACAAGCCAATTTGCGCGCCCGGGATTAGTGACTTGGAAAGAAAAGATGCGATATGCGTAACACACAGCATAATTTGCAGCTTGCATACTTAGCACCACGTGTACTACACGCGTATGTAAATGCCGGTGCCTGGCATGCGCAAGTTATTGTCACGGAAGTTACGAATATGTTAACAGAAAGTGCGTAACGCTGCGAACACGTGCGGCAAAGATTCTACGTGACGTCACGTACTAAAAACATTCTTGGTGAGCAGCAAAAGCACCTAGATGGAGAGGAGTTGTTATGCAACAGACTGGTGAAATATTTCTACATGAGATAATACCAGATGAATGCATTCGTCAACCCCGATTTCTGACACATAGTGTAGCTGATAAAACCTTTGATAGTGCGTGCTGGAACTGGCAAACTGATCACCGCCCACGCACAAGCGGCCAGTGGCAGAAACAAAACTAAAAGACTAACTTCTATGTGATTCTTACGAAAGCACACTCACGAACAAAACATACCGATTTTTTCGCCCTGGTCCGCAATCTTCCAGATATCGACATTTCTTTGACATAATTTTTTCTCTTCGCGGGAAACACTTTTTCAACCTGAATGCCAATGAACTGGTTAAACAGCCAACCTAAGCGCTATATGCACATGCCAAGCTTTCCCCGCCATGAGAGAATAATTGTCACTTGTGGGGCGCCTTTCCCACTAATGCAGTGTTCTCCTTTTGCCTGTGTGTCATTATCGACCGCGCCAGGCAAAGGCCAAGCCGCAATACTGCAAACGTCGTCACATGAGTACTGCGGCAGCCATGACACTCAATGGAGCGAAATAAATGGGGTCGTCGTCCCAGTTACCCCGAATGCAAATACCTGTATGCTTGGGCGAATTTTGTAATGACCGTGGCTGTAGGGATCCCACCAACCTTTGCGTTTAACACAGGCGTGAAGGATTAAGTGGCGCTGAGCTGGAAGAGTTGGTATCATAGACATCCTGTTCCTCAATAAGCCTTCAGACAATCGTATCTCCATGCTTTTACTCACTTCTCCCCCATGTCGCGTCCCGCGGCGCCCCGGACCAGCACACGCCGTGCCTCACCTGTTACGCCGCCCCCTTCCGCCCATCCGCGCGTCACGTGACCGGCCGGCGCGGCCCGCCGCGGTCATCGAGCGCGCCTATAGCAACGACGTGTTTACGCTCGGTCGCGCGACATTACCAATTCATGGCCGGGCATTCGCGCGAGGCCGAGCGGGCGAGCGGTCGCCTCGTGCGTCAGTGGCCATTCCGGCAGCGCCGCAGGGCAACCGCGACCG
>NW_023596297.1:30041707-30049763 GCF_011947565.3 Pollicipes pollicipes | reverse complement strand
CAGCGTGAATGGACCGAAGAAATCCCGCCACCAATCCAGCAATGTCTTCCGTCACCAATCCGCTCCGGGAGAGGGCGGTGCGATCGCGGCTCCACCTCTACCGCGCGGCAGTTCGGTCCAGGTGGCGCGCCGATCACGCCACCTCGGCCGGACCCGGGCTGGCACCGGACGGGTTCGTCATACCGAACGCCACTTCTTGTCCGTCGACCCGCGGGCAAAAACGCCCCGAACGGCGTGACCAGCCGGTGTTATTCCACGCCTGTGTCCCGGGGCAAACGACCCGAGCCGCGCAGCCCTGGCGCGCCCGTGACCTTGACCGTGACCAGGGCCGGGGCGGGGCCAGCGGACCGTCGATAGGTATCCCGCGTGCCACACGGTAGCATTCTTGAGTCTCAGGTGACTGTGGGGTACCGCGAGACCGTGCCCGGCTGTCTCGTCAGCGGAACATGCAGACTCCCTTAGGGAACACGTAGACTCCCTTAGGGAACACGTAGACTCCCTTAGGGAACACGTAGACTCCCTTAGGGAACACGCAGACTCCCGTACTGGCGCAGCCGAACAGCTGCACCACCGACAAACAGCCTAGTTTATTTGTCTGCGATGTATGTACATTCCTCTAAGACCGTGAACCACCGTCTCCCCATGATGCGTTCATGCATTATTTTCAGTAACGAGCCATCTGTGGGCAGCGAGGGACGGGGTCGCGGGAAATACATTAAATTAGTTGCTTTTAGTCTGTGGTTCAAGCTCTTTGCTTATCGCATATCATTTGATTTCGGACGGGTTATGACAATCTGGATGGGAACCAGTACGAGACATTCGCTCCAACGTTGCGATGTGTTGTTTTTGTGCGATGTTTTATGTCCCCGATCTCGAGGCCCCGGGTATGTCATTAATCAACGAATCTCCAGTGGGACGTGATGTGCTTTGTGCCGCGCTTCTGTTCTGCTTGTAAATCAGTGATACGTCGAATGCAAAAAAGCCATCAAGCTGGCGCGCCGGCAGAAGCTGAACCGTTTGAAGGCCTCGGCGTACACCCTGCTTACTCTTTCCCATATGTTGAATATCTCTCCGTTGTGAACAACGCTTACAAATGCGGCCTGATCATGCCGGAGCATAGTCACAAGGCCCTGAGCTGCCTGTTTCCTTCACACCCTCGTTCTTTATCACACTCTTGGCCACATTTCACGAAGTCATTCATCCTGACAAAAGCCGTGGCCCACTGTATGCGCGCAGGTTCTTTTGCGGTTGCCATCACTTTCACTGCACGCAAAAAGCATTCGCGGCTCTGCTCTGTGGCCGTGGTTTTGCTCGCCGCGTTCTGTTGGGCAGAGCTCATGGTCACGGTTTGGGCTGGGCTGGGCTGGGCTGGGCTGCCGCTGCCACTGCCGCTGCCGCTGCCGCTAACTAACTCTGTACCCTGCGTTTCATCGGCCGTGGTCCAGGTGGCGCTCTGGTTTCGGGTATGTGCTCCGATCGTTCGCCGTGCTCGGCGTGCCTGTGCGCCGGTCATGCCCTATCTGTAACGCGTGCGTGCGTGCGCGCGTGCGTGCATGCGTGTGGGCGTGTGTGTATGGCCGGTGATTGTTGACTCCCAGTCGGTAGTGGCCGCCGGGGTCCGTCGTTTCATGTGCCCCCCCCCCCCCTCCCCTCCGCTGCTTGGCTGCTCGCCCTGGCGCCTGCTGTACCCGCTGTCGTCGTGTTGTCCTCCTGTCGCCAGCTGTGGACTCCAACGCGACAGAGCTGTCGCGCTGGAGCCCACAGCCAGCAACAAGAGGAGGTGAGCGACAGCTCTATGGCTGGACTCTGCGGCGCCTTCTGAACTGTCGGCTGATGTCGCAGATGCACGCCGCCGTACTTGGAGCTGGTGTGGCCGTACCCTTTGGCGCTGAATGTGTTTTTTGTCACGTTGTAAATCTATGTGTGCTGCCGTTTCTCCTTGGCTGTCGGGACTCCGGCATGATGTGGCGGGGCTCCTGGATGGCTTCCCAGCCGTCCTCCCCTTCGCCAAACCTTAGACCCGGCCAATGAGCCGGGCCTCCCCTCTGGCACCTGATGGAATCGGCCGAGCCGTCGTCGGGAGGCGCTCCAGAGGCAGCCGCCGGGACTTCTGAGGCGATCAGGCGGCGTCTGACGGCACAGAACACCGATGTCGGCGGTGGTATCATGAGTTATGTGACGGCAGCATTGGCGGAGCCCACGTTAGGCGAAATTACCGAAGACGCCTTTCCAGAACCGATGCGTTTTCTTCGGCGAGTTTCTGCTGGTTACGGCTGATTATGCATTTATAGAAGCTGCACGCTAATATCCATCCGAAGGTGCCGGCCGGCGGGCATCGCGCCATTCTGCGGACCCTGGGGGACATTCGGCTACTATCTGGGTCAGCGTAAACGGACGCCTGGATTGCCTTCACATGGAGATGTGACGGCATCATTTAAAAATGATTTCGGTATGCGATAAAACAGCTTAATAGATGTCCGCCCATGGCGGAGGGTGTCCCAAGTTCATTCAACATCGTTAAATAAACCGGATGCCTGCTCAGAGTGCTTCAAACCTCGCTGAAATTTAAATGCAGTCCCGCACGCAGGGCTGAAATATGGCCCTACTTGCTAGCGCCGCGTCGGCCCAAATATTTAACAACTGCGGACAGACTAAACGCTCCTCAAACTCCAGTATTTGGCCCATTTTCCGGTGATTGTGATGTTCGCCGGGACCGCAAATACGACTATAATTGGTTGTGATGTGAGGCGAACGCCATCCGGGAGCCGGCGCATACCGCGGCGGCGCCTGCCGCGCCTGCGGCGAGACCGCTGCAGTCTCGTGCGCCACAACACAGGCCGGCGGTCTGGGCGCGGACGGGCCGGCGGCTCGAGACGCAGCGAGTTCGCCGAGCTGGGGACGAGGCGTGAGAAAGCCCGGCGGCGAGGGCCGGCTCCGAAGGCTCGCAGAGCGCCGGGCCACGCGCCGCGCTAGGGGACCTCCGCGGGCCGGTCGGCCGAGCGGGCCCGCCACCTGGGCCGGTCTGCGGTCCTGTGTGGTCCTGGCAGACCTGTGGTCTGTCGAGCCAGACCGCCACCTGGGCTGGTCCGTGGGCCTGTGTGGTCCTGACAGACCTGTAGTCTGTCGAGCCAGACTGTCACCTGGGCTGGTCTGTGGTCCTGCGTGGTCCTGACAGACCTGTGATCTGTCGAGCCAGACCGCCACCTGGGCTGGTCCGTGGGCCTGTGTGGTCCTGACAGACCTGTGATCTGTCGAGCCAGACCGCCACCTGGGCCGGTCTGTCGAGCCGATCCGCCAGCTGAGCTCGACAAGTTGGTGCCGTGCTCCCCGCCAGGCCCGGCCGGGGACGGCGGCAAGGGCCGGCTATGCGGCTGGTCGCTCGCACATCGATTGGAGGCGGCCGGTGGCCAGCAGGGGCGCCGGGGCGTCAGCGCCCTGCGCCGCCACCTGGTCTCCACTCCGCGCCGCCGTCTCGTCAGCAGACGCTGGAAGCGCTCAGACGTCCGGTCCGGGGATGGTGCCGACGCTGCTGCCGCTTCGGCACGCTCGGCGGGCTGACATCGTCAGAGACACCGACCGGGGTGGAATCGCGTGATCGGCCAACGCTGACTGTGGCCCGTGTTATGACTGTGGCCGTATGCTGCTCTGGTTTTGCCTGTCCTCTTGTGTAATGAGTGGACCGCTATGAGGGCTGCTGGCCATGCCACACGCATAGCCATTTGCAACGCTACCTCCGCAACATGCTGATGCGGGTGTTCCGTTCGGATGTGTTGTTATCTCACTAGGTTTTACAGCAGCTCTTTGACCGGCACGCTTACTCAATCTGCATACCACCGGCCATCCGCGTGCATTCCCCGCCGCGGACCGTTAGTCGCTTGGAAAGTCACGCCAGCACACTGGTCGCGTGGAAGTGCCTTACTTCATCCCGCGCCCCAAATGAGATTGTCGCGGGCCGCCGAGGATGGCGCCGATCCTATCATCTTGCAGAATCAGATTAGACGGCCGTCAAAGCTGGTCTGAGTTTGTCCAATCGGTGACGGATGGAGGTACTGATGTCGTTATCGCCCAGCCGCCAGGCGACGCGAACCATCAAACAGAGGTCTTTGTTTTCAAGAGGCCGGCTCTGGTCGGCGGAGGCCGTGGCACTCACAGGTCACCCCCGTATCATATCCGCGTCGCCCAGCGTATCTGTCGGCCGTGGGTGCAGAGGGCTGGAGTGCTCGTCACTTGTACGCGGAAGCCGAGCGTACCCAGCTGCGGCAGGGGAGCGCAGACTGACGCCCGCGGTCGGGCAGGACAATCCGCTCCGGCTGACGACCGGCCGCGCGCCGGCCGGTGGCGACCTCGACAGCAGGGCTGTGTGGGCGTGGTGGACTCGGGGATACACTATCCGCCAGTGCGGCCCGCGACCTGACCCGTGCAGGGCCGTGCGAGATGGCGGCCGCTGGCCGTGGCCCGGGCGGTCTGGTGTCCGTGGCGCAACGGCGGCGCTTGCGTCCTGTCCTCTCTTGCCGACCGCCCGTGGCTTTGCTCAGGGCCCTTTTGTGTGGGAAATGGCCCCGGGCTCGCGCGAGAATAAGATGGTTCGCCTGGGGCTCACGAGTCACGTGGCGTCGGCGTCCATTTGGGATCAGATGACAGCTCCCACTTCGGGTCAGGTTATGGCTTCCGCCTTGGATCCATTGATACTTCCCATCTTAGGGAAATAATTCCTCCCATCTGGGATCAAGTAATGGCCGCCATCTCGGACCAGATGGCGTGTCCCATCTCAGAGGCGGTGGAGGCCGCTAAGTCGGGTGAGACGATGGCTCCTGTTTTGAGGCAGTGGCGTCTCCTTGCTCGGATCAGGTGATAAGTCCCAACTATAATCCATGAGGGGCGTAATCGCAACGCACTGAGGATGCTCTTTTCTGTGTGACGTCACGTAGAATCTTTGCCGGATATATTCCCAGCGCGACACGGTTTCTGTTCTATCTCCGTATCTGTCGTGGCAAGAAGGCGTATCTTCGTCGTCCGGGTTGTTGCGAACACCACGAGGCGCAGAATCTTTGAAGCATGACTTGAATGAAGTCGACGGCATATATATTCTCTGTCGCCCGTGTCACTGCGAATACACCCGAGGCCTGTTTGCTGGGGCGCCTGTCAGGACGGCAGCCATATCGCAGCATTCAGCCGCGGCGGCGGCTCAGTCCACCATCCGGCTCTCGGGTCCAAACCGGCGGCGGCGTCCGGGACGCCTGTGACACGCATCGATTTTCGGCGGCCGACGGGAGCGCGGCCGGGCCGACCCGGCGGGTCCGGCCAGCGCGCGCTCGGCTGGCACCTGACGGGCCCCACGCGTGCTCGCTGTCGAGGCAGCCGGACGAGCTGGACGAACGGGACGAACAGGACGAACAGGGCGGACAGGACGAGCCGGACGGGCAGGGCGAGCAGGATGGGCAGGACGAGCAGGACGAGCAGGACGAGCAACGAGCAGGACGGGCAGGACGAGCGGGACCAGCGGGACGAACAGGACGAGCAGGACGGACAGGACGAGCCGGGCGGGCAGGACGAGCAGGACAGGCCGGACGGGCAGGACGGGCGGGACGTGCAGGACGAGCAGGACGAGCAGGACGAGTCAGACGAGCGGGACGAGCAGGACGAGCGGGGCGGACGAGCGCGCCGGACGGCGGCCGATCCGCCCGGCGTTGGGCGTGGCGCTCTGCAGCGAATGCGCCACTCTACATAGCTGCGCCTCCGCCCGTGTATGTGTGGATAAACGACGCGTGAGCGGGCTGCCGCTGCAAACACCTCGCGACACCGGAGCGTGCCAGCGCAGATTGCCGAGGCCAGCTAATGGACGAGGAGTCTCTGGAGCGTGCGTTATCGCCGCCATGTGTCACCGTTATGACGCCGCTGGACTGTGAGGCGCGGTAAACTGCATGCCGGCTTCAGGGTTCCACATGGACGCCATGGAATGAGATAGTGTTGTTTGGGCCCGTCAGTAGTAAGATGTGTGGATGTTAATGTGAGTGTTACTTTCTGTCGCTCTGAATCTCGCCATACATGTTGTGTTGCAGGCTTCCGTGAGGGTGGAGAATGCGGAGCAACGTTAGGGTAGTCAACGTGTTACACGAATGTCTTGACACGCAACATGAATATCTTGTGGAGGAAAAGTACTGAAGTCAGCCAAAGCTTAAGTGCTTCTTTGGGAGGAGTTGTATAGCTTTGCCGCACTTGCCGCGTGTAACATTTTCCACCCATAGGTCTCAGATAAATTCATTGCCGGATATGCATGTGCGGAGAGATGATTTTGATGCCGCGTTTACATTGATGCCAGGATCGTTGTAAATCTTTTTCTTCTGATATTACTAAAATTATTAAACCGCAATCCCAAGCTTTTACCGTGCGAGTTGATTTCTTGACAGCCATATTTCTCCATGTTGACACACGACTGCACGTAGATTGAGAAGCATCGGTTGGGCTGACCATGTCCGTTTCGTTTTCAGGAGCTGAAGGAGAGCTTCAACTACGGCTCTTCTACCCACCGCAGAATGGCAAAGCCGGCAAGTTCCTGGACGAAGCACGTCCCATAGCCGACTATCCGTTCTCTGAGCCTGTGGGCTACCTGGAGGTAAGCTGACGCTGGCGCGTCTCTGGCCCAGAGGCCGCGGCAAGAGAGGGAGCTGCGGGGTGACTGACGCGGAGTGTCTGACGCGGGCGTGTCAGACGCTCAGTATCTGACAGTGTCTGACGCGAAGTGTCTAACGCCGGGTGTCTGACGCGGACTGTCTCACGCGGAGAGAGTGTCGCCCTGCCTTCAGGCGCGGGGCTGCGGGACTCCCTCCGCTGCATCCCCATCAGGCGCAGGCTTACACACAGCTTTTTCGGCTCAACACGCCTTTTTTGGACTAGTCTAGAAGTCATGGCTGGAGATCCAAAGGCATTTGGTTGTATTACAGTGTTAATATCCAGTGTGCATGGCTCACGTCAGCAAACCAATGCTTGCTAAAGGATGTTGAACTCGTTGTCAGATGGCCATTTCCAGTAACTCATGTATCTAAAACCAAATTTGCTCCACCTGAGACATGACTTCTAGAAGCGTATTCTAAGGCCGGACTGGAAGCGCACAACCCCGCTCTTTTTAAGGCCGTAAAACAGCACAAAAACCATGGTGAATTAGTCGATGCTGGCTTTCGCCGTCGGACGTCCACTCGGACTAAAGCGACGCCAAGGCTGTTTCCATCGATTACATGCCAAGATGACCTTTACCGGACACTGGTCGCGTCTAGTAGCCAGTGTTAAGACAACGCGACCCATAATACTAGCCATAACAGAACTAATGGACACGTCGTATCCGTCGGTTTTTCGTCCAACAATCTTTGACTTACGCGATTTCACATGCCCTCTGGGGCGGCGCCGTGTGACGTGTAAGACATTGCTCACCTCGATCTTTCAGGCAGGGTTGATGGGGCCTGGCTGCCCTGGTAGCCCTGCTCGAGTTAGAGGTGCGGGGCCTGTCGTTACATCCCCTACCGGTGCCCAATCCCCGTCAGTCCGTCCCACTCTGGGTCATAGCGGCACATTCCGCCGCAGCTGATCGTGAGGTCGTCTCCAGGGGAGAAGGTCACTCCCGAGCACGATTACTGCTGGGGCCTGTTGCGGCAGTGGTGGGGGTTCAAGGCGAACCGGGAGGCGAAGGCGGAGTGCTGCAACTGCCGCCGATTAGTCGGATTGGCCATTCAGAAGAGAGCCGCTTAGACCGGTCGCACGTGATTTGCGTACCTGCACGGGATGGGTTCGTTATATTCCCATGCTGTGCTGCGATGACGAGCCTGGTTTGTGTTTGAGCCACCCGATCATGCAAAGCCGCGGCCTGTGCACCTTGACAATTGCCTTCCCGGCGGCCGTGCGGCCGTCGGATAACCTGCAACTCACCGGCTCGCTGACGCCAGCGCAAAGGCGCAGCGGCCTCCCCGTGGCCTCAGCCGCACGAGCCCACTATGCAAGCCCCCGCCCGACACGCCGGGAGTCTCTCTCTCTCTCTCTCTCTCTCTCTCCTCTCTCCATCTCGTCT
>NW_023596297.1:29979361-30040707 GCF_011947565.3 Pollicipes pollicipes | reverse complement strand
AGAGAGACGAGATGGAGAGAGGAGAGAGAGAGAGAGAGAGAGAGAGAGGAGAGAGAAGAGAAAGAAGAGAGAGAGAGACTCCCGGCGTGTCGGGCGGGGCTTGCATAGTGGGCTCGTGCGGCTGAGGCCACGGGGAGGCCGCTGCGCCTTTGCGCTGGCGTCAGCGAGCCGGTGAGTTGCAGGTTATCCGACGGCCGCACGGCCGCCGGGAAGGCAATTGTCAAGGTGCACAGGCCGCGGCTTTGCATGATCGGGTGGCTCAAACACAAACCAGGCTCGTCATCGCAGCACAGCATGGGAATATAACGAACCCATCCCGTGCAGGTACGCAAATCACGTGCGACCGGTCTAAGCGGCTCTCTTCTGAATGGCCAATCCGACTAATCGGCGGCAGTTGCAGCACTCCGCCTTCGCCTCCCGGTTCGCCTTGAACCCCCACCACTGCCGCAACAGGCCCCAGCAGTAATCGTGCTCGGGAGTGACCTTCTCCCCTGGAGACGACCTCACGATCAGCTGCGGCGGAGTGTGCCGCTATGACCCAGAGTGGGACGGACTGACGGGGATTGGGCATCGGTAGGGGATGTAACGACAGGTCCCGCACACTCTAACTCGAGCAGGGCTACCAGGGCAGCCAGGCCCCATCAACCCTGCCTGAAAGATCGAGGTGAGCAATGTCTTACACGTCACACGGCGTCGCCCCAGAGGACATGTGAAATCGCATAAGTCAAAGATTGTTGGACGAAAAACCGACGGATACGACGTGTCCATTAGTTCTGTTATGGCTAGTATTATGGGTCGCGTTGTCTTAACACTGGCTACTAGACGCGACCAGTGTCCGGTAAAGGTCATCTTGGCATATAATCGATGGAAACAGCCTTGGCGTCGCTTTAGTCCGAGTGGACGTCCGACGGCGAGAGCCCAGCATCGACTAATTCACCATGGTTTTTGTGCTGTTTTACGGCCTTAAAAAGAGCGCGGTTTTGCGCTTCCAGTCCGGCCTTAGAATACGCTTCTAGAAGTCATGTCTCAGGTGGAGCAAATTTGGTTTTAGATACATGAGTTACTGGAAATGGCCATCTGACAACGAGTTCAACATCCTTTAGCAACCATTGGTTTGCTGACGTGAGCCATGCACACTGGGTATTAACACTGTAATACAACCAAATGCCTTTGGATCTCCAGCCATGACTTCTAGACTAGTCCAAAAAGGCGTGTTGAGCCGAAAAAGCTGTGTGTAAGCCTGCGCCTGATGGAGCGATAGCGGAGGGAGTCCCGCAGCCCCGCGCCTGAAGGCAGGGCGACACTCTCTCCGCGTGAGACAGTCCGCGTCAGACACCCGGCGTTAGACACTTCGCGTCAGACACTGTCAGATACTGAGCGTCTGACACGCCCGCGTCAGACACTCCGCGTCAGTCACCCCGCAGCTCCCTCTCTTGCCGCGGCCTCTGGGCCAGAGACGCGCCAGCGTCAGCTTACCTCCAGGTAGCCCACAGGCTCAGAGAACGGATAGTCGGCTATGGGACGTGCTTCGTCCAGGAACTTGCCGGCTTTGCCATTCTGCGGTGGGTAGAAGAGGCCGTAGTTGAAGCTCTCCTTCAGCTCCTGAAAACGAAACGGACATGGTCAGCCCAACCGATGCTTCTCAATCTACGTGCAGTCGTGTGTCAACATGGAGAAATATGGCTGTCAAGAAATCAACTCGCACGGTAAAAGCTTGGGATTGCGGTTTAATAATTTTAGTAATATCAGAAGAAAAAGATTTACAACGATCCTGGCATCAATGTAAACGCGGCATCAAAATCATCTCTCCGCACATGCATATCCGGCAATGAATTTATCTGAGACCTATGGGTGGAAAATGTTACACGGCAAGTGCGGCAAAGCTATACAACTCCTCCCAAAGAAGCACTTAAGCTTTGGCTGACTTCAGTACTTTTCCTCCACAAGATATTCATGTTGCGTGTCAAGACATTCGTGTAACACGTTGACTACCCTAACGTTGCTCCGCATTCTCCACCCTCACGGAAGCCTGCAACACAACATGTATGGCGAGATTCAGAGCGACAGAAAGTAACACTCACATTAACATCCACACATCTCTACTACTGACGGGCCCAAACAACACTATCTCATTCCATGGCGTCCATGTGGAACCCTGAAGCCGGCATGCAGTTTACCGCGCCTCACAGTCCAGCGGCGTCATAACGGTGACACATGGCGGCGATAACGCACGCTCCAGAGACTCCTCGTCCATTAGCTGGCCTCGGCAATCTGCGCTGGCACGCTCCGGTGTCGCGAGGTGTTTGCAGCGGCAGCCCGCTCACGCGTCGTTTATCCACACATACACGGGCGGAGGCGCAGCTATGTAGAGTGGCGCATTCGCTGCAGAGCGCCACGCCCAACGCCGGGCGGATCGGCCGCCGTCCGGCGCGCTCGTCCGCCCCGCTCGTCCTGCTCGTCCCGCTCGTCTGACTCGTCCTGCTCGTCCTGCTCGTCCTGCACGTCCCGCCCGTCCTGCCCGTCCGGCCTGTCCTGCTCGTCCTGCCCGCCCGGCTCGTCCTGTCCGTCCTGCTCGTCCTGTTCGTCCCGCTGGTCCCGCTCGTCCTGCCCGTCCTGCTCGTTGCTCGTCCTGCTCGTCCTGCTCGTCCTGCCCATCCTGCTCGCCCTGCCCGTCCGGCTCGTCCTGTCCGCCCTGTTCGTCCTGTTCGTCCCGTTCGTCCAGCTCGTCCGGCTGCCTCGACAGCGAGCACGCGTGGGGCCCGTCAGGTGCCAGCCGAGCGCGCGCTGGCCGGACCCGCCGGGTCGGCCCGGCCGCGCTCCCGTCGGCCGCCGAAAATCGATGCGTGTCACAGGCGTCCCGGACGCCGCCGCCGGTTTGGACCCGAGAGCCGGATAGTGGACTGAGCCGCCGCCGCGGCTGAACGCTGCGATATGGCTGCCGTCCTGACAGGCGCCCCAGCAAACAGGCCTCGGGTGTATTCGCAGTGACACGGGCGACAGAGAATATATGTGCCGTCGACTTCATTCAAGTCATGCTTCAAAGATTCTGCGCCTCGTGGTGTTCGCAACAACCCGGACGACGAAGATACGCCTTCTTGCCACGACAGATACGGAGATAGAACAGAAACCGTGTCGCGCTGGGAATATATCCGGCAAAGATTCTACGTGACGTCACATAGAAAAGAGCATCCTCAGTGCGTTGCGATTACGCCCCTCATGGATTATAGTTGGGACTTATCACCTGATCCGAGCAAGGAGACGCCACTGCCTCAAAACAGGAGCCATCGTCTCACCCGACTTAGCGGCCTCCACCGCCTATGAGATGGGACACGCCATCTGGTCCGAGATGGCGGCCATTACTTGATCCCAGATGGGAGGAATTATTTCCCTAAGATGGAAAGTATCAATAGATCCAAGGCGGAAGCCATAACCTGACCCGAAGTGGGAGCTGTCATCTGATCCCAAATGGAAGCCGACGCTACGTGACTCGTGAGCCCCAGGCGAACCATCTTATTCTCGCGCGAGCCCGGGGCCATTTCCTACACAAAAGGGCCCTGAGCAAAGGCACGGGCGGTCGGCAAGAGAGGACAGGACGCAAGCGCCGCCGTTGCGCCACGGACACCAGACCGTCCAGGCCACGGCCAGTGGCCGCCATGTCGCGCGGCCTTCCGCACGGGTCAGGTCGCGGGCTGCACTGGCGGATAGTGTATCCCCGAGTCCACCACGCCCACACACCCCTGCTGTCGAGGTCGTCACCGGCCGGCGCGCGGCCGGTCGTCAGCCGGAGCGGACTGTCCTGCCCGACCGCGGGCGTCAGTCTGCGCTCCCCTGCCGCAGCTGGGTACGCTCGGCTTCCGCGTACAAGTGACGAGCACTCCAGCCCTGTGCACCCACGGCCGACAGATACGCTGGGCGACACGGATATGATACGGGGGTGACCTGTGAGTGCCACGGCCGCCGCCGACCAGAGCCGGCCTCTTGAAAACAAAGACCTCTGTTTGATGGTTCGCGTCGCCTGGCGGCTGGGCGATAACGACATCAGTACCTCCATCCGTCACCGATTGGACAAACTCAGACCAGCTTTGACGGCCGTCTAATCTGATTCTGCAAGATGATAGGATCGGCGCCATCCTCGGCGGCCCGCGACAATCTCATTTGGGGCGCGGGATGAAGTAAGGCACTTCCACGCGACCAGTGTGCTGGCGTGACTTTCCAAGCGACTAACGGTCCGCGGCGGGGAATGCACGCGGATGGCCGGTGGTATGCAGATTGAGTAAGCGTGCCGGTCAAAGAGCTGTTGTAAAACCTAGTGGGATAACAACACATCCGAACGGAACACCCGCATCAGCATGTTGCGTAGGTAGCGTTGCAAATGGCTATGCGTGTGGCATGGCCAGCAGCCCTCATAGCGGTCCACTCATTACACAAGAGGACAGGCAAAACCAGAGCAGCGTACGGCCACAGGCATAACACGGGCCACAGTCAGCGTTGGCCGATCACGCGATTCCACCCCGGTCGGTGTCTCTGACGATGTCAGCCCGCCGAGCGTGCCGAAGCGGCAGCAGCGTCGGCACCATCCCCGGACCGGACGTCTGAGCGCTTCCAGCGTCTGCTGACGAGACGGCGGCGCGGAGTGGAGACCAGGCGGCGGCGCAGGGCGCTGACGCCCCGGCGCCCCTGCTGGCCACCGGCCGCCTCCAATCGATGTGCGAGCGACCAGCCGCATAGCCGGCCCTTGCCGCCGTCCCCGGCCGGGCCTGGCGGGGAGCACGGCACCAACTTGTCGAGCTCAGCTGGCGGATCGGCTCGACAGACCTGCCCAGGTGGCGGTCTGGCTCGACAGATCACAGGTCTGTCAGGACCACGCAGGACCACAGACCAGCCCAGGTGACAGTCTGGCTCGACAGACTACAGGTCTGTCAGGACCACACAGGCCCACGGACCAGCCCAGGTGGCGGTCTGGCTCGACAGACCACAGGTCTGCCAGGACCACACAGGACCGCAGACCGGCCCAGGTGGCGGGCCCGCTCGGCCGACCGGCCCGCGGAGGTCCCCTAGCGCGGCGCGTGGCCCGGCGCTCTGCGAGCCTTCGGAGCCGGCCCTCGCCGCCGGGCTTTCTCACGCCTCGTCCCCAGCTCGGCGAACTCGCTGCGTCTCGAGCCGCCGGCCCGTCCGCGCCCAGACCGCCGGCCTGTGTTGTGGCGCACGAGACTGCAGCGGTCTCGCCGCAGGCGCGGCAGGCGCCGCCGCGGTATGCGCCGGCGATCTGCGCCGGCTCCCCGGGATGGCGTTCGCCTCACATCACACCAATTATAGTCGTATTTGCGGTCCCGGCGAACATCACAATCACCGGAAAATGGGCCAAATACTGGAGTTTGAGGAGCGTTTAGTCTGTCCGCAGTTGTTAAATATTTGGGCCGACGCGGCGCTAGCAAGTAGGGCCATATTTCAGCCCTGCGTGCGGGACTGCATTTAAATTTCAGCGAGGTTTGAAGCACTCTGAGCAGGCATCCGGTTTATTTAACGATGTTGAATGAACTTGGGACACCCTCCGCCATGGGCGGACATCTATTAAGCTGTTTTATCGCATACCGAAATCATTTTTAAATGATGCCGTCACATCTCCATGTGAAGGCAATCCAGGCGTCCGTTTACGCTGACCCAGATAGTAGCCGAATGTCCCCCAGGGTCCGCAGAATGGCGCGATGCCCGCCGGCCGGCACCTTCGGATGGATATTAGCGTGCAGCTTCTATAAATGCATAATCAGCCGTAACCAGCAGAAACTCGCCGAAGAAAACGCATCGGTTCTGGAAAGGCGTCTTCGGTAATTTCGCCTAACGTGGGCTCCGCCAATGCTGCCGTCACATAACTCATGATACCACCGCCGACATCGGTGTTCTGTGCCGTCAGACGCCGCCTGATCGCCTCAGAAGTCCCGGCGGCTGCCTCTGGAGCGCCTCCCGACGACGGCTCGGCCGATTCCATCAGGTGCCAGAGGGGAGGCCCGGCTCATTGGCCGGGTCTAAGGTTTGGCGAAGGGGAGGACGGCTGGGAAGCCATCCAGGAGCCCCGCCACATCATGCCGGAGTCCCGACAGCCCAAGGAGGAAACGGCAGCACACATAGATTTACAACGTGACAAAAAACACATTCAGCGCCAAAGGGTACGGCCACACCAGCTCCAAGTACGGCGGCGTGCATCTGCGACATCAGCCGACAGTTCAGAAGGCGCCGCAGAGTCCAGCCATAGAGCTGTCGCTCACCTCCTCTTGTTGCTGGCTGTGGGCTCCAGCGCGACAGCTCTGTCGCGTTGGAGTCCACAGCTGGCGACAGGAGGACAACACGACGACAGCGGGTACAGCAGGCGCCAGGGCGAGCAGCCAAGCAGCGGAGGGGAGGGGGGGGGGGGGCACATGAAACGACGGACCCCGGCGGCCACTACCGACTGGGAGTCAACAATCACCGGCCATACACACACGCCCACACGCATGCACGCACGCGCGCACGCACGCACGCGTTACAGATAGGGCATGACCGGCGCACAGGCACGCCGAGCACGGCGAACGATCGGAGCACATACCCGAAACCAGAGCGCCACCTGGACCACGGCCGATGAAACGCAGGGTACAGAGTTAGTTAGCGGCAGCGGCAGCGGCAGTGGCAGCGGCAGCCCAGCCCAGCCCAGCCCAGCCCAAACCGTGACCATGAGCTCTGCCCAACAGAACGCGGCGAGCAAAACCACGGCCACAGAGCAGAGCCGCGAATGCTTTTTGCGTGCAGTGAAAGTGATGGCAACCGCAAAAGAACCTGCGCGCATACAGTGGGCCACGGCTTTTGTCAGGATGAATGACTTCGTGAAATGTGGCCAAGAGTGTGATAAAGAACGAGGGTGTGAAGGAAAACAGGCAGCTCAGGGCCTTGTGACTATGCTCCGGCATGATCAGGCCGCATTTGTAAGCGGTTGTTCACAACGGAGAGATATTCAACATATGGGAAAGAGTAAGCAGGGTGTACGCCGAGGCCTTCAAACGGTTCAGCTTCTGCCGGCGCGCCAGCTTGATGGCTTTTTTGCATTCGACGTATCACTGATTTACAAGCAGAACAGAAGCGCGGCACAAAGCACATCACGTCCCACTGGAGATTCGTTGATTAATGACACACCCGGGGCCTCGAGATCGGGGACATAAAACATCGCACAAAAACAACACATCGCGACGTTGGAGCGAATGTCTCGTACTGGTTCCCATCCAGATTGTCATAACCCGTCCGGAATCAAATGATATGCGATAAGCAAAGAGCTTGAACCGCAGACTAAAAGCAACTAATTTAATGTATTTCCCGCGACCCCGTCCCTGGCTGCCCACAGATGGCTCGTTACTGAAAATAATGTATGAACGCATCATGGGGAGACGGTGGTTCACGGTCTTAGAGGAATGTACATACATCGCAGACAAATAAACTAGGCTGTTTGTCAGTGGTGCAGCTGTTCGGCTGCGCCAGTACGGGAGTCTGCGTGTTCCCTAAGGGAGTCTACGTGTTCCCTAAGGGAGTCTACGTGTTCCCTAAGGGAGTCTACGTGTCCCCTAAGGGAGTCTGCATGTTCCGCTGACGAGACAGCCGGGCACGGTCTCGCGGTACCCCACAGTCACCTGAGACTCAAGAATGCTACCGTGTGGCACGCTGGGATACCTATCGACGGTCCGCTGGCCCCGCCCCGGCCCTGGTCACGGGTCAAGGTCACGGGCGCGCCAGGGCTGCGCGGCTCGGGTCGTTTGCCCCGGGACACAGGCGTGGAATAACACCGGCTGGTCACGCCGTTCGGGGCGTTTTTGCCCGCGGGTCGACGGACAAGAAGTGGCGTTCGGTATGACGAACCCGTCCGGTGCCAGCCCGGGTCCGGCCGAGGTGGCGTGATCGGCGCGCCACCTGGACCGAACTGCCGCGCGGTAGAGGTGGAGCCGCGATCGCACCGCCCTCTCCCGGAGCGGATTGGTGACGGAAGACATTGCTGGATTGGTGGCGGGATTTCTTCGGTCCATTCACGCTGAGCAGCGCAGTCGCAAGGCCACTTCGAACCCGTTGTATGGCATGTAAAGATGCGTCACTTCACCGATGTTACCCCATCTTACATGCCCTATACACAGCCTACGAGTTTTCATAAATTTTGGGTACACAAACCTAACACTACCATAGTTAAGTCATCTCCACTGATTCGAACATCACTGCCCCGTCCAAGCGCACTTCGACGGCTCCACACCCGGTTCATGCGTGGGCGTGTCATCGACAGGCGCGTGACCGACTGCACACACGGTGCCGTCTCGACCAGCCGCGGCGGCCGAGCCGGTGGCGGCCCTGGCGAGGCCCTAGCGAGGTCCTGGGGGGGCTCTGGCGGCGTCAGCTGTGCCCACTGGTGGCACCAGGTGCTTGACGGCCGGCCGGGCCGATGGCGCTACGGGGCGACGCTGTGAAGGCTCGGTCAAGGATTGCCGCCACAGGGGCCACCTCGGTCTCCGCCTCAGTCACGGTATTGGTCGCGCTCAGTCTCTCCGCCAGTGTCGTGTCTCACGCGCGCTCCCCGTCACACGCTCCGGGGTCACGGGCGCAGCCTGGATCCCGGCCACGGTCTGGGTCACGAGCGCGGCCGGACCGGCCCGCGGCGTCCGGCCGAGCGGGCCGCGCCGCTCCAGCCGCTTCGTCTCCATCCATCAGCGGCGGCCGCGGCCGCGCGGCGTGCGTTGTTTTGGCACGGATCGCCCGCAGTAGGTGTCGAGGCGATCGAACCGCCTAAACACCCGAACGGCACAATTGATTACGCTATATCGGGATACATGATTAAGCGGCCAACGCTGACCGATCAATCAGTCCGCTAACACAAAAACCCGGCTGCGAGCGGCCGTAGCCCGCGCCGCGTGGCCGGTCGGCTAGTCTCGCGGGCCGGCGGCTGACCGGCCGCACCGTCGCGGCCGTCGGCAGATGGTGCGGCGGAGGCGTTGCCCCGCCCGTCTCGTTCCGCCCGCCCCGTCGCGGACAGAGCGGACGCCTCACCCGCCGCAGGTCGTGGCAGTCATTTAATGTGGAGGCAGGCCAGGGTGATAGGCCCGGCGTTATCAGACGGATAGAAGTGGAACGTGTCGGACGTAATAGGACAGCATGATCGATCGCCTTGCTCCTCAGGTTAAAAGACAGCATTTGCAAGGCTACACGAAAAATTGTGGCCAAATATGGCCGTGGTGGTCTCAAAATATGTCATGAGGTGATGGACTACAAAGTCGGCACCTGTGGTGTACAAAGCAAACGCTTTACTTAAAACTCACCGATAAACAGTAGCAGAGTTGGTGACAAAAGACGGGAGAAAAGAACTGGAAGTGGAAAATGCCTCCAAATAAGCCTCAGCATGCTACAGTCAGATTCGCCGGAGCGGTTCGACACAACCCGAACCGACCTGCACGGCTGGGGTGCCAGGCGCGGCCACCGCACGGCGAGCTCACCTTGGGCAACGAGCTGAGACACTGCTGCTTGATATCCCAGACCAGCTCGTTGCGGCCGAACTGCAGGCATTTCTCGACGCTCAGCTCAGGTACGCTGATCCTGATGAAGATCAGCTCGTCGGAGGTGACACTTAGGTCGTCCTCCATGCTGGCCGCGCTGATGACGCTTCAGGTCAGGTCAGGTCGGCTCCCGAACAGGCATCTGAGGACAGGGACAGAGCAGTGTCGGTGACCAAGCTCGAACAGACAGCGTCGCGCACTCACAAGACAGCTCGTGATGATGTGCTTCGTTTATATTCGCTTATGATCATGCAGTGCCCCTGTCGCCTCTGTCCTGCTCCCCCCCCCCCCCTCAGCCGACACTGCCTCTGGTGCAGTGCGGTGTGAGAAGACCTGGAGCTCGGCGTTGGTGACCGCCAACGCCACCTCCGCTGTGGCGTGAGCCGGCCTCCGTCAATGGACCCTGAAGCCCCGGCTGACGCCATCCGTCCAGTTTAGATTGATGACGCGGGGAGCGGCCTCGATTGGAAAGCGGTTAGCTGACGCTGAAGAGAACGAGTGGACACTAACCGGACAGCTGATGGTAGATAGTGGACACGTCACAGCAGACAAGCGCCGACGCCACTGAACAGTCAATGCCCTCAACCCCGAACCCCCGCCTCTACCGGCAGGGAAAAGCAGTGGGCGGCCTCCTCGAGCCTCACCGGGCCTAATCACATCCGCACCGCCTCGACATCGTCCAAAAGTCTCGGTTTCGACCACAGGGACGGACGCCCCGCGCCGTCCATCTCTGTGGTCGATCTACTTAAGGTCGATCACGTTCGGTGAACACTGAACTCGGCCGGACGCCGTCGGCCATTTGGGAAGAGCGCTGCGATCTGCCCGGCCCGGTGACGGCGGACACCGGACGCGGCGCGTGCCGCGTGAGACCGAGCGCACCGCGGCCCGGCGATGGCGGCCCCGCCGGCGCGGCGCCGCCGACCAGCGGCCGACCGGAGCTCTCCAGTATTGATCTGTGGCCGCAGCCTCGCACAAAGAGCACCGCAGTTCGTTGATCAGTGTCCTCACGCAGCCCATGCGGTCCCTCTGGAGCGGCGCGGCGGCGGCGGCGCTCCCCTCGCAGAGTCGCGACACGCCGCCGCCGCCGCCGGTCTCGCGCCACGCCGCCGAAGCGAGCCGCCCGCGGCCACGACGGCACTGGCGGCTGGCGGCGGTCGCCTGTATCCGGCGGGCAGGACGGCACGCCGCTGGACGACGGCTGGCTGCACGCCTCGCCTGCCGGGCCACGTCCCTCCGCCGGAGATCAGTGTCGCCGCTCACCAGCGGGTCGGGCCGGCAAGCCACCGCGAACCGCCGCGGGTCCTAAGTG
The DNA here is from genome assembly GCF_011947565.3 of Pollicipes pollicipes. Taxonomy (NCBI): domain Eukaryota; kingdom Metazoa; phylum Arthropoda; class Thecostraca; order Pollicipedomorpha; family Pollicipedidae; genus Pollicipes; species Pollicipes pollicipes. The sequence continues at coordinate 30,029,850 of NW_023596297.1, read as the reverse complement.
GGACCACCCCGGTCACGCAGACAGCGCGACATCGGACGAAGATTACTGCCGAGCACTGGACGCGGCAACTGACGTTCCGTCTTGTACATGTCGTCAATGGACTGTTTCTTTGACAACCGCTCCTAAAGCAACATGCCTTCCTCCAATTTCACACCATTCCACACAGGCCCAAACCCACTCGTGGTTCGTGGAAACGTCCGATCCGAGCAGCCCCGAGGCCCGCTCCCATCAGATCCACTCCGCCGAGATCGCGGATGTACAACATCTCAACAAACCATTAGGGATGAAACATGACACTTGATTGAGGAAGGCAATTTCAGCTGGATTTACCGAATTGTATTACTCCACACACAACACTGGTAATACATCAATTACTACCGAACGATGAGTGGAAGTAGATTGCGCTGAATTTTATGCCACAATTCTGACAGCAAAAAAAGCTGAACTACCAAAACCTCCGGCACACGTAACTGCAACTGACGCGCAGAGCGTACGCCGCACCTGATTTGAGCAGGAAGTTAACAACCTGCGTCGAACGTCCAGTGTCGCACTGTTGGTGGCGAACACAGTACTGCTTCCGGTGCTGCTTCCGGACAGAGTAGAATAATGCCTACATAACTGAGCCGCGCCACAATTGCCGGAAAGCCCCGCCGCCAGCGTCGTCAGCTCATTAGGCCGTCTCCACGCGCGACATTACCCCATCTGGCGCCGGCTCGGTGTCGGCAAGCCGCTCCGGTGTAATCGAACCGGCGCCTGGTCTCACGGAGGCCGCGCCCCTAGCGGACCGCGCTCCCGGCAGGAGGCGGCCCGGCGGCCGTGCGTCGGCAGCGGCAGCAGCCCGGCGTCGTCCGCGCCCGGCGCCGGCGGCCGCCGAGCGGCGCCTGCCGAGACCGACCCCAGGTCACCGCGTCCCGACCGGCCGTCTGTCGCGTTAGGGTCCCGCCGGAGCGATGGCATAGCTGCACGAGGCGATCGGTCACAACAGACGACGACAGGGCCGACAGCCGCGCTAGTCCGTGAAAAGTGGACCGGAGCGGGCGCATTACCTCCGGTCGGCATCGAGCCGACGCGTCTAACCGGCCGATCCGTCTTCCGCGCCGACCCCCACCCCAATTTGGGCTCATCTCCGTATCTAAACGATGGCCCATTTGGAGCGGGCCGGTGTGGCCGCCGCTTTTTCGTCCGCAGCGGCGGCATCCGCGCGGGGCACGGCGTCTGTCGGAGGCTGGGCCGGCCGGCGGCCGCGGGGAGGACGGCTGCGCCGCGCCGACCACCCTGGTGACCTGATTCGGGCGCCGCCCGCGGCGGCTCGGCCAACTAGCCGGCCGGCCGGGCGGGCGGCGCCGCGCCCGCCGCCGCCGCCGCCGCCGCCGCCGCCGCGTGAGGCGGCAGCTCGACAGGCGCCACGCCGGCTTATCGGCCCACTAACGCCCGGCTGACTTTGCGATTGAGCTCTGTTTGTGTTCTCAGTCAGTCGCAAAGAATTATCGTAAAGGGGTCAGCTTGATAGCGTGCTCGTTGCCGTTGCAGTGCAGCCCGGCGGCGGAGCCTTCAGCGCCACACGCCGATCACTCGCGCTCGAGTTTTGCAGACGGGCGTGCAGAGCGCCGTCGGGCGCAAGCGTAAACACAAACAGTCGTGTTGCATGGCGTGCAACATGAGCTCTGTTTCCGTTCGTTCAAGCTCGCGCCGGGCCATGCGTGATAGGTCACCGGACCAACACACTCCGGGTTCACCCTCTCCCTCCCCTCCAGCCCCTTTCCCCGAAGGCTGCCGTGGTCGGCACCGGCGGGCGAGATGGCGCGCACGGTTCGCGCCACGACCGCCGCGTGTGCCGCCGTCCGTCCACCGAACACGTGGCGTCGGTGGGCGCCGGACGGCTGCAGCCGCCAGGCAGGTACTGCAGACCGGCAGCTGTGGGCTGGAGTCAGGTGCTTACTCATCTCCTACTGACGCTGATTTAGACCCTGCGCCTGCCGACTTCGAGACCAGCGCGGCTCTCGCCAGCGCTTGCCCCGCACCATCCGCCCCAGCCACGACCCCAATGTGGCGCTCCTTGACACTCGCCCGGGCGGACGCGCGGCGCCAAATTAGGCGGTCCGCCCCCTGGGACCGCCACGGGGCGTGCTGAGACCAATAACACGTGTAATTATCTCGGCTAAACCAACAGCGTTGCCACGTTCGCCCGGGAGGTGGTGCGACGCCCCGTCCCGCGCTGGCGGGGAGGGGGAGAGGGGGAGGGGCCGGCGGATGCAGGCCAGCGTTAGGTCGCGCAGCCCGCCATCCTCCTGAGCGTCTGCCACAGAAGCACCTAACAGAACACTTGGACAATTACGGTGGGCGTAGGCAATTCACACTTAATGGCATGCTTTGTTTAAGGCACGTCGGGCTGTAGTGATAAATGTTCGGATTATTTACAGCCACGCAGTCACTGACGACCTGAGAGCCCAGCCTGAACAACATGCCGCGGCGCCTAGGACCCGGCTCAGTGACGGCCGCGTGACACAGCAGGGCTCGATCTCACCGGCGCCCGGTAAACGGCGCGGCATGGCACCATTGTCCCCCGGAGGAACAATCACCAGCAGCAATGTCGTCAGGAAGCTTCACTGCGTGAGTGGCAGCCGCCGCTGCTTTTGTCTTCGTTCCTCTGTGATGTTGGCTTCTAGCCAAAGGTTCTGACGCGATGTCCGTGCATCGTTGAGACCTTCGGGGATCTCAAAAGGTGTCCGTCGATCGAAGAGACAGGTACGAAATACGCGAGGTCATCTGCTTGTGCTTGGATGGGCCAACTAGCGCTCACGGTCCCGCCATTGTCGGGCGATGGAACACTAGGCGCACTGTCGGACAACTTCACTCCAGCAAGTTGCGCAACGGGACCTAAAGCCACCTTCTGGCCCACGGCGTCTTCCTAATTGTTAAAGCGATACTTGGAGCGTCACGAACTGGTTCCAGGGCCAGTTTTCAATGCGGAGGTTGGCCATCTTGGCCAGTTCAGGGGAAGCCTCAACGCCCATGAATGTCAGCTCCGGTCACATCTCCCCGTCAGGTCACATTCGCCGGGTTAGGTCACAGTACCAAGGTCAGGTCACAGCCCCCCGGGTCAGATCTCGCCTCCCCGGTCACACCACGCATTCCCCGGGACCAAGCAACGTACCCCGGGTCAGGTCATTTCCAGCTCCAGACGTCGGACGGCACGACCCCGCTTCCTCCTCCCCCCCCCCCCCTCCGCCATCCGGCCGGGGGCATCGTGTCCCGCCGGCGGCAGACGTCTTTGACGACCGAACCTGACGGCGCCGCGGCTGCTGCGATTCGGATCAATAGCGGGGAGTGGGACGGCGGCAGCGGCTGCGGCGGCGGTGGCGGCGGCGGCGGCGGCGGCGGCGGCGGCCGCTCGGGCGGCCCACGTGTCCGCACGGGCACCGGCAGTCACGAGCGCCACCGGCGATCGCAGCCCCGATAGCGCCGCTCTGACGTGCACCGAGAGAGGATCGGCCGGCCGAGCGCTCAGACAGGATCCGGTGGCGACGCCAGCAGGCCGCCGCCGTATCCCGTCGGTGATTCCGGTTTAGTAAGCAGGGCGAAGTCCGTCAGTTCGGAGATCACTTGAGCTCAGGGAGGGGAGGGGAGGTTGCGGCCGGTAAACACCAGAAGAAGCGCTCGGCCGCGCAGTGGCATTTAGAACTCAGGGGCACCCTTTGGTCGGCACGCACAAGATACCTCCAGGAGACCAGGTCAGGCGCGTTTAGCTCGTGAATCGAGTCCGGAGGCCGGTCTTGGCACGACAGCCGCGCGGCATGCAGGCGGTGGTGGAATTACTGCAGACGGCAGCGCGGGGCAAGGGCCGGCGTGCGGAGTGCACAGGCCTCGTCTGAGCTGGCTGGATGCACGTGGCTGGAGTTCACAGACCAGCTCCGGCCGCCGAGTCCGTGCCGGGCCGGCGGACCGCGGCGGGCCGAGGCGGGCCGAGCCGAGCCGAGCTGAGCCGAGACGGCCGCGACAGAGCGGCTGCTGCGGACGGTCCTCGAGCTCCTGAGCGGCACTCCGACGACCCGGCCGCGGATCCAAAGCCGGCTCATGAAGCGACATAAGCGTAGGTGAGTTGTGACGTCGTAACTTAGCCCCAGGGGAATTCGCCCGCACACTTCTGCACCGGCAACCATCTCCGCTCTACTGGGCCGATCGAGTGCCAGTATTGGAGCCTCATCGTGTTGCCCGATGGCCAATGACCAATGACCCATGGCAGACCAATGATGGCGGTTTGACGTCAACATGGGGACGGTCGCTCGACCGGCCCCGCCGCCGTCTCTGAAGCCCCACCAGTAGGACGATCGTCAGACCTGTCCAGTCCAGTCGGCCTCTTACCGACGACAGCAGCGTCAATACAGCAGGCAATTGTCGGCACAAGAGCCGCTTCACTTGGAGCGTCTAGACAGGGCGGGCCCGAGTGGTGACTGAATGCTACTCCAGTCAGAAGGTGTCCGCCCGATCAGTCTGCCCGCTTTCCGATCTGTCCACCCGACCAGTCTGCCCGCTGCCCAATGTGTCTGCCCGACCAGTCTGCCCGCTGTCCAGTCTGTCCGCTGTCCAGTCTGCCCACTGCCCAAAATGTCCGCCCGACCAGTCTGCCCGCTGCCCAGTCTGTCCGCCCGACCAGTCTGTACGCTGTACACTGCTCAGTCTGTCCGCTGTACACTGTATAGTCTGTCCGCCGGACCTGCGACCTCGCCACGAGCGGTGGTGGTCGCGGCGGACAGCAGGCCACATCGACCGGAGCGCACAATGGACGGATCGACGGTTGAAAACGGCAGCGTCCAGTTACCATTAAATCGGACAGCCGGCTGTGACCACACCCTCAATAATCCAGTACATGCATCGGGCTGTCGCCTTTCCACGTAGATACGCTCCAGTGCTAGTCTTGGGGGGTTTTGGGAGGCGCACCGACTGCTATAGTCATATTACTCCAGGGCGCGTGTCGTGGTCGCGCGCTTACATGCTGGCGAGCACGGAGCACACATAATGGCATTAAGTACCGAAAGAGGCGCACTCCTGCACGGCATGGGATGCTCACGCACGTGACGGACAAAACCGTGGGAAATCATCACTGCGTCTCACTCCCCAATGCCGGCAGTCACTCGACAAGAGCTGCAGCGCCGAGCCATGCGGTCGACCTGCGACGGATCAGGCCAGATTGCAACAACAAACCAGACCACCTCAGACCACACCAGGCCACCTCAGACCACCTCAGACCACACCAGACCACACCGGGCCTCATCAGACAACACAAGACAAGGCTACACCGGCACGAAACACAGCCCAGACCGGACCCAGCCTCACCAGTCCGACGCACCGCCCCACCGATGGACCGCTCGGGGCGCAGCCGGCCAGCTCGCGCCAGCATCGACACGCAGCACCACGGCCGACCTCCACTCACATTAGCACACAGCCGGCGACACGCGGGCGGCGAGCTGATGGCGCGAGGCCATGCTGGCTTCCTGACCCACATCGCGCTCCCTCTCCAGCCGGGCCGGTGCAGCGTGCCGCGCGTGAAGCCAGAGGCCCGGCTCGCGCGTCGCCGCCACCGGCCACGCACGCGCGCCGCGGCGCGCCGCCAGCCGCCACACAGCGCTCAAGGGTGGACGGCGGACGCTGGCACGAGCGGCACCGAACGCGCTTCCGTGCGGCGGCGAGTGACGCGGAACGGACGCTCAGCGAACGGGCACGGCAGTCACGCGGCCTGGGAGCCTGTTAGGTGGCCATCGGGATGTGCCTCGCTGTGTGCCGAGTTGGCGGAGGAGTAAATATCGAAGCGGGCGGCCCTACAGAAACACTGGAGCTGAGAAAGCAAATAGGGCCTTGTCAGAGTCTCAAGGGCACAATATCGCCAGCGAAGGAGCCAATGCGAGCGTTATGAAGCGCTCCACGCCAATCACGCGGCTCTCTCGCCAGCGCTCCGCCGGTCGCACGGCGCCGCGGCCTCATCTGCAGACCGTTACCTGGGATGCTCCTCGACCCCTCAATGAGCCTTAGAACGGAGAGCACCTGGCAGCGCCATCTCTGGGGGCCGAGCGGAAGCCTGTTGCATGGGCGCTGTCGACGTAACAAGCGGACCTGCCCGCCAAGGTCAGCGGCCGTCGCGGTGGGCAGCGGGCAGCGGGCAGTGGGCAGCCGCCGGAGTCAGCGCCTTTCTCTGCCGTCAGCGCGCGACCTCCGCCGCGGTCGTCCGGGACCGCCGCCCCGTCGACGGCCGCGCCGCTGCAGCGTCCCAACAAGGTCAGGCGAGAGGAGGCCGCACCGAGCCGCACTGCAAACACCGCGGCCGTGCCGCGCCGGGCCCGCCGCCCGCCGGCCACACCTGGACAGGACATCACTGGCACCCGGACAAACCAGGAGAGGGTGTCGCTGGCGCCCGGACAATTGCGGAAAGGGTGTCACTGGAGCTGCGGACACGCGCTTTACGCCCGCTGTCAACAGGCCTGGGTCACGCCGCACTCGAGCGTCATTAGAGCCGTCACTAGAGCCGTCACCAGAGCGTCTTACACATCAGTGCCGGGCGTGACTAAAGCCTTGGACGCAACTGGATACGGTGTTCCTCAATGTCAACACGGACTTGCCCCAGCCGGGTGGCACTGATTCATGCCCAGACCTGGGGCAGATTTCGCTACAGCCCGAACCTGTCTAGGGGTGGACAGGCTGTTACTAGAACTGGCGACTCACCCGGACAGGCCGTCCCTATCCATCATCGCGGCCACGTCTGGACGTGACGCCGCCACGGCCCAAGACACACCCGGGCCGGGCGTCGCCACGGCACGGCCGCCACGCGCCGTGACGTTCCCACGACCCGGATCGAGGCCCGACATCTGTGGCAGCACCCATCGGCGGCCGGACGGACAGCTTCGCGGGCGAGCCATCCCGACTCGCGGCTACGTAATCCCGCTGGAAAGCACCGCCACGTCCGCGGGCGTTCAGCTGCAGTAAATGCATGCACGCTAGTGCGCAGTACGCCAACTGCAGCCCGCTCACCAGCCGGCCGGCACTCAGAAATAGTCTGGCTGCCACGCGAGGCTCCCATATGGCCGAGCGTGCAGGGCGTGAGGCTGACCGCATTCAACGGAGACGGTGTTGCGTAAACGGAGTGCGAGGTAACGGGCGGGCCGGCAAACGGAGGCTGGAGTCCGTAACTTGAGCTGCTGACCGCATGGCGGCCGACGCCTGACCTGCATACGGCCTTCCCATGCTGGCATGCCTTCGCAACTCGCGCTCAAGTGGCGGTAAACAATCTGGTCTTGCAAGACCTGTAAAATCGCTGATGCGAGAAGTGTAGCGTTGGTAAACCGGGTGAGTGATAAGCAAAAAACGGCATCAGCCTACTTTAAAAAGGAATAATGGCCATTGTTCAGCCGCGAGTTTTAGAAAGATTAGTTGATGCGTCAACGCGGCCACACTCCACTGCCCCTGGCAGTCAAGTGCCACCGAATAGCCTTAAAAAGGAAATGCCGAAGGTTGATTATGCCTTTCAAGGTCATGCCCAAGCATTTCCGTGCCGAATCGAAATAACCTGAGTCACGTGACTTCCCACCGATACGCTTTATGGGATGTCAGTGCGTCTCCCGGCACGTGGCCCCGACCGTGCGTAGCCGCTGGCCAGACGGTGTCGGCCGCGTCGGCCGTACCAGGCCCGCTCCGGCCCGCTCCGGCCCGCCCGCGCCTCGTCCACTGTTTGCCCCGCTCCCGCCTCACTCTGGCGCCGGCGAACCACGCAGTCCCAAGGGCAGCCGGCGGCCGCCGACACGCCAAATAGGAAACGGCGAGTTGGCGGCGCCGGCCCGGTCCGGCGCACGGTGGGTGGTCTGGCCGACGGCGCGAGCGGAGGAGCATGCGTCGACGCGAGCACGAAGCGTAGACCTGCCGTCGGAGGGTGGCAGACCGACGACTCGTGACTGACGGGCACTGGCGTCACTGGTTAACCAGCGACCGGTGACCAATGACAAGTGATCAGTGACCAGCCCCACGCTGAGGCGACGACCGCAGCGGAACCCGCCACTTGGCGAGGCTTCCGACAGGGTAATGCCGCCACGGATGGCCGGCCATCCTTGTGACGCCCTCGCGTTCTTGCCCGCCTCCTCAGCACCGCCCTCCGCCGCCCGTCTCCCTCCCCGTCCTCCAATTCCCTGGTAATGCCGCCCCGCTTGGTCGGTGGTGCTCGAAATGCGGTCGGCGCCGAGCGTGGTGGCCGAGCGTGGCCCTGCGGGTCCGATGACAGCGACTGTGGCGTGGGACCTGCGCCGCCGTCGCCGGCCGCTGTCGTCGGCCGCTGCCGGCCGCCGTAAGCCGCTAACTCAGCGATAGCGCGTACGTCAACGCAACCGGTGGGGGGGGGGGGGGGTGTTTCTACCCACGCTCGTCACGTGCTGCCGGGTTCCCAGCCCACCGGCCGTCACGTCGCGTCACGTCACGTCGCCGTCGGCGCCGGTGCAGCGACGACTGCTTGTCGGCTGGGGTCGGCTGAACCGGTGCGGGCCGGGCCCGCTGCGGCTGCAACGAGCAGACCCGTCCGCCATACAGCCGGCGCCAGTTGCGCTTCTGGCCTGCGTGCCGGCGGTCTATCGTGTTAGAATGATTGAACTGCGGATAACGAGCTGTCTACGCGGCGGGCGCCACAAACGTTTTCGGGAGGTGATTGAGTTTGCTTCAGTGGATGAAAATGCCTCGCCAAGCACGCTGCAAATTACGGCGCAAAAACGGCCCAGCCAGACCGCCGCGATGTTCACGGCTCCGGTTTGTCAGCTTTTGTTCTGCTCACGCGAGACGGATGGCTATCATAGACAGTGCTGACACAGTTCTGCAATGCGCATTTTCTCACAGCGATTAAAAATGCGTTGCTCAACACCGCTCGTCAATTCGTCTGACCGCCATTGTGACACCGAAATGCAGGGATTTCAAAGCCGCGATTGCGATCTGTCGCATCACAACGCGCCCTGTCACCGGCTTTGCAACGGATCTGCGGATGGCGGCCGAGCCGCCGCCTCATCCGCCCGCTGCACTGCGACCGGGCCCGGAGCGCCGGTCGCAGGGCTCCCAGCGCCATCCGTCCCATGGCTCCATTGAAAACCGTTGCCGCGGCTGGCGCTGGTTTGTCGCCGCGGCGCCCGAGTGACCTCCGAGCGACCCCCGCGTGACCCGTGCGCGACCCGTGCGCGACCCCGGAGTGCGCCGCGCGACACAGCTGACGGTCGCCGGACCGTTGCGGCGGCGCCGGCCGGCTAACTGTGCGCGCGGAACCCCGCCGAGCGGCCGCCACCGCCGGCCTGGCGGGGTCGAGCCGGGGTCACCGCGCGTCGCGCCGCTCCCGCCAACCACGGGCCACCAGCGGCCCAACAGGCGCCGCGTGCACCGCACTACGCCGCTGGTCAGCGCGCCGGAAGTTCGCAGAAGGGCGTGGGAGGCGCAGAAATTGCGTGTCTCCTCCCAGCCGCCAGCGCCACGGCCAGGCTCTCAAATCATTGCGAGGTCAGGAAGGTGCTAGTACGGCACGGGGCATGACATGTATGAGCCGTTCAATCATAGGATACCATTCTTGCATTTAGCGGCGCATGTGACCATGTACCAGGCCGAGGTCAGGGACCCGTTTCAGGCAGAGAGCAGGTGTCGTCAGGCAGGGAGGGTGTCAGTGTCAGACCAGGGATCGGCCCGTCGGCTCACGTTGCGGCGCGGCGCCCGGCCGTCGACGGCGCGCGTGCAGCGCGACACCGGAGCCGGGCAGCCGGCCCGCCCACCGCCGGCGGCAGGCTCAACTTACCCATGCGACGGGGCGGGCCACCCGCGCCCACCCCAGCTGAGCCCACGGCGCCGCCCGGCCGGCCTCCGCCGTCGCCGCGTCTGAGCGCCGCCCCGTCCCGCGATCCGGCCTGCCGCCGGCCGACTGCCGACAAATGACCCGCTTCGTCCGGGACTTCAAACGCCACAACACGCGCGAAACACGCTCAGCAGAACATGTGGACGCCCAGGCCCGGACGCAAGACAGACATGGAGAGCGGCACGCCCTCAAAGGAGACACCGCAGAGGCGGCGGACAGAGCCCGCCGCACGGACGTCGCAGGAGGACCCCATCAGGCACCTGTGGTCACCGCAGTGGGACGACGGCATCAGGTGGACTTGCGGCGGCACACTTCCGAGCCGTACGAACGAAGCGGACCCCAATACAGGCCTCCGTCTTCCCCGAAAGCCAAGCGGCGTGTTCACCGCAGCCCCCGGGGCCCTCCTTCTGTTCGATCCAATCACTCGTAGCGTCGTGTCAGCCTCAGGCGGTTAAACAGGGCGTGGTCACCGTGGGTGTCACCGACGCGGTCACCGAGCAGTCATCGGACAGTCACCGGGGCGGTCAACCAGGCAGTCATCGGACAGTCACCGGGGCAGTCAACAGGACAGTCACCGGACCGTCACCGGACAGTCACCGGGCGGTCACCAGGAGCAGGCATTCACCGGACATTCACCGGACAGTCACCAGGCGTCACCGGACACAGTCACCGGGCGGTCCACAGGCGAAGTCACCGGACAGTCACCGGACAGTCACCGGACAGTCACCGGGCGGTCACCAGGCAGTCACCGGACAGTCACTGGACAGTCACCGGACAGTCACCGGGCAGTCACCGGACAGTCACCGGGCAGTCACCGGACAGTCACCGGACAGTCACCGGGCGGTCAGCGACCAGTCAGCGGGCCTCCGCCAGCCGGTCACCAGGTGGAGGCGACGGCCGGCGGCGGACGCGGCGAGCGGGCCCATAATGGCGTCTGTCCGCCGGAGACGTGACAGAGGCCGCCGCGCCCGACAACAGAGGCCGGATTTGGTCGGCTGGGGCGGCGCTAACGAACGCAGGACGTGACCTGCCCTGAACACGCGGCCGGGCCGGCTCGACGTGGCCAAGCGCCGACAGGCAGTCGCGCTCAGCCGGCCTGCAAACGCGCTGGGGCTGCCAGCCTAGACGCCTGGCGAGCTGGCCCAATGGACGGCAGCACACTAAAAACATAATCAAATTATGCTTTCGTTGTATGTATTAGTTATCTTATTGTTACATTATTACTGTTATTTTGCTGTTTTTGCTATTCACATTATCGTCAGTGTAATAACGATTATTGTTATTACCTTTGTTATTTCATTATCACCACTTTCAAGTGATGAGTATTGGGGCTTAACGTCTCACAGGTCAGTTGTACATACATGCAACTTGACAGGAAAAACCAAGTGAGTGCGATCATTTTAAAAGATGCCCGCAAGGCGGGCACTGGACGGTAGTGCAGATGTCTACAGATCAAAGGAAATAAACGGAAACATCAGATGAAGGAAGAAGAGAGCGGTTTCCAATGTTTAACAACAACAAAATGAGAAATAAAACATGGCCGTGAAGCATTCACTCAATTACGGCTGTCACGACGCTTTTTGGAGGTCAAATCAACCACTTCCTCCAAAGCCAGTGGTGGAGTTACGCGATAATTGTATGGAAAGAGACGAGAATGCCATGGTTTGAAGACATAACGAAGAAAAACAAAGCCTGCTCCATTAAGGCTAGTCCGACACGACAGGTGCATCCGTTGCGGCTTGGCGTAGCGCAGTTTTGCGTGTGCCAGAGCGCGATCAAACGCTCAGCTTAATCAACTGGGCCCGTGGAGCTCTCACTGACGTGGCTAACCCCGCACAAACGGCTCGGACTGTCGTGGCTGACCCCGCACAAGCGGCTCTAATTGTCGTGGCTAACCCCGCACAAGCGGCTGACTGTCGTGGCTGACCTCGCACAAGCGGCTCTAACTGTCGTGGCTAACCCCGCACAAGGGCTGACTGTCATGGCTAACCCCGCACAAGCGGCTCTGACCGTCATGCCTGATCCGGCACAAGCGGCTCTCACTGTCGCGGCTAACCCAGCACAAGCGGCTCTCACTGTCGTGGCTAACCCCGCACAAGCGGCTCTCACTGTCGTGGCTAACCCCGCACAAGCGGCTCCGACTGTCATGGCTAACCCAGCACAAGCGGCCGTGACGCCGGAACGCTGTCCATGCACCCGATGCAAGACGGCGACGGCCTGACAGTGAGCTCAGCGGGTCATCAGCCGCCGGTCCCGGGGCCTGGCGGAGGACGGCGGACGGCGGGGACGGCGCTCAGTAGGCCGGCAGCCGCTGGAGCCGCGGCGTCGGCCGCCAGCCCCGCCCGCGAGCTTATCAGGCGGCGCCAAACAAACCGGCGTGACCGGGCGACTTGGGCCGCTCCCGCCGGCCAGAGCACCGCTCCACATCCGGTGCTGGCCGTGGCAACAGACCCGCGGCCGCGCCGGCGGCCCGGCGGCGCTCGCTCCCCCTCCAGCCGAGCCCCGATCGGGTGCGGGGTCGACCTGACCGTGCTGCAGTGCCGCGGGGGTCGGAGAGCCTCGCAGCGCGTCGGGGAAGCGTGCACTGCAGCGAAGACGTCATCGCGGAAATGACGCCGCGGTTATATGGGCATCACTGAACAATAATGAAAATGTAAACGACGGACAATGACGAGTCTTTAAGTACCTAAGCACCCCAAATGTTGGGAAAATTGAGACCGCCAAAGTTAGTTCCGCTTTGTTTGGAGGGCAGCACATAAAACGCATCGTCGGGAGGACGACACGTTTGGTGTCTGCAATTCAGCTGTCCCGTGAACGTGACGAAACCTTTGGCGGAAAATATGGTGCTAGGCTGACGCATTGCACCGTTGAAAGTCGTCGCCTTATCTATCCGTCACCCACCACACATCCGTCTTTCTCCGCGGCGGTGGCGGTCAAAGTTCAATTTCCTTCGCCATGGGTTGACGTCAGGTGCGTCATTCAATGAAATTCCTTCAGCATATCAGACGCCAGACAATACGACATCTGCGGCTTCGCAAAACCTCGAGATTCCGATGCGTCATTAACTGGTCCAATGTCCGCATGGCTCGACGCGGCTCCTAACGCCATAAATACTTACACAGCTACGGAACCAGAAGAATGGAGGGCGGTTCCGCACGCTTCAAAGTAGCTGGAGACAACGCAGAAGTTATGCCGCCTATCCTCGCGCTGCCATCAAAGAACAGCCAGACTCGCCTATCAAGAGAAAAACAACTGCACCATTGTCAGAGAAGCTCCAACAACGAAAAGCATACACAAGATAACGCATAACGTGAGAGCGTTCCAAAGCATCAGTTCCCGTGCCGCCCAGCCCCACTGATACAGCACCAGCAACTGCTAACCCCGGACTGGCTCGGCCGTGGGAGGTTCGACGGGTACGGAGGGCTCTGGGTCACGCGCCTCTCGCAGCCACTCGGGCACGCACGCAGGGGCTCGCCCTCCCCGGTCTCCCTTCTCCCGCACGCAGCGTTGTGCAAGCCCTGCCCACTTTCTCTCAGTTTTAAAGTTCCGGGTGCGTGCGCCCCGACTCGCCCGTTTATTTCCGCGAGCCCGCTGTTTGCCGTGCTCGCTCGCCCGCGGGCCCGCCGCCAGGGCCGGTGGCGCTGACGGTGGCGCCAGTCAGGGCACGGCAGGCGCGGGAAATAGGGTCGCCGCACACGGCACATGATGACATGAGGAGCCACGACACCCCCTCTCCCTCTGCTACTCCGGACCGCCGTCTGGTCAACATCCGTGGCTCGGCAACTGCGGGTGGCGACCAGGGTTCGCGGAATCGCTCCGCAGGACGAAAGGCGCGCTTTGCCTCGGCAGGCGAGTGGAGTAATAGCGCCAAGCAGTGTAGCCAAGTGGAACCACAATTAATGGACGAACCAAAGCCGCTCGCAGGCCGCGAGAGCCTCTTTGTCGCCGTGCGGGTCTCTTGGCGAGCGGCATCGGCGCCGCTAAAGGCATTACGGGGCTGATGTCGCGGAAGTATGGCTCACCTTCTCATTTATTCCGAACAATGCACCCTTATCTTTAGGCATCACTCCGGTGACTCTCACAAAGGCAAAAAGAGCCGAAGAAACGTTTCCAGTTCGTCAGACAGTTACGCGGAGCTGGGGCGACCTGACACGACCAGGAAATTGGCGGCCGCTGCCGGCCGCGGCGGCCGGGACCGAAGGCGGGCCGCGGCTGCCACGGAGCCAGAGAATGGTCCCACGGCATGGCGGACAGGAGACGGCTCCACAGACTGTCTGTCGGTGCGGCTAGCACGCTGGCCAGCGGGCCACCACACCGACCCCATGGCCAGCTCCCGAACAGGATATCCGGCTGAAAACTGCCCTGATTCCACAACATGCTTTCCGTTCCCACAGACTACAGACGACTCAACGTAATCCCTATCTCAACGTCCCCATGAGTCCCTTTTGGTCTCCCCGACAGACTCCATGCGAGGCTTCGCGCCGGACTCTGTCATGCTCTGAGCCTGGGCAGACTCTAAGCTCGGTTAGATTAGACTGGGCTCACTGGATCCCCGTCAGACTCCCCACGCGGCGCCATGCAGCACCCAACCCGAAAGCGACGTGATCACATGAAATAATGATGAGGCAGCCATTGTGGCGGGTGGGGAAAGGGCGCGGAGCTCGAACTGCCTCGCTCAACGTCGGGCTTGAGCAGTCAACAACGCCATTCCCATATGCAAATACAGCCGAACAAAAAATCCTCAGCCGCGCCGCGGAGCATCACAAGCTTGTCTCCCCCGTCTCCGGCCCCTCGGCAACGCGGCAATCCCAGCCGTCAGCATGCCGATCGCCCGCAGCGCTCCCGCGAGACGTCGCCGAGCGCGGCGCCGCGGGACCGAGTCGAAGGGTCAATGTCAGCAGTCGGCGAGCAGGGACGCGACCGCCGCCCGGCTGGAGTCGTCGAGGCCGCCTGGGACCGTGCCGGCCGAGAGGAACCGCGGCCGGCCCTCCGTCCCGGGGGAGACCGACGGCGGCTGACGGGGCCGGCCACACGCGACGACGAGCACCGCGTCAGCAGCGCGCCGGCGGCCGGCGGCGGCTGCTGACGGGCTGACCGGCCGGCGGGCGGACGTCAGCACAGAGTGCACCGCGCGGTCGGCACAGCGAAGGCGCTGCTGCAAGCCACGAGCAGAGCGCGTGTAAAGGTAGGGTTTGCCAGCATCAGCATTATCAAATGGAAAGCTCCTAACCACAGGTTGTGGCGTTCTTACCGCAGCCTCAGCTTACCCCCCCCCCCCCCCCCCACGGAGGGTTTGTTGACCTGATCAACTTGTTGCTTAGCCAGTATTAGGACCGCCACTGTTATGGGGTGTCCGCAGGCGACGGGGCGCATCGTGTTCACGGACGGCTATCCGCCGGCAGGTACCGACGACCGACGAGCGAACGCCGCGCCTCGTGTTAACACATATCTGCGCAGTGGACCACGCCCAGCGCTGACCAGCGCCGCCCACGGCCGGAACGCACTCATTCCAACGATCAGGCAATCTGCAGCATCCCGGCCCGCACGCACCAGGCCTGCCAGCCACGGGGCGGACGCGCGTGGCCACCACCCGGTGGGAGCCGCATGTGACCCTGTCTCGTGAGCCTCCGAAACTAAGGCTGACGCCGCCCCCGGCCCCACCATAGGCCGACAGACGGTCGCGCGAGGGGCGCTAGGGCCACCGCGGCCCGGGGAGCCCACGCTTCCACATGTGGCGCTCATCCGCCGCCGCCGCCGACGCCAAAAAGCGGTCCGGTCGGCTCATTAGACCGGTCAGCCGCCGGACGGGACAGTCGCGATACGGATCAACGCGTCGGCGGACGCGGCTCGCGGGTCACCGGGGGCAGGCGGGACGGCGCGGGGGCGGCCGGACGTGGGCGCAGAGGCGTAGGGGCGACGCGACGGTCCCGCCACGACGGAAGCGACGTCGAGCTCCCGTGCGGCTGTCAAGCATGGGAACGAAGCTCGCGCTCGGTGGCGGTGCCCTCCGAGCGAACCTCGCTGCTTAAGATCCGACTCCGGTGCAACGCCTTCTGCGTCCATTCGTCCGGAACGTTCCAGGAGGGAGACGCTGAGACCACCCCTCCCCATTGCGTCTCCCCTCTACGCACAGACTTCATTACGGCCGGTATCGAGCGTTCAGGGAGGCCGCGATTGAATGCCGGCGCCGGCGCTGTCGGACCTCCCGCCGCGTCGACGCCGTCGGCGCCGCCACACTGGACCTATTTCCGTCCCGGCCCGTTCCAGTCACGCTGCACGCTCCCTGGGCCCCTCCCCCTCGTCCGCCCCCTAAATCATCGGCGACATCCGGCGGCTGGAGACGACGGGCGTCTGAGGCCGGCTGGCGTGTATCGGCGCGGGGCGAGCGGGCGGGGGGAGGCGTCCGCCACCGACCGCGAAGACGACGGGCGTATGAGGCCGGCGGGCGTCCTGTGTCGGCGCGGGGCGAGCGGGCGGGGGAGGCGTCCGCCACCGACCGCGAAGACGACGACGACGACGACGACGACGACGACGACGACGCCGGCGGCGGCAGCGCTAGGCGCTGTCGCTTAGGTGAGGATCGCATGAGGCAGATAAAGCCAAGCGGTTCCACGGCCGCCAGTTCCGACCATCGCGGTACCCGATCATCAGCGGTGTCCAGATCACAGGCAGGCACCGACAATAGTCCCGAACGGAAATTAATCACGAGTTAACGGAGAATGCTGCAGTTAAATGAAGCGCTGTTCGTCCCCTGATGTCCATTTCGTCAGGCGGCATTAGCACCTGAGGTGCCACGGGTGCTTTGTTCGCACGAAGGCCCCCAGGGATGTGCGGTGCCTCTGACGGCGGACTACGGGAGCCGTCGGCTCCCCTCTGAGCGCGGGTGTGCAGCCGTCCGCGGCGCGGGGGTCCTCCCAGACCGCAGGGCGGTGGCGGGACACGCGGCCGCTTTCAGCACCGGCCGCAAAAACCCTCCCCCGCCAAGGACGGCGATCTGCGCACACGACCAAAGGCAGCCGACAGACTCATCCGCCGGCGGCGGCGGTGTCGCGTCCGAGGGACTCCGGAGTCCGAGCGGCGAGCCCCGCTCCATCCAGCCTGGCTCCCTCCAGCTCTGGCTCCTTCCAGGTCCGGCTCCTTGCAGCCCAGCTCCTTTCAGCTCCGGCTCCCTTCAAATCCAGCTCTCCTCAGCTCCGTCTCCTTCCAGCCCGGCTCCCTTCAGATCCGGCTAACTCCAGCCCTTCAGCTCTGGTTCCCTTCAGCCTGGCCTCCCTCCAGCTCTGACTCCCTCCAGCTCTGGCTCCCTCCAGTTCTGGCTCCCTTCAGCTCCGGCTCCCGCCAGCACCGGCTCCCTCCAGCTGCATTTTCCCTCCTCCGCCGGCTCCCGAGACCCGCGGCGAGCCGGGCTCTGCCTCGCTGCCAGGCCGCGGCGGGCGGCGGGCGGCCGTTTTTGTGGTGTCGGTCTCCTATGCGGCGCGCGTGCCGGCCGGCCGGCGCCGCGCTCTTAGTGGCGCCGCACCGGACGCAGAGCAGGCGCGCGTTCGTTACGCCGGGCGGGCGGACGTCAACAGCCGGCGCCGCACGGCGAGCTGTGGCCCGACCGACGCCGCCGGCTGCGGTAAGACCGGGCAGGCCAAGGCCCAAATCCACCAGGAAGCGGGCAGATCGCGTGGAGGGTCCAGCCACCAGTCGACCGCGCATGGGCAAAGTGCTGGAGTTTAATCATTCGCTTCGAATCGGGCAAAAAATGGAGAGGACACGGACCGGAGCCTGTGTTTCGTTTTAACGATGTCTGCGCTCAGTCAAAATGATGACACGCTTCCGCCGCTCTCATCAGACAAACCGGTTCTTCAGCAGAGTCGCCCTCCTACCCACTGATACAAGCGGTACGGGAGCCAGCAGGCCGTGGCGTGCTGCTTCCGCCAGCGGGTCGTCCAGAGCACCGATAACAAATTCCCACACTGGCCAAGCCCGCACTCGGAATAACATGAGCGGCGGCGGACCGGTCGGCGGGCGGGCGGCGGCCGGTCGGTCGGTCGGCGGTCTCCGCCGAGACAGCCTCCTCCGGCCGGGGCCAGGTCCGGGCGCGCCGGCGGCGCCGCGGCCCGCTACGCGGCCGCCCCACCCCGCAGCACAATGGTCGCCGTCCAGCGTCCGGCCGCCTTGGAAGCCGACTCGTTAACAAATGCTCACTCGCCGGGATGTGAATCGGCCGCCGGTCGCATTCAACCGAGCCGAGCGCGGCGCCGAACTAACGATCCGATTCCGGAGCGGCGGCTGCCGTCGCCCGGCTTCCCTCGCGGCGCCGTCCGACCTGACTTGACGTGCTTCGTGCGTCGCCCGCTGATGACGTCGCCCGCCTCGGGACGACGGGCTTAGCGAGACCAGCCCGCGTCGACCAACGGCCCGCGCCTGGCCGCGGGGAACAGGCCGGCAGCGTGAGAGAAGCGTTCGTCGCACAGGGCCGACACGGCGGCAGCGCGGGCGTACTCACATGCGACGCGCCGACTCCGGGACGGACGTGCGCTCGCGGCGGCAGCCGGGGCCAGGACCTCGCAGCGCCGCACCGCGTCCGGCAATGCACACTGCGCTGACACTGAGCCCCGCCGGCGCCGGCGCCCCACCGGCCTATCGCTGCACAATCGCGCCGTTAAAGATCCGATAGTGCCGCGCGCTCAGCTCGGTCGCTCATCAGTCAGGCACTTCACACCTGTAGTGCACTGTTCGAACGCTATCGGATGGCACTCAGCAAACACGTCCGGTGCGCGCACGTCAGGGGGGGGGGCGTGCTGCCACCACCGCGCGCCGACGAGTGCCGCGATTTAAACCGGGCCCGACCGACGCCAGCGTGGCCTTGACGGCGGTCGCCCAAATACGGCGCGGGCGGGGACAATCCACCAGCTGATCGGGCAGCGTACGGACCATGAGTGGCACGACTGGGCCCCTATCACTCGCCTTGACGAGAGTCGGGTTCGCGTGTGGGGCCAGCCCGGGACGTCTCCGCAGCTGCAGCCCCCGCGTGAAACGCGCAACTCCCTGGTGTGGGGGGGTGGGCGTGTCGGGAATGACCGCCGGCCGTAGGCTCAAGTAAGCCGACGTGACGGGGCTATGCCATGTGGAAGAACATTACGCGACATTCGGACAATTCGGGCGACATTCGGACAATTCGGCATAATGGGACGAGGTCCTGAGACTAGACCTGCGTCCAATTGGCGTTTGTTAGTCATAGGAACAAGCGCGTCACCACTCGCGCATCGCTCGTCAAAACAATCGCGAGTGACGACCTCGGAATGTGCAGCTATTCTCCAAGTATTATTCGAAAGACGCCTAGCAAACACGCGTTCACAACCCGTTACATCTCAGGGACATTTGTCAACAGTGAGCATGACAAGTCGACTCCGGTAGAATGAGAAAAAAGCTTGCTTCCGTACGCCGAGTTCGTTCCACAGCTTGCGCGAAATGAAACAAAGACCGGTTTTTCCCCACTGAGAGAGGTGACTGACTTCCGTACGACCGCTCTTCTGCTAATGACTACAGTATGACCGCCTGGCAGTTTATGGCTCGTTCAGGATGCTGCCCCGACGGCGACAATGGCCCGCTCTCCGAGCCAGTACTAATAAACGTCTGTCTCTTTCCAGCTGTAGCGGTGCCGTGCCCACAGCTGACAGAGAGATGCGGCGGCGGGGCGGGCTTCGTCCGGCTCTTCCGCTAGGCCGAGGTGTCCTCGTCAGGTTCTTCCGCTTGGGCGAGGTGCCCTCGTCAGGTTCTTTCGCAAGCAAGGTCGAGGTGCCTTCGCCAGGCTCTTTCGCTTGGGCGAGGTGCCCTCGTCAGGTTCTTCCACTAGGCCGAGGTGCCTTCGTCGGGCTTCACTAGGCCGAGGTGCCTCCGTCAGGCTCTCCCGCTTGGGCGAGGTGCCTTCGTCCGGCTCTTCCGCTTGGGTGAGGTGCCCTCGTTAGGCTCCTCTACTAGACCGAGGTGCCTCCGTCGCCCTCTTCCGCTAGGTCGAGGTGCCCTCGTCAGGCTCTTCCGCTTGGGCGAGGTGCCCTCGCCCGACTCTTCCGCTTGGGCGAGGTGCCTTCGTCAGACTCTTCAGCTAGGCCAAGGTGCCCTCGTCCGACTCTTTTGCTTGGGCGAGGTGCCCTCGTCAGGCTCTTCCACTAGGCCGAGCTGCTGACCGTCAGGTCGCCAGGTCACCCGGTGGTGTCAGCGGGGCGCTGAGCCATGACCGATCACAGCGCCAACCAGCGCCGGCGATGGAGAACGTGTCGACCGCAGTGTCGGCGATGGAGGACGTGTCGTCCGCAATGTCGGCGACAGGCTCTCATGAGGCGGGAAGGCAGGCTCGTGCAGCCGCCTGACGCTGTTCAGGCAGCTCCTCTCCATTCCACAGTCTGTCGGAGTCCAGAGAGTCGGGAGTCCAGCGAAAGACGAGAGTCAGGAGTCGAGAGGCGGGCCGTATCATCGGTCGCCGCGCGAGACGGACAACCCACTGACAAAGCGGGCAACCAAAGCGTCGCTGGGTTCTTTTTTCCATCCAAAGTTTTCAAATAGGGAAAATGTTAATTCTCAGAAAGCTAGCGGCGCTCAGCCCCCAAACCATGGCCTCTCGCTTCCGCTGCCCAGCCCCGTGCAGCCAACCTTCGACCTCACCCCCCCCCCCCCCCCGACGATTGGGGATAGCATCGCCAGGGTGGGCGGAGAGAGCGCGGGGGGGGGGGGGCAGGATGCAGAGAGATCGGGCCCGTAAGGCGACCTTCACCGTATCACCGGGACGCGTCCGTAAACAGACGGCTAACGATCGGGATTACGGACAGCCAGGCGCGTGGTATCGCCACGCTCCGTCCGCGCATCTCGCCTGCCGAACGGCACGCCACCAAGGTCGCGCACGCGGAACTGGAACGGCGAACAGAGGCACCCTGATAAACTGGGGATCAAGCATCCCGCGTCGTCACGATTGCCTGCAAAAACGCCCGGAAAACTAATGGGAAGCAGTGAGGTATCTGCGGGCGCCCGATTGAACCTGTGGTGTGAGCCAGACAGGACGTAGAGGATTAGCTTTCAGAGCTCCAGTTTACCGTCCTGTAGTACACCGAGAGCAATATATGTGCATGATGCACGACATGCTCCCATACGCTGGAAGGCGACACAAGCTGCAGCAGACTCATCCAGCACTGTCTTCCACATTGGCAGAGTGCCACGCGCCACGGCAGCAAGGCCGTGAGAGCCGGGTGTGGGAGCGTCCGACGGGGCTACGCGCGGGACCGGAAAACATCGTCACCGCTGCCGGCACGTGGTCCGCTGAAGACGGTCCGCTTAGAACGCTGCGGCTGGCTCGCGCCCGGCCTGCCCCTCAAGCCGCACCAGTTCAGCACAGGAATGTACTCAGAGTACGGCGACACTTCACAATTGATGGGCTTGGCCTTGTCCTTTCTGGCAGCGTGCTGCACAAGACAACAGACAACACGATACTGGTAATCAGGACGGGAAGGTAACTAAATTCGCGCCAGATGAATTGAGGTCAGGCGGGCGTGGTCTGGACATGTGGACGTTGGTCCATGACCTTGCCACGGCTGCGATAGCCGCTGTGTACCGAAGCCCGTGACATTTCGGAGATAATCATCAGAAACATGTGCAAAAAACTGATAGTTAAGCCAAGACAAAAGCATAGGCGAACGCACATTGTTTTCAGAAAGTGGTATGTAGCAATGCTTTGGAGGGCGCAAGAATTTCTTATTCGCGTACCGAAGGGCAACCAATAGGGGCCATAAATCTTATTTTTCTAAAACTCCGCTTTGTAAAGTTTCTTCGCTTTAAGAAATCCTCTTTCACATAAAAAAAATATTTGAAAACAAGTCTTTCACACGTAAAGATCTACGGTGCTGTCCCGCAAAAAAAAATGGAAGGGTAGAGAGGCGCCCAAAAAGTAATAGAACTCCTTTTGAAAACCAGTTCTAGCATGTATCCCTTGTGGTAATCTCATGCACGGAAATAGCGAGGGAAGAAGGGACGGGCAGTGTTCCCTGCCCCTCCGCTGCCAACTTAACTTTCAGCTAGTCACGTGTCTGTGGTACTCGAAACCGGCAGAAGACCTCGCATCCGATGATTATTTACCACCTGCAGTGGCAGGCCCATCAGACCGTGTTGATACATCTGTCGGGACGCATCGGTGCACACATAAGTCAGCACACACGCTGTCGATTTCGCTGTCTGGCCGTCCAGCCGGCCAGACAGAGCCGTGGTCGTCGATACGAGTGATGACGTCACCATGTCGGCTGTCTGTATCCGCTGTCGGCGTCCGCTGCCGGCGTGTCGGCTGTCGGTAACCGCTGTCGGCGCGCCGGCTGTCGGTGTGCGCTGTCTGCTGGTCGGCTGCGGCTCTGTTCGGCCGCCCCGCGCCCCGGCCCCTGGCCCCGCCCCACTCAGACTCGGCATCAGCCGCTCCGTCGCCGCTTCATTAATGTGTTTACACCGGCCGCATGAATTTACACTGAGTGGCTGGCCGACAGCGCGTCGCGACGCAGGGAACGGGCGCGAGCGGGCCGCGCGGGCCGCGCGGGCCGCTAACTGGCACACACGCAGACGCACGCGCGCACAGAGACACGCAGACAGACGCACGCCTCGACCACCACGGCGCCGGCCTGCCGCGGTCACCATCTGCATACGCGGGCCAGGCGCCTACGCTGTCCGAGCTCCGGTCGAGGGAGACCGGCCAGGTCATGGCGGTCACTACGAGGACCCCAAGGGATCCCAACGGGAGTGGCATTGCACGGCACCCGTGAGCATCCCGCACCACCTCGGGTGAAGCAAACCAAACTGACGCAACCGTAAGGAATCAGCCCTCGCTCAGCTCGACGCCCATCTTCCGCGAACCGCGCTCTTGCATCACGGCACAAGGGGGTTCTGGCCGGCCCACGGACCTGCGCGCTTCATGGGGGCGCGGGCAACACTCCAGCGCCAGTCCACACTCATCCCGCGCGTGACTGCAGAGAAGGTGACCTGCCCTGGTCCGCCGGGCGTGACCGCAGAGCAGGCGACCTGCCCTGGTCCGCCGGGCGCGACCGGGGGGCAGGTGACCTGCCTTGGTCTGGTCGTGCCGCGGCCGCGCTCCGGGCCGACCGGACGTCAGCGCGTCGCGGCTGCCGTGCGGCGCGCCGGGCCGAGCCGCCTGCTGGGAGGCGCCGAGAGCATCGTGTAACGACGCGGCTCCGCGCGCCAGATCTGGGTCGATTGGCCGAACCGGCGCAGCGGTCACGGCGGCCAGCCGTAAACACACGGCGGCCGAGCGGACAGGCGGACAAACGGACAGGCGGATAGGCGGACAGGGGGGACAGGGGACAGGAGAACGGAAGGACAGGGGGACAGGGGGACAGGGGAACAGGAGAAAAGGCGGACAGGCGGACAGGCGAACAGGCGGACAGGCGCACCGGCGGACAGGGGGACAGATGGACAGCGGACAGGCGGACAGAGATCAGATGAGCGGACAGCCCGACAGGCCAAAAAAAGACCAGAAAAAAACGGCGGACTGACGGAGACCAGAACTCCCAATATCGGCGTGTAGCTGGCCAGCAAACTACGTGCCGGTACCCAAGAGACTCCGAGGTGGAAAACATGGGGTGATCAGAGGAGCGCGAGCGTGCGACCCAGCATGCCCGGGCTGCAGCAGGTTCAGCGACGCAACGGTCTCGGCATCATTAGACCAGGCCGTAAACAAACTGCGGTCCGGCATGACCGCCGACCACGTTATTAATACATCAGGCCGGCGGCATGACCCGGATGTGGCCGCACGCTGGCGCGGCGGCGTCGCGCCTCGCTCCCAGTCCACAACACCTGGTCACCGGGACAGGGGCCCGGGCGCGGCGGATACCCCGCTTCCGCCGCCCGCTTCCACCGCCGCAGGCGATGGCGATGGCGATGGCCCGTCGGTAGTCGCGCCGCACTCGGCATTCTCCGCCCGACCATAGACATTCCTTCCGTCCGGCTACCGCACTCACGCCTGCCCGACGGTGGCCTGTTCGGGTCTGGTCTGCCCGGTGATGGCCTGTTAAGGGTCTGGTCTGCTCAGGGTCTGGTCTGCTCAGGGTCGGGTCCGCTCAGGGTCGGGTCTGCTCGGGGTCTGGTTTGCTCAGGTGGCGGCGGTGAGGACGTCGGCACAGCGGGGTGACGCCCGGCAGACGCCCGGGCGCGCTCGACAGCCCGTCTGCCGGTCGGCCAAACACGGACCGCGCCGGAACGCGGAAGCGCTCGGCCGCCCGGTGAGGCGGTGGAGGTGGGGAGGTGGGAGGTGGAGAGGTGGGGAGGTGGGGAGATGGGAGGTGGAGAGGTGAGGAGGTGGGAGGTGGGGAGATTGGGAGGAAGCGAGGTGGAAATGTGGGGAGGTGGAGAGGTGGCGAGGTGGGAGGTGGTGAGGTGGTGAGGTGGGGAGGTGGGGAGGTGAGGAGGTGGTGAGGTGGGGAGGTGGGGAGGTGGAGAGGTGGAGAGGTGGTGAAGTGGGGAGGTGGGAGGTGGAGAGGTGAGGAGGTGGGAGGTGGGGAGATTGGGAGGAAGCGAGTTGGAGATGTGGGGAGGTGGAGAGGTGGTGAATCCTGCACCCTGCAAAATTAGAGAGGTGGGGAGGTGGGAGGGCGGAGAGGTGAGGAGGCAGAAAGGTCTAGAGGTGAAGAGGTGGAGAGGTGGGGAAGTGGGGAGGTGGTAAAATAGGGAGGTGGGGTAGCGGAGAGGTGAGGAGGTGGGAAGATGGCGAGTTGGAGAGGTGGAGAGGTGGAGAAGTGGAAAGGTGGGGAGGGGGACGTGGGACGTGGAGAGGTGGAGACGTGGGAGGCGAGGAGACGGCGAGAGAGGCGAGATGGTGACAAGGTGGGGAGGTAGCGAGGCGGCAAGGGACGAGACAGGGAGGCGTGGACTTGGTAGGTGAATGTGCAGCCTGAGCTATCACAGGAGGCGGGAGGCGGACTGAGTTGTGAAATGGGACGACAGAGAAACATATTGCGAAACAGAGGGAGGTGACCGGGTGATAAGGGCAATGGACGGCGATCGGAGAATATGTACTTTAGACGCTGGAGTGGGAGCCCAGTCCGCTCCAGGCAGCAGAAGTGAAGACATGACAATGCGACGGATACGTGAGCACCGATGCTGATGCCGATGCAGATGCAGATGCCGATGCGACGGATACGTGAGCGCCGTAACCAACCCAGCTGGCAACCGAACTTCGTGGTGCAAGGGAGCGCAAACACCCTATTGCAAATGTTGTTTACTGTTAGTTTGATACGAAGCGCTAACAAACCAAACGGTAACGAATTTGTCACGACTAACGGATTTTGTGACGAGATGCATCGGCAAAATATGCATCGCGATAGCAAGTATCTTGACCTTGACCACATCATCATTTTGACCTTGAAGGCAGGGTGGTCATGTGAGCGGCGAGCAACTCCCGCTCGGAATAACTGCAGCAAGCCTGGTGGTCTCCTGACACTGCCTGTTCAGAAAACGCAGCGGTATCCCGCGATGGTTAGTACAGCTGATGGCTTATCTGAAACCCGGCGACGGAGCCTCCCTCCCGCCTTTCAACAGGTCTGGCTATGAGAAATGGCAGCCATCTGTAGGAGCCGACAGGCCGCCTGGCGGTGCCTGCGGGGGTCCCGAGTCGCTCCGAGGCACGAGGGCGACAGCCACCCAGCTGGCGGGCCATCCCGTCGGCGGGTCACCGCCGCCAGCCCTGCCAACTCTGCCACAAGCCACCCCTGCCCCGAGTCCGTGGCCCGTGACGCCAGCTCAGCCCAGGTGCGGCTGACGTATGCGGTGCACGTGGTCGCTGGGCCGCGCGGGGTCGCGCGGCACGGAGCGTCGCCGCGACCGCCGCGGCCGGGCCAATCTCCCGGCTCCGTCGGCAGAGCCGGCCGTCGTCCCGCCGAGCCGCTTCCTGAAACACCGCAGCCGAATCGGAGCACTCCCACGGCAACTGAGACAGCGCGGCCTGGAGTGTCGCCGGGGCGTCGCTTCTGGGTTTGATGGCGTCACAGACCGGCCTCCAGACCGGGTAGCTGACCAGCGATCACGTGACCGAGAACCAGCCGCCAGCTGAGACCGACAGTGCTGATTATGGAGGACTCGTTCCGTGGCTTCAGCCCAGACGGTGCACGCCATTATCGAGAGCTCATTCTGTGGCTTTGGCCAGATCGCACACGCCGAAGGCCGGTCGAGCAATGATAGATCAGTGGCCATTGCCGCCAGTGACCGGTGACCAGCGACCGGTGCCCGTCGCCGTCCACCGTCCGCCGAACGGTAGCGATCAGCCCCCACGCCCATCGCGCGCCCCCACCTCCAGGGCCGCCGCCAGCTCGGGCGGTCGTTACGGCACGTGACGGCACGAGACATTCCATCGCGGTGGCGCCGCGGGCGACCCGGTCCAATTCGGAGCCAGGTCCGCCGCCGCTGCCGCGCGGCCGCTCCCTCCGCCAGGGGGCGCGCGCCGTCAGGACGCCGCTGCGGAGGGGCGGGCCGCCGGCCGGGCCTTATCGCGGGCCGGTTGCCCCCCACGCGCCGAAGCCGAGCCGGGAGGATCATCGAGTCCTCTTGGCTGCCGGACCAGCCGCCGCCCGGGAAGGAGGCGACGGCAGAGATACCGAGCTGGCGTGCTGCCAGCCCGGCCAGGGCCATATACGGCGGAAGATAACGCGATTAGTGGCTGAGCGGTGGCCTTGCAGCAGTCAGCCGCGCCGTGCAGGCCTCATGGGGGAAGGACGGCACGTCGATAACATCAAAATAAATATGGACTCGTATTACCGGGCTTTAACAATGGGTCGGTTTGATTCGGTGACGAATCCTTTCTCACTAAGCCGAGGTATGTGCATCTGAAGGAAAGCCAATCTTTTTTTTACACTTTCCTCCTTTTAAACGCAAGACTGTTATTCTGACCCGGTCCGCGGCGTGTAGACAATATGGGTATTGCCGGGGTGAGAAGACTGCTACCACATAGTATATCACATAGTATACCATGCCATGGTATGGCCACATAGAATACCAGACATGGGGCCGGGACGCACACTTAGTGGCGGCCTGGTGGCAATGCGTTCCCCCTCCCGGTCGGCGGCCCGGTGTCACCGTGTTCTCCCTCTCGGTCGACGGCCCAGTGTTATTGTTCTCCCTCTCGGTCGGCGGCTCGATGTCATCGTGTCTCCCTCTCGGTCGGCGACTCGGAGCGCCGTGTTCTATCCTGGTTGGCGGCACCGTGTTCTTCCCCGTCAGCGGTGCCGTGTCTCCCCGGTCGGCGGCACCGTGTTCTCCCTGGTCGGCAGCCGTGTTCTCCCTGGTCGGCGACGCTGTGTTCTCCCTTGGTCGGCAGCGCCGTGCTCTCCCCGGCTGGCGGCGTCGTGTTCTCTCCGGTCGGCGGCGCCGTGTTCCCTCCCAGTTGGCGGTCGGCGGCGCCGTGTTTCCCCCAGTCGGCGGCGCCGTGTTCTCTCCCGGTCGGCGGTCGGCGGACCCGTGTTCTCTCCCGGTCGACAGCGCCGGGCCGGGCGGCTCGACCCGACAGACCGGTGACCCGGAGTCCCAGCAGTGCACGCTGACCTATATCGCGCGGAGGCCGGGCCGGGTCGGGCCGGCTCCGCGCGCGCGGCGCCGGCTGCCGGCCGCGGCCACTCCAGCTCCGGCGGCGCCGCGCCCTCGGCACTGCTTTCGTGACGCCGAACAGGACCGGTGAGGGGAGGGGGGCGGGCAAGCAGGAGAGCTGAGTCAGGCGCCGACGCTGACGCACTGTTCGCCAGTTGCGAAGTGGGGGGGTGATCTTGTTAAATTGGAGCTTGGAGGCCGTCGGTTCGAGGTCGTACGTCAGGTAAGTACCGATAGTCAATTAAACGGCAAGAGCGCAGGGCATGCCGGGCGGTTACACACACGGCGGCTAAACGAGCGCTCGGCGATTGGCAGTGTGGACACAGACGCCCCCTCGCGATGAAAGCGGGCATGGCCGCGGCTCACGCACCTCCCAGTGGGCGCTGACGCCGCCTGGGCGGCCGCCTCCCGCGTGTAATCAGAGACCCACTAACGAATGGGTGGGCCTTATTAAGCAAATGCGCGGCGCGACGGGCGACGCCCGGGGCCGGGGCCGGGGCAGGGGCCGGGGCCGGGGCCGCGCGACACGCGTGACCCGCACGCTCAGCGCGGCGCCGGTCCGTCTCTGCCGCCGTCGCTGCCGACGGAGAAGGACGAGCCGTGCCCGTCGGCCCCAGCCGGCTGACGCGCCGAGGAGGCGGGGGTTCGCGAGAGACGTCGGCCAGCAGCGGGACACGCCGAGAGAGAGCGACCGCGCGCCTGAGCTGCGGCCGCTGGCGGCGAGTCGAAATCAGTGAAGTTCTTCGCCGCTCGAATACGCGGCCGTGCAGCCTAGCGGTCAGCTGGCCAACCCAGCAGACAGCGCGCCAGCCCAGCAGACCGCACGCCAGCCCAGCAGACAGCACGCCATTCCAGCAGACAGCACGCCAGCCAAAAGATAGCACGGCAGCCCAGCAGACAGCACGCCAGCCCAGCAGACAGTACGCCAGCCCAGCAGGATAGCATACCAACCCAGCGGTCAGCACGCCAGCCCAGCAGACAGCACGCCAGCCCAGCAGACAGTACGCCAGCCCAGCAGATAGCACGCCAGTCCAGTGGTCAGCATCCCAGCCCAGCAGACAAGCAGCGCCGGCCAGCGGTGCCGACAGCAGGCCAGACGCCGCAGCAGGCGCGGCGTCCCCGGTGGCCGGGCGCGGGCGCTTTATCGGCCGGCCGTAATGGCCTGATGGGCCGATGGCCGCCGTCAGCCCATCGCCGCGTCACTGCACGGCGCGGCGCTGCTTACGCCGACCGCAGCCAGATCACCGCAGCGGCGGCTCGGATGCGGCGCTGCTTATGGGGGCTCTTAGCGAAATCACCGGCCCGGGCGGCCCGGCAAGCACGAGGCTGCGGCCGGCGCCGCCAGACACAGGTGAAGGCCACGTCAGACCGGCAGCACATTGACATGAGCCCGGGATTAGTGACCGGCGGTTCGTCGATTCACTCGACGTTGGAAAGCTATAGCTAGCTCGGGAGAAAAGCATCGTCTCCTTCCAGGACTCGCCCCAGTGATATGCTGTGGTCGGCGATCAGTTAAGTAAACGTCGCTGTTATGGGTGACCGCCTGCAGGATTGTGGTACGACTAAACCATTTCGCGTTTCGCGAATAACTCCCGAACCGTTTCGGTGAGGTGAAAAATTACAGTATCTAAGAGGTGATCAGGTCCGCAGCCGATAGCTGACCAATCCGACACATTTTGAAGGAAAACAAAACACATGTTATGTGAGACCACGTCATCAATGCAGGTTCGCACAGAGATATTTGTCTTTACGCGCAGTAATTCCTACAAAACATTTATGTGAGACCACGTTATCAATGAGGGTTAGCGCGGAGATATTTATCTTTATACGCAGTAATTCCTTATTTCCTTCCTTGTCTTGGACAATGTGATGAAATTTACCCCCCTGGTTTAAGTGAGTTTGTCAGGGTCGTTAACCATCCAGAATGATGCAGCTACTGGTTTGATTGTTTGCCAGTCGAGGTCAGTTACACTATTTCAGGTAACACCAGATCATCACAACGCGGTGAGAGGTCAACTCATAAGTGTCGAATTTGAATGATCTGTTACGTCCGTATTGCCCATCACCCTATCGCTGCCGCTATTGTGATATATTCCGTATACATGGCATATTCTCAAATTAATTATTCATGCATTGTAAGAGAAACGGCATTGCGGGGAAATCATCCGTGATGGGGCGAGCTGCCCTTGACCCGACACGATCCTGAACTGACGTGACACTGACCTTTGTTAACATCATGGTATGACTGTCAAGATTATCACGCTACTTACTGTGAGTGGTAGGAAGACCGTGAAATCTTTGGAAAACTTGAGAGACTTGAAAGGCGTTTTTTATGATCATGCTTTATTCAATCCAGCGGTCGCGGGAGACAAGATACCATTGGTGGCGCCGGAATACAATGGTGAGATATGACAGGAACGTCACAATCCGTTAGCTTAAACCCAAAACATTCAGACGACGTTCTAGCGTTAAAACAAAACAAAAACAAAAACATCGAATCAATTCAGAATGTCTGGCCAGATCGAAATAATCTAAGTCAATAACAAGCGGTCCGGCTCAGAAAAGCAAGCAGGAATCGCGGCACTGTCGCATTGTCTCACGCAATCCACCAAGATGCAAGCCACAGAAAAAGCACTATGGCCACGGCATTAACGGGCAGGTTTTCGGCTCGGCTCGGCTGATGGAATGCTCCGCAGCCGGCCGGCTGCGGTGGTCGCCAGCCCCGGCCGTGTGACGAGCCAGTACTAATGGCCGGCGGCGGGTCGGCACCGGAACCGCCGGTGGCTGTCTAAAGCGCTCACTTTCAGGCGTCCGCGTCGCCGTGTCGCTTCCGGTCGAGGCGGTGGATCTGGGTAGTGGATCTGGGCGGTGGATCTGGGCGGGGGATCTGGGTGGTGGATCTGGGCAGAGGATCTGGGCGTAGGATCTGGACAGTGGATCTGAGCGGAGGATCTGAACAGTGGATCTGGGCAATGGATCTGGGTGGTGGATCTGGGCAGAGGGTCTGGGCGGAGGATCTGGACAGTGGATCTGAGCGGAGGATCTGGGTGGTTGATCTGAGTAGTGGATCTGGGCAATGGATCTGGGCGGTGGATCTGGGCGGTGGATCTGGGCGGAGGATTGCGACGGCGAGCCCGCGGTTTACACAGCTGGACCCAGGTCGCCACTTGCCCCGTGGCCGGCGGCCCACAAACACACGTCTGGTCACACTGTCTGGCCTGCCACAGCTGGCCAAATGGCTGGCCACAATCATCAGGGCCCAGGTCGACCGAGATCTCCCAGTTTGGGCAGCCGTTTAGCCCGCAGCGCCGTGTGCAGCGACTACAAAATGCACGCGGCGCCGAGGAACCAAGAAGTGGAATCAGATGAACGACCGGACAACAGGCATGAAATGAGAAACAAGAATATATGACTGGCCTTGGTGTCCACCAGAAATGTGGCGGCAAGAGAAGCCCGCACTTTGATTACGCACTTGATCTCCGGACCCGGTTTCAACGCCGGTCCGACCGACGCACGAGAAGCCGTCTCATTGGACCGAACCAGCAACTCATGCGTCGAGTTCGGGCTATTTGTTAGGCGGCGCAGCGAGCGAGAGCAGATAATGACCGCCCGCCGCTGAGACCATGACGTGATGGAAACTCCAACAACAGCGACTAACGGTCGCCGCAGGATTTAGGAGCGCCCGGACGAAAGACGGCCACGATATACCGGCGCATCGTGGCCCACGGCCCGCAGATAAAGACGCCGCGATCGTTTGTGTCTCTGTGACTCGGGACAATCACACCCCGGCCGCAGCTCGGTCGACGACTCCTAAATTCCGGACGCATGGCCGCCCAGCCGAGACGCACCCCACAGTGCCGACAGCGCGTCGTCGGGCTGACGACCACAGCGCGGTCCGAGCCCGCCGCTCCCTCCGCGTTGTCGCCGCCGAGCGCGACGGGACGAGGCGCCGCCGCCTGCTCGCTCGCTCGTCGTCGCCGTCGTCGTCGTCGGTGGCGGCGGCGGCGGCGCGCCGCCCCGCCGACCGGTCGGTCGTCGGTGTCAACAGCCGTCGACACCGACGGAAGCGGAACCGGCGGCGGCGCGTGAGTGAGTGAAAATAGCTCGGCCGGGGCGGGGTGGGGTGGGGAGGGGCGGCACCGGCCGCGGGTGGGCGAGCCCCCTCTCTCCGAAGGCCGGCAGGAGGAGGGACCTCCTTCCCGCGGCGCCGGCTCGGCCGCCGCTCTCGTCAACGGTCCATGACGTTAGCCGGCACCCTCTGCGTGTGACAATCTGCCGGCTCCACCGGTCCGCAGCGACCCAAGCGTGCATTTTCCTGTAGGGGAGGCGGAGTGGGCCGCTCCGACCAGTCGCTCCAACCCGAGATGGAAGACAGCCGAGTCAGCGACCGGCGGCTGCACGAAATCGCTCGGAGCTTGCCGGCACGGGACGGCCGGGCACGTGGCGCGCGCCCGAAGCCCCACGAAGGACGGTCGAAGGGCAAGTCTGCATGGGGAGGGAGGGAGGATCCGGCGGGCGGGCGGCGAGCGGACGGACGGACGGACGGAAGAAGCGGCCGGAAGACATTCCCGCTGCCGGCATCGATGTTGATATGACGGGTAACCCCTGGCTGAATGTGAACACAGCCAGAGCGATCAACACGATACAGTATCTAGCATGCCGTTGATAGGCGAGCGACGAACTCACTCTGTGCCAGCTTTGGTTGCCTGTTCAGATTGCATCGCCTTTCAATTCTTCAGATATTGGACCCCACGGACAGAGGGCTTGGTGTTGTTTGAACGATGCTCTTATGTTTTAATGATGACTTCTGAATCGGTTTGGTGCTGTGTGAAATCTGGCGCCCAGTGCCCGGAGTTCTTGCAGGTCACCTGAATGCCTCTAAATAACCTTGCAACCAACTGTATGTAAATCACCTGTTAAGCGAGCATTTCCAAGTCCACCAGATTAAGGCCGGAGACCATTTCGATGAAATCATGACCGATACGTGGCACACCCGACAGGATTTTCGAGAATGATCAGTTGTCCGAAGGCCTGTAAGTTCCCATCACCTTGAATTCTGCCCGGATTACCACGGCTCTACAGCGTTCTTGGCCTAAAGCTCATCAACAGCGCCTGGCACCCGAGCCGGGATGCCACGTGAGCGTTCTGGCCGCGGTCGACTGAGCCGCGGGGCCTCTGCTCCAGCCGGCCGGTCCACCAGCTGGGACGCGTCGGGCGCGTCCACGCCCCTCGCGCGGCGCCACGCCGCCGGCTGTGACCCAAGGTCACGCCAGGTGGACACGCCACACGGGGCCGGAAGACGCGCCGCGTCTCGCCAGCCGCGCCAGCCATTAGCGGCGCCAGCTGGCCTGAGTCAACGGCCACGCACTCCCCTGAGTCACGGCTGCGAACGCGGGGTTCAGCCCGGGGACGAGACTGGCAGCAGCACGGGGCCAGCGGTCAAGACCAAGCTGGCAGGCAGATGCCGAGGGGCCGTGGCCAGCAGCCGGGGCCAGCGGACTGGTCCCGTGGAGTCGCGGCCAAGAGGAGAGGCCCTTATCACAGCTCAGGAGCCCCACGGAGCTGCGGTCAGCATCCAGGGCCCTGCCGAGTCTATGGGGCCAATGGCAGAGACAGGTGCCAGGTCGGCCTCATGGAGCACGCCTAGGAGCCATGACCTAGGCACACCTAGGCACTTACGTCACGGCTCATGTCGGCCGCATTCTGGCCGGAACAATCGCGAAAATTAGCACACAACAAAGCGCACGCGTGGCGAGCTCCCGCAGGAAGTACTTCCCGCCGTCTTCTAAATGAAGTTCATGCGTACGCCGCCATCCGATAACTCTCCACGGGGCACGGTAAGCAGCTTCTGGCTGTTGTCTGGTGATTGTTCCGATCGATTTGACGGCTGAATTCGCTGCTCACCGGAACCGTGGCTCATTAAACCCGCATGTGGCTATCTTATCGCAGACGTTACAGCAGGACCACGGGCGAAATCTGCTCCACTTTGAAAAGGCTGCTAAACAATGGCGCCCGCGAACAGTGAGTGCGAGGTTACACCAGATGACTCGCAAGTGTTTTTCTCGCGGACGATCGCGTCGCCTTCTGGCGATGTCGGAGACGCCACAGGCGGACAGCGAGGGACAGCTCTGTCTGGACGCAACGCAGCTCTCCCACAGAAATGATGCGCTGAAAGGGTATACTTCCGTTTGATAGCGCTGATGACTACTGACCACACCTCACAGGGCAGGACGAATGCTGCTGGCACAAGTTCGGAGCCAATTAACTTCTGTCATAATACAGTAAGATGCGAGGTTAATCATCAAATAGATGTTGCCGAGATGCTGCTAAGTCTCCGACTGGAAGTCTCATGAAAATCAGCGTTGAAATGGCGATACCAGTGCGCATGGTTGAGGCGTGGGCGTATTCAAGCACCAGCCTTTGTGCTAGTTGATCTGGGCGTGTGTTTTGTCCACATCAGATAGTATCAAGGCGTATCACACGCCAGCGACATTGTTGGGGTCCCAGCAATCTTGCGAGTGATATCACGCCCTTGGCGGACTGCAGGGAACTGGGCGGGGAAAATGGCTCCAAGAGGAGCAGATCCGTTGCGCAGATCCGGCGCCGTGGACACACGGTTGCACTTTTGAACTCGTTTGAATTTGAGAAGCCATGGTTATCTGTCGTGCACAAACATGACCATGTTGTCCTAAACTAACTTTGCAAACATTTGACAAGCCCTTAGAAGCATTTTTCGTTAGATATGCTAACGGTGTGCCGGTCCACTGGTGCCACCGCGGCGCCTCCTTTCCTGTCCCGTCAGGCTCCCGTATCCCCCAGAAAACCCCGCTGCAAGCCGCCTTAACCTTGTAGCCCCTGCCTGCTCAGGCCTCCTGAGCTACATCAGAAGCGCCGTGCGTCGGAGCACATTCAGTCGGCCGCTACCATTGCACCACAGTTCGGGGAGCGTTCAGGTCCGGGTCAGCGGCAAGGCTCTCGCAAGGTCGCTGCGCCGGCCACCGGGTCAGGCCAGCAGTTACCTCACCCCGTCGGCGTCCAGGCTGAAGACGGACGGCTACTGCAGAGCCGGCCCGGGCGTTGCGTAAGCAGCGCACCGTGAGACGACGTGAGCAACAGCTGAAGGAAAACACGTGGTGGATGCGTCCCCCGCGGGAGCAGGGCTCAACACCGAGCTGCCCACGTGCTCCAGCCGTAGCGGATCATCGCTATGTTGCCCGCTTCGGCCCAGTCCGCGCGGCGCACGTGACGCGTGATAGCCGGATCACGCCCTCCTCGGGTCACGCACGTCATCACTGCCCCGGGCTCGCTGCCACACCCCCCCCCCCTCACCTCCTCTCAACGTCACGTGCTCGATAGCACCGGCCGGTGACCTTTGCCCCTCCCCACGCCTCGCCGTCCGATCAGGCCCGGTCTCCGGTGGCCGCGCCTCCGGTGCACGCAGACGCTCGGGCGGGGTCGACGCTCGCGACGGTCCCCGTCGCCGCCGTCGCGCCGCCGCAGCACGCGACCGTCGGGGACGATTTCCCCGATCACGTGCGGGGCTGGCCGCGCCGAGGCGTCAGCACCGGCGGGCACGGCTGGCCGCCGCCCATCGCTCCAGCTGACGGTGTTAAACCACGGCAGCGAACGTGCCTCAGTCGCCGAGAGTCGCTCTCGTAAACGCCGCGGGGTGCTGACTGCCGAGGAGGCGCCATTTCAGCAGTTCGCGGGGAATCTTCGGAATGTCTTATGACAAACGCCCCGTACAGAACTGGGACACGGCAGAGAACGTCACGCAGAGCCGTAGCGCACGTGTACGTGAACAGTGTACACCTGTGCCGCCCGAAAGCCCCGTAACTCCCCTCCTCCCGGCACCTGTCAAACAGGGACCCCCCGCCGATCGATAACGGGGCATGAGTAATGGCTGCAAACTCACCCTTTGAGCGGTTCACCGGCACAGCGGAGCGGAAAATCAGAGCGCGGTGAATGATCAAAAGCACGCGCTGCGAACGGACCGGACCCCTGCGAATCAGAATATGACGACCGTGTCCGGCAGCGGGGGGTGGGGTGGGTGACGTCATGTGGTGTGGTATACCACGTACAGGGCGGGAAAACGACGCTGCTGTCGTTTATCCAGTTCTAGATCACAGGCAGCCAAGGGCTCATTAATGACACCCATGCTATACCCAGAGCCGGAGTTCGACAGTTTAGTGAGGTAAATGTGTTCCGTGCGGTAAAAGTGGCCGCAAGACGTGCGGCGTTAGCATAACAAGCACCGGCTAAAAAACGGGTGAGAGGCGAACAAGGCCACATTGATGGCCAAATGATGGCGAGTTGTCACGAACTGCTCGCATAAGCTTATCGACGTTATGTTTAGAATTTGCTTATCTGCATGGAGATGATCGTAAATCCTGGAATAAAGCACGTAAGTAGGCAAATGATACCAAGCATTGTTCGGAAAACTGAGCGCTATTCAATAATGCTACGACGCAGGCAAATCAGATTGTGTTCCAGTGTCAACGGGGAGTGTTCGTCTTCCCCCGGCGGCCCCTGTCATTGGCCCTCTCATGTCAGCTGACGACATGCCCCGAGGGCACGCCAGTCGTGGGGACCGCAGCGAACAGTTCTTGCACCGTCGCCCAGGGCCGAGTCACGGCACGCGAGACCACTAAACGCCCTCAGCACGAGCTCGGCCGCCGGCCAGCCGGACTGGCCAGGCACCGGACTCGTCCACCGCTGTGGAATGTGGATCCGCCGTACGAGCGTGCTTCTGCCACGAGAGCCGTGCCGGCCCCGTCTTCCACCGTTCGGCCGCAGTGGGACGAGAGCCGACCGGGCACTCTCGAGACCGGCCGCAGGATACCAGAGGTCAAGCGCTGTGACCCCGGCACGGCAGCAATGTCACGGCCGTGCGCCTCACAATGTCCCGGTGGCGGACCCACGTGACGCGTCACAATGCATAGCGGACCTGCGAGAGGCTGCATTCCTCACAGGCTGCCGGACGGCGGTGGTAAATGACGCTGCACGGAAGTACGCGCTACCGGGCGATTACACTCGCGGTTCGTTCTGATCTTACATAGATACGATTCAAAAGCACAAATGGCCTTAAACGGTAAAAACGAAAACTGGATTGAAGCACATAAGTTGAGGGAATGACAACGGGATGGCGGTCATTCTAAATGTATTTGGAGGACGTACACAACAAGGTCGATACGATAAAATATCGTTTGCTTTGCCGGGCAGATACATTGCTTAGGACTTACGCCTACCCCACACATCCCTCCTCGGATGCTTGAGATCAGGAGGCAAGAACATGTGGATGAATTCTGAAGTCCCAAACGAGCAGCGCATAGCTGGCAGGTGCCTTACCTGATTCAGATCCGATCCAGAGCCCGCGGGGCCGGTTCGCTGCCGTGCGGACCCCGGTCGCGAGGAGCTCGCAACGTCTGTTCGTCAGCCGCGCTCAGCACGGGTCAGTCACGGGTGTTCCCCAGAGCACCGGGATCACAGAGCACACGTGCGGCGCCGCACGTGCACCGCCTCCTCCCTCGCCAGACACCGCGGCCACCACAGCGACCGACGGCTTCACCGGCCGCGGCGGCCAGCGCAGGCCACCCGCCCGCAGCGCCCCAGCCCACTTGGACAGATCTTATTTTGGCGGCAAGACGGCGACACGGGACAGCACAAACAAGTCACATAAATAAGCATCAAGTGAATGAACATTGTGCTTGGGCTCTTCTTCGAGCGGAAGGAATGTCAGCTAAACAATTTCTCAGGCGCTCCCAGAAGTCAACGCACTCGAGATGAGATAGTTGAAGTGTTCCGCGATAGATGGTGACAGCGGCGGCGGCTGGCGTGTAGCGCTCGATAGGCCCGGCCGGCCGCTGGCCGAGAAGGGTCAATGCTTCCGCGCTTGCAGGGAGGAATGCACTGCGTGTCGACGTTGTGTCAGTTCACTGTGACCCTGGGGGATGTTACGGGTAGCAATTCACGTGCTGCACGAAGCCTACGGCTGTGCCACCTGAGCTGGGCTTCAGCCGGGCGGGCAGAGCGCAGCGGCCACACCGGGACGAGACGAGGCGCGTCCCGTTGCGTTGCAGAGCAATGCGCCCGAGATGAGGAACCGCAGTGTTCTGGTTCGTGAGACCGGTGATGAGCCGAGCGCTGGCTAATCGTCTCAAGTGTCGCAGGTACAAAAGAACAAAGGTCCAGCTGGGAGCACGTGCAGATTTGGTGCGTTTCGCAATACATTTGGCGCACTTGGTACTAGCTTGAGATGTATAGTGTTACGCCTCTGTAGAG
Source organism: Pollicipes pollicipes (assembly GCF_011947565.3). Lineage (NCBI taxonomy): Eukaryota > Metazoa > Arthropoda > Thecostraca > Pollicipedomorpha > Pollicipedidae > Pollicipes > Pollicipes pollicipes. The sequence continues at coordinate 29,992,112 of NW_023596297.1, read as the reverse complement.
CAGAGCGTGCATGCACCACTGCACGTTCCGATAGTCCAGCACAGCCTTCGACATGCGTGACACATACTAAGACCTACATTTGACCTACGTGCATGCACCGAGAAAAGCACATCTTTTTTATCCAATACTTGCGTTATTTGCAGGTGCGCAACCAGAACTGTTGAGCGTTCAGTACCAATGCAGCATTTTTTTGTTTGTTTTGTATTTGTATGCAGAATGCGAGAAGCCTGTGTATGGGCTCCGAATCAGGATAGTCTCAGGATCCCCCCCCATCCCCCCCACCCACCCCCCACCCACCCCCACCCCACCCCTGCCCCTTTAGTTGTGCTTCCGATTATTCGCGATGCATCCACATAAATGTCTTGAATGTATCTGAAATGTTAGGTTTCCCACTTGCCTGTTGCAAAAGTATCTTACCAGCACTCTTTACATCAAACGCGGTAAGACAGACAATGGAAATGCTGCTTTTGTGTGGCGAGTTGCATTTGACGTGCTCTAGATTTTTTTTAAACTTTAAATATCGAAACATTGATGGCATGCTTGGTTTGATCGAACAAAATCCTGAAAGTTTTCAGCGCTGCATTGTGATAAGTTTCCCTAGATATGGACCTTTCGATCTTAGGTCGGAAAGACGTCGTGGTCACTTTACATTACAGGACCGGGCAAGCATCTTCTTGTCTCCGAAGACGTTATAAGCCAGTCTTTGGTCTCCTGGGAGGCTCGAAGCGGTATGCGATATTGCTGAGATCTTTGCTCGGTTCGTTTTATGTTCCCTTTCTTCCCAGAGCATCCCCGGCTTTGTCCAACCTTACAAAGCACCGGGAACAGCTGATCTGGCGCCAGCTACATTAAGCAATTTAAAATAGCCTTGTAGCCTTCCGCCTTCTACACCGTCAAACTTATGCAAACTTGGGTCTCATCAGCCTTAATATTGCGGCATTTGGGTTGAATTATTAAAAGGAGCGACAAACACCCTGCTATTCTGGGAGCATTAAAAAGCATGATATGTCATACGTAAGATGCTGATTCGTTATCTACAATGCCTGAATGGATCCGAGTACACGTGAATCGAGTGGCGCAGGAGTGAGCCCGTGGAAGCCGTGTGTCTTGATCAAATTTGGAGAGATCGTGCCTATTATGTGGCGCGACACGCGCACGTCTCTAGCTATCTGATAACCACGCACGACTTGGCGCTACCTTCCGCACTGTCTGACATGCAGCCTTGGATCTCGCAAAGCTTTAACAAAGCAACCCATTTCGCTGCCAGCGGCGTCGCGTTTTACGTTACGCTTGGCCGCTTTGAGTTTCGTCTGCAACTTTGGTGTCGGAATAGACAGGGCATGGTGACACTTTCGATGGAAGCTGTTCTAAGAAAATGCTTTCAGGCAGGCGACAGACTGAACATTGCCGCCAGTCCCTCGCTATTAGTGGAGGCGCCAGCCGGAAGAAGAAAAAGGTGTGCTCATTGCACGCGTCTGTTTCTGCATTCGCGACTACCATGCACTTCACGATTGCTTTGCACACTACCCTGTGTCATGTTCATACTATCTGTATTCATAACCGCCGGATTGTAGGTTTCCAGACAACAATGATTTCCTCCGTTCCGATTTGCTAGTCGACTGTAGTTGTGCCCCGCAGAAATGCACAATTATGCTGCAATTCCAGCATGGAAAATATGGCGGAAGAGAAAACAGAGCACAGCATTCATAAATCGGACCATTTAATCAACAGGTTTAATGGATCTGGGATTCATCCATAAAATGTATGTGCGTAGCTGGTCTTTGTTCTGGGGTGTCCCGAGGAAGTTACGTATTTGTTTGGATTTGCGTGCCAAAGATCTGGCGAATGTCGTGCGCCAACCAACACGACATTTTGATTAGGTGTCTATGATCTGGGGACCCTCTGTAGTTCACAGCAGGTGGGAGCGCTTTACTGAATCAAAGATCGATGACAACAACGATCAAGCATACTTCTCCGCTGGGCGCGCCCGTGTGTGAGAACGGTTATAAGCATGCACGCTATTACGGTACCCCTGCGGTGGGGCTGCAGCGCAGCACGCGAGCGGAGCATTGCGTGCGGCGCTTGCTGTTCAACAGAAAGACAGCAACAGAAAGGCATGCAACGAAGGCACTGGTGTTGCAAAAACCTTCAGGATTTGTTCGTTAATCAGTTTGGCATAAATGGGAAGTGGGAATAGGTTTATAATACGATGAGGGACGCTCGATATGCAAAGTTGTAGCAAAAATGCCGAGCCAGTTAGTAGTCCGATCCTGTGATGATTAGACATCTATTCCGCGATGTGCAAACATATGAGCAATCATTCACCCATGCACACATTTATTCGCACCGGTAGACATTCAATTACAAACATCTAAACAAAGGTATAAACCGGACCGCTGCTTTTGGTGGGATACAATCAAAGACCCAGAAGTGCGTAGATGTGCTCCGCTAGAGACCGAAAGCGGTGGTCGCAGCCGGCGCGTCGTCAGCTAAAATAGATAACGGTGCAGTTTGTGGCTACGAAGATTAAGCTTTGCATTCCGATAACCCCCGCATTCTGTGAACTTATTGTGAGCACTGTTTTTATTGCGTTACTTGTCGCTGTAGGCAGCATTTATTACATAACGGAAAAGAGGTCGTCGTGTGCGTGCCAACTTCGTTATTGCACGCCCATTAAAGCCTTTAGGTATGCCGAAGAATCGCATTCGTGTTAAGGCGTGGAAGGATGTGGGTACTATCCGGATTTTGTCACTAAGATTTTGTCTTCTTGCGACTTGAGAATCATATGAAATTATGATCCCATAATGGGTCATATGAGAGGCGAATACGCCTTGTTGGTGCTTCCCAATAATGGTGGTGTTTTAGTCCAGTGCTACGGGCCGACAAGGTGCTTAGCGACAGTGTTTTAGTTGGTCAAGATCGCTAAGGCTGAAAAGTTGTTTTGACCGATCATTGTTTACGACCGCCTCTGGTGGAAACAAACTGGGAAGATTTCGGAACACCCGAATCACCCAATTCCTTCGGAGCGCCAGCGCTTAAGCACTCACTTCCGCTCTCTTTAACAGCTGGAGCGTCATGACAACGCATTTCCAAACTGGCACTCACTCCTCCCACGAATTCTCGGCATCCATGAGCAGACCAATGCCTGGCTCCGGCCCGGGCCGTAAAACAACGCGCTGCACTGCCGGAGCTGACAAAGGCCGCCGTGCGGCAGGCTCGCAGGGCCCTTGAGTCGTGACGTCATGAGTTGCGGCCTCTGATTGGCCCCGGTTGGCCGCCAGCGGCCTCTGATTGGCCCCGGTTGGCCGTCAGCGGCGTCGGGCCTCGCTCGCCGCCGCTGGTAACGCGGCGATGAGCCTGCGGCTCTCTCGCTCGCGGGCTGCGCCGGGACCGTCGCAGAGCGGTATGCACTGGTCACCTGTCGAGGGAGTCGTGCAAGGGCGGAGGGCTTCGTGCAATGTACAGCGTCCTGCATAATGCATCTGTACGTCGGATGATAGCTCTAGATGGGTGAGGGACCTCATGAGCCGCGTTTTGCAAAGGGCCGTTGGACTTGTGCCCTTTCACTCAGCATCATTTTGGCATTTCAGCTCTGTTCAGTCGGTTTTGTAAGCCACGGGCTGCAGACGGATTTTCGTGAATTTAAGGCCGCCTGGCAGTCAGAGGGTCGATATCTTCTACGGGTTTCCAGGAACGTGTTCCATTAAAACAGTGACAGAAGTTTAACAGTTCAAAGAGGGAAGGATATCAGCAGCCAACCCACGAGCGCACGAGCGACACAAGTCTGTACTTACATTAATAACGGCTGTTTGGGGTGGCGTGTGAGTGCGGCTTAGAAAAGACTTACCTGCGCAGCGGCACGAGGCCCGGAGGCGTGCTATTTATCCATAACAGGACAGCACAGCCGAACCATGACGCAACAGAGCGTTTGTTTCGCGGTCCAGCGCTTTCCTCGCTCGTTCCGCTGACCTCCAAGGCCTGCGTTGTGACCGCAGACTGGGAGAGACCAGCCGGAACTGATGACCACTTTATATACATGCCACTCGATTAGGCATTCAGCAGCATTCAACTGCTGACGCAAATAGTCAATGGTGTTTGCTTACAGCATGTCTTGCTTGATGCTGCATGACCGCCGCCTGACCTTGACGGGAGAGCACGTTAGCAGCGGCCGACGACAGTATCGGGCTTGGATAAGTGTCATGCTCCGCATGGCACCACCTTTGGTACCCCGTGCTGAGACGTAGAAGGTGTCAGGAGCGTGCCACTTACTGTGCAGTCCATCGAGTAGAACGTGCCATGTTTAGGTACAGTGACCACCGGCCACAGCCGCTTCGCGGAAATGCATGTCTTTTTACTTCCCTTATTACATGACAGTACGTTTTAGGTCACGGTTCTTTTGCAACAGTAAGTGCTTTCGCAGTTGTTCTAGACATGGACATGACATCTCTAGTTGCCTGACAGGCAGCCGCCTCGGCTGTCTGTCCGACATGGCGCCACATCTCATGTTAACACATGGCATACGTGCCACGCCTGATGCTGTTTTGTGTCCTGAAGGCCAGCCAGACGTCACATGCAGTCTGGCCTGTCACCATACGTCATCGATCGATGGTATGTGTGGTCAGCCTGTCTGCCGCCGTTTGCATCGTGGCCGTTCGGAGAACACACGTCAATACGCGAGACATTTGTCGACGTTTGTCAGTGCACAAAGCTGGTTGCCTCTGGAGCCCTGACGTCATCCGGTGTTTGTGGGCACGGTGTTCATGAGCCTGGTACGAAATGAAATCTGTCGGCAGAGACGGACCGGTGGGTGCCTGAAGGGGGAGGGGGCGGCAGCGGCACCAGTTAATGGGCAGGCAGACCCGTAAAGGGCGTCGGGCACCGGTCAGTGGTCGACAGGTCATCAGAGGCGGCAGGTGCCAGTCATCGGCGGACAGAACGGTCACCAGCTGTCACGTCCACCACCGGTCCTGACATCAGGTGACGTCACACTTCTGACGTCACATCCGCCGTCGGCTCGCGACGCGGCACCCCACAGCCGGTCTCTGATGCTGTTCCGCAGTAATTCACACTTCACGGTGATGCCCACACCGAATACATAGATCGCTTCAGTAGGACTTTCTGTCTATGTGGTCAATTCTGTGTTCGATGAAAATGTAACACTGCATGCTATTTTTCTAACGTAAAAGGTTGATTTCATATTGCAACTTTCACCTAGTCTCTTTTTTTCTCAGCTAGGTCAACCCTGCCGGGTCAGAAGTTATTTTGATGGCAGAAGCACGAGATAAACACAAATTACTTATTTCTACCTATGCTATCACATAAGAGCGGAAACTTGTCGCCGGCCAGCGCGTTAGTGACTTTCCGCGTCTCTCCTGGTCCACACGATCAAGGATCTTTCAATGTCGCCCCTAAAACCCAAGACACTTCCTCGAGAGCAAACACTTCCCCGTCTTACTGAAACCCTGGGGAGCGCGCCTGGACACGATGTGGAATTTCTCCTGGTAGACTATTTTAGTTGCATGCTGAAACATGATCAGCCGATAAGGCTAATCACGCTATTACTTTCCACCAGCCTTTGCAAGCTTTACCACGTCATCATGAGAGCATGCCATATCTCCACTCCTTTCGCTCTCGACTAGCTCATGTTCGGCGAAGTCTTCGATGGGCGCATTCCGAAGGTACTCTCCTTAGCGCCGGTCTCTTACACATAAAACACATCATTCCTTCCGTGTCGTCGCCCACGCCCGGCGCGCCACCTGTCGGCCGTTTCATCCGGGCGAGCAGACGGCGCCGGTGCGTCCAATCCGAGCTGAAACGCTTCGCGTCACGTCCCCAGATGATCGGGCTTTGTCTGACGGGCAGGTCCCGGCTCCGCTTGGCTGAGCGCGCCGCAGCCGGTGACCGTCACGGTGACCGTCACGGCCGGCCATCTGGCCCGCTGGCCGCCGTCGGTAGGGGCAGGGACCGCTCCTGGGGACCGCGCGGAGCCGGACGCTGACGAGCAGGAACGCAACAGGGGGTCAGCCGCTGTCAGCAGAGGCAGGGACCGTTCCTGAGGACCCGCGCGGAACCGGGGCGCGGAAAGAGCAGGGACGCAGCAGCGGGTCAGCCGCCGCCGGCAGGGGTATAGAACGGGCGCTCACGAACAGGGGCACAACAGCGGGCGGGGCGAGCGCACGACAGGTGTTACCAGCTCGGATGGCATTAGTTCGAATCATTGGAGCGCGATGACATTAAAAAGAATTTACGCATTCTTCATTTTTTTTTAGATCTGCTCGCGCGTGAGCCTGGATGATCAGGAAATGCTTGCTTTGTAATTCGGTCGTATAGAACAGCTGATGCTCATCTCTGTTTGTCTTCAGCTGCTCAGCGCCCACGGTTGTCCGGTGGCCGGTGTCCATCCGCCAATACAGGCAGTGATGACGACATAGATCAATGTTTTGAAGTTTTCCGTCCTGAGACTCATGTGGATGATAACATCTGTTGTGTTTATCTGGCGACGTTTTTGGCGGATTCATCAATTTCGACTGCAACCAAAATAACTATGCATGCAAAATGCGAATGCAAAGAAATTAGCACCTTCACTGGCATTATGGTTGACAAAGAAGAATGAGGTGCTGCTCCGAAGCCCGTGGCTCTGTTGCTGCAGGTGACGCCTTAGCAGATCAGAGTGCAACTACGATAAATCAGCATGCATACTTACTATACAGCATCAGTACAGCTGTGCAGCTGAGAGGAGGGATCATCCTGGTAAAACTTGTCACCTTATCGCCTGAGACTTGTGGAATTACAGCAAACTGCTTCGGACGAAGTGGATTTTGTAAGCAACAGGCGACCGCTATCAGCTTCTAAGAATACATGGCGTCGTCTTTGGCCCGCTCCCTCCTGCTTATCCGCCGGTCAGAGACCAGTGAGATCGACAAACTTATGCATTATGCATTCCTATGAATATTCGGATTTGCTCGTGCATTCGGATTCCGGAAAAGTCACCTGGGATAAGTCAGTATGGAGGGGTTCAGTAGCTGGGGGGAGCGTCGCAGCGTCGCCATTTTCCGCACGCCGGCGCCTTGGTGCCATGACGCGGCGGGCTGCCTGACGACCACACTGCCTTCGGTCCATGCCCCGCGCAGCCGCAGGCAGGCAACAGCGGCGCAAGGGGAGTACGACATGACGGTTAGAGGGCAACAGCTCGCTGGAAGGGGGCTTAGTCAGGCTCGGTGGTGATTGGCAACGTGCCACTTACAGGGCAGCGTTCAATGATGAAGTGTCACTGTTTGCTGACTTTTATCCATGCCAGTCCGCTGAGGCCCAAGAAGAGCTGAACTTTGTGAGGTCGGACAAACAAGAGCAAAGCACACGCCAACCAACCTAATTTCAGATGTGGCGTGCATTAAACCGTCTGATGAACTGGGCTCCACCAATTATTCTTGGAGGCCGAACGCGATCCAACACGCATGGTCCGGTGACCTGGCCCGAGGCCGCGGGACGTGGCCCGAAGCGGAGCCACTGCTGCGTGGCCACCGTCAGCGCATGGTAGCCCTTAGTCGTGTACTTACAGCTGCGAGCAAAACGTACCCTCCAGCTGGCGCGCATTCGTAGTGATGCATGCAGGAAATCGCGGCCCGCCTTGGTGGGATGGTAGACGGGGGCCGCATGAGGGGTAGAAGGGCTATGTCGGTGCGGTGACCGCAGCGGTGCAATGTCTGACGTCTCGCGCGAGTCATATCCGTGCGGTACGTCTTGCCGTTTTCCTTCTGAGAATGTGATAGCGCCCACTCACAACCTAGACCGGAGCCTTGAATGTTTCCGGGGGAGCAGACTGTGTTTCTATTTTTTCTTCTTTTTTTTTGCTGATGGTTGTGACACGACCATCGGGAGCCCAGTGTCACCAAAGTGATACGAGGCTCTACCCATGAGCGTAGAGGCAGGCTCATGGTAGGGGCGGATCCAGGATTTCCTCAAGGGGGGCACACAACATTGTGGGGCCCCAAGAGTTTGCAGTCCCACCCCAAAATCGATTTTGGCCAGTAAATTCCGAGGGGAATGGCATATAACATACACACATAACCGCACACACACACACACACACACACACACACACACACACACATATATATAATATATATATATATATATATATATATATATATATATATATATATATATATATAATATAAAAGGAAATGCGGGAGAAGCCGTCTCACTGTGCGCAGCCACGGAAAGCTATGCGTGCTTCATTTGCACATACATACAACTTATTCATTTTTCCAATCATAGCGAGTCCTGTCGTTTAAGGCTGTGTTTTTAAAAACGTGCAAAATAAGCAAACCTGGCTGCCAATGACACCCACATCACGCACGATCTTGATTCCCAGCTAATTTACGGCTAGCCGTCTGGTCGATGTGATCAGCTGATGGCTGGTGACTAATGCAGTGTTTTCCTTCGTCATAAAGGGACACAAAATATCTCCAGATTCAAGATGTACTATGAACGTGATGCAACAAGTACAATAGGTTTCACACATCTAAAAACCAAGGGAAATGACGCATGCGACGTCGGAGACACGTAAAATCATGTTGATCATTGTGCTCAAAACTCATCGGCGCTATCCGACTGCTGTTCTGAGGCTAGACACGGAGGCCAGTAGGGACGAAACCTGAGCGGTCATAGGTGCCGCGGGAGGCCAGTGAAGAGGCTTCCGTCAACTAGTATAAGGTCCTCAGAGCAAGCGAGAAGAACCCAAGACCGACGCGGTGGATCCCTGAACGCTCGTAAAACCCCATCGACTGGCATGTAGGACCGCGGGCAGAGCACAGAGCCTTTCTGAGCAAAGGAAATTTAGCAAAGGACTAATGCGACGACTACATGCCTCTGTGCGAGCAAGAGTGCGCGCGGCAATTTTAGGCTGAAGGATTCCCTGTATTCGACCAAGAGCAGACACTGACTCCGAGAAGCGCCTGGTTATGGGTAGAAATGGTGGCAATGAATACACGCCTCTGTGCGACCAAGAGTGCCTGAAGCAGGTCAACAGAAAGGGCCCCGATAGAAGCTCGGGGTCCTCTGCAAATGAGATCAAAGTAAAAGAGCCCTAGATAAAAAGGGAATGGCCCCTGAGCATCACGTGGCTCGGTATTTTATGTTATATGAGCTCCAACAGTAGCCATAACGGAACCCGAGCAAGTGGAAAGAATCCGACACCATTGTGAAGGTCCCCTGAGCAATTGAGTATGGCCCTGGCATATGGGACCCGGAAAAAGCATATACAGCGTTTTCGAGTAAATGGGAAGAATCCGTAGAGGAAAACCTGATTGATCAAAAAGAAAAGTGCCCAGGCACGTAAGCAGATAGGGTCCCAACAGCAGCGTAGGGTCCAGCGAGAAAATGCAAGGAGATCGAGGACAACGTGGAAGGCTCCTTAGCGATCACAATGACCCGGGTAAGTGGACAAATAGGGGGCCCCGGGCACCAGGGTAAGGTCCCTGAACAGCGTAATTGAGCCTAACAATTTGTCTCAATAAACACTACAATTGGTGAAGAATATACGTTTGTCTGCTCATGGACTCTTTACTTTTCGCTTCCACACTATTCTTGGTCGTCTGTGTGTGCAAGGGACGTCCGATTTTTGTATGGTTCGTGTAAGAAAACGCGTGCGTTCGGCTATGATGGCCCCTTTGAAGTCTTCTCGGGGGCCCTATCTTTGAACATATAGGGCCCCCGACGAGAGCGAAGGGCACTACCAGTTCACCTAAGAAATACCCCGAGACCCCGTGTGGAGGGCCGGGACGATCGAGTGTAATCGAGCAGACTATCAGATGGTCCCCGACAGGAGTGTACGGCCTAGATTCAACTATCTAAGGTGTACAACCCCTAAACAATCCAGTGTGCCCGAGCAGGTTAACAGATGGGTCCCGACGAGTGTGCGGAGACCTCTATTTCAAACTGGAAGTACCCAAGGTTCAATTTGGAGCGCCCCCGAACGACGGAGTGTGCCCAAGCAGGTCAACGATAGGCCGCCCCAACAAGAGTGTAGTGCCTTCAACAAGTCACAGATATTGGAAGCTCCCTAGACCAAGAAAGAGGGGCCCCATGAGCATATCGCGCGTGTGTGGGTAGGTGAAGGGCCCCCGAGCGACCGAGGACATACCTCGCAGTTTAACATATGAGGCACTGGCTCTAGCGTACGCAGCCTTTCGGGCGAATGCAAAGAATTCGTGGAAGGCCCCTGATTGGCAAGAGCGTCTCGGCGCGCTAGCAGGAAGGGCCCCGCCAACGGCGCAGGGCCCTCCGAGCAAATGCAAAGAAATCGATTGCAACGTGAAAGGCTCCTGAACGATCTGATTGACCCTGCAAGTGGATGTATTGTTCCCCGGAAACAGCATAGGACCTCTGGACAGTGTATAAGCCTAAAAATTTCCCAATTACCACCCTCTTAATCAGAAAAAAATCCGTTTGCAGATCCGTTTACCCTTTACTTTTGCTTGTGGCTGTTCCTGGCTGCCTGGCAGCCCAAAGGCGTTCAACTTTGTTGCGTTTTGTGTCAAAAAATTGCATCTGTTCAGCCAGCTTCTTCGGAGACTATGGGCCCTTTCGGGGCCCAAGGGTATCATGACCATGTGCCCACCCCCCGGATTCACTCCTGAGTCATGGGCATTGTTGCCATTGCATTGTTGTCTCTCTCCAACCTTTTGTTAACATTTAGACTTAACCCTGTGTTACTGTAAAAACAAAGCAAACGTGAAGCGTGGCTTCCCCTATCCAGATTTCCCGACGCTGTTACTCCTCTGGCTCCTCCCATGTTCGTTACAAGCTTCCAGCCAGGACAGCTCAAATATACGTTCACGTGACGTTCCGCGGCGGAGGAATGCGGCCACTGCGGCGGTGGCGGGTCTTGAGAGGACCGCCGCCCGGACATCCACAGGCCCAAGAGCCGGAGGTCAGCGATCGTCCGGGCCAAACAGCCAGAGGTCAGCGATCGTCCGCCCCAACAGCCAGGGGTCAGCGATCGTCCGGCGCAAGAGCCTGAGGTCAGCGATCGTCGGGCCCAACAGCCAGAGGTCAGCGATCGTCCGGCCCAACAGCCAGAGGTCAGCGATCGTCCGCCCCAACAGCCAGGGGTCAGCGATCGTCCGGCGCAAGAGCCTGAGGTCAGCGATCGTCGGGCCCAACAGCCAGAGGTCAGCGATCGTCCGGCCCAACAGCCAGAGGTCAGCGATCGTCCGGCCCAACAGCCAGAGGTCAGCGATCGTCCGGCCCAACAGCCAGAGGTCAGCGATCGTCCGGCCCAGCGGCCAGAGGACAGCGATCGTCTGGCCAAACAGCCAGAGGTCAGCGATCGTCTGGCCAAACAGCCAGAGGTCAGCGATCGTCCGGCCCAAGAGCCTGAGGTCAGCGATCGTCTGGCCAAACAGCCAGAGGTCAGCGATCGCCGGGCCAAACAGCCAGAGGTCAGCGATCGTCCGGCCCAAGAGCCAGAAGCCAGTGATCGTCTGGCTCAAGCGGCCCAGCGGCCAGAGGCCAGCGATCGTCCGGCCCTAGGCCATAGGCAGCGATCGCCCGGCCCAAGCAGCCGGAATGTGAGCGTTTACCGCGCCATGATTTACCTCGCATGCCGTGCCAAGGCGTGTTGCCCTAGCTGCAACCCGCCCAACCGCCTTCCCAGCACCGAGCCCGTCAGGCCGGCCGGGAGCCACAACATTCACCAACGCCGATCGAGCGGCCTGCCCAGAACCGAGCCTGCCAGGCCGACCGGGCTGATCGGGCGCCACAACAGTCACCAACGCCGATCGAACGGGAGATCGGCCGGCGGCGCCATGACGTCGCCGTCCGCTCCGAACGGACGGCCGCCGTCGATAAACCGTCAGCAAAAACAGCTGGGTAATCGCGTCTTCCAGCGTGTTATTGTTTCTGATGGGCGGCCGGCCGGCCGGTGGCGTAATCCGGCGTGTTGTGCGGGCGGGCGCTGAGTGTGCCTCACGCGGCCGGGTCACTGCAGAGGTGCCGGGGGCGGGCAGGGGCCGCCGCGTCGGTGATGACGCCAGCGGAGGTGCGTGCCGCCCTGAGCGGCGCGGCCGGAGTCGCTGGGCGAGCCGGCTCAGCCCGCCAGCGGATCACGGCTGGACACCTGCAGCTGAGGCGCGGAGGTCACAACGCGGCCGTGGTGGGATGCATGTCGGTGTCTTAATCGGGCGGGGGGGGGGGAGGGGGAGGGGCGAGAGGATAGCCGCCGCAAGGCCGGCCGTGCCCGGACGGTTGATGGGATATCTGATGCCGGGGGACTGATGCTCCCTAACAAAGGCATAAGTAGGTTCTTATAGACCAGTGAGCACACGGCGCGCCTGTGCTTGTATCCTGCTCCGCCGTCGTTGTGCTGAGCCCCCAAGTGGGGGCGTTGATAGCACCGATTGCAGGGTTTTTGCTTCTCGATAGATGGCTTTAAACTGAGAAATATGCACCGCAGGGGTATGCTGACAGCCGCCGGTGACTGCCCGGCGCACTTGAGGACAGGGAAATATCCGTCCCGGCTCATGATTCGTCATGAGTCAGCCGGCGACCGTGTCCGGCAGTCCCAAGTCCGGCGGTGAACACGGCTCGCCGTCACAGGTTAGTCAGCGAGCGTTTTTAGCTGGTGTCGGTCAGTCAGCGAACGTGTCCGGCCGCCACGAGCCAGCCAGCGAACGTGTCCGCCGCCACGAGCCAGCCAGCGAGCGTGTCCGGCCGCCACGAGCAAGCCAGCGAACGCGTCCGGCCGCTA
>NW_023596297.1:29907811-29978361 GCF_011947565.3 Pollicipes pollicipes | reverse complement strand
GGTGCTCGAAAATGCGGTCGGCGCCGAGCGTGGTGGCCGAGCGTGGCCCTGCGGGTCCGATGACAGCGACTGTGGCGTGGGACCTGCGCCGCGTCGCCGGCCGCTGTCGTCGGCCGCTGCCGGCCGCCGTAAGCCGCTAACTCAGCGATAGCGCGTACGTCAACGCAACCGGTGGGGGGGGGGGGGTTTCTACCCACGCTCGTCACGTGCTGCCGGGTTCCCAGCCCACCGGCCGTCACGTCGCGTCAGTCACGTCGCCGTCGGCGCGGCGCCGGTGCAGCGACGACTGCTTGTCGGCTGGGGTCGGCTGAACCGGTGCGGGCCGGGCCCGCTGCGGCTGCAACGAGCAGACCCGTCCGCCATACAGCCGGCGCCAGTTGCGCTTCTGGCCTGCGTGCCGGCGGTCTATCGTGTTAGAATGATTGAACTGCGGATAACGAGCTGTCTACGCGGCGGGCGCCCACAACGTTTTCGGGAGGTGATTGAGTTTGCTTCAGTGGATGAAAATGCCTCGCCAGCACGCTGCAAATTACGGCGCAAAAACGGCCCCAGCCAGACCGCCGCGATGTTCACGGCTCCGGTTTGTCAGCTTTTGTTCTGCTCACGCGAGACGGATGGCTATCATAGACAGTGCTGACACAGTTCTGCAATGCGCATTTTCTCACAGCGATTAAAAATGCGTTGCTCAACACCGCTCGTCAATTCGTCTGACCGCCATTGTGACACCGAAATGCAGGGATTTCAAAGCCGCGATTGCGATCTGTCGCATCACAACGCGCCCTGTCACCGGCTTTGCAACGGATCTGCGGATGGCGGCCGAGCCGCCGCCTCATCCGCCCGCTGCACTGCGACCGGGCCCGGAGCGGGTCGCAGGCTCCCAGCGCCATCCGTCCCATGGCCATTGAAAACCGTTGCCGCGGCTGGCGTGGTTTGTCGCCGCGGCGCCCGAGTGACCTCCGAGCGACCCCCGCGTGACCCGTGCGCGACCCGTGCGCGACCCCGGAGTGCGCCGCGCGACACAGCTGACGGTCGCCGGACCGTTGCGGCGGCCGCCGGCCGGCTAACTGTGCGCGCGGAACCCGCCGAGCGGCCGCCACCGCCGGCCTGGCGGGTCGAGCCGGGGTCACCGCGCGTCGCGCCCCGCTCCCGCCAACACGGGCCACCAGCGGCCCAACAGGCGCCGCGTGCACCGCACTACGCCGCTGGTCAGCGCGCCGGAAGTTCGCAGAAGGGCGTGGGAGGCGCAGAAATTGCGGTCTCCTCCCAGCCGCCAGCGCCACGGCCAGGCTCTCAAATCATTGCGAGGTCAGGAAGGTGCTAGTACGGCACGGGGCATGACATGTATGAGCCGTTCAATCATAGGATGTCATTCTTGCATTTAGCGGCGCATGTGACCATGTACCAGGCCGAGGTCAGGAACCCGTTTCAGGCAGAGAGCAGGTGTCGTCAGGCAGGGAGGGTGTCAGTGTCAGACCCGGGATCGGCCCGTCGGCTCACGTTGCGGCGCAGCGCCCGGCCGTCGGCGGCGCGCGTGCAGCGCGACACCGGAGCCGGGCAGCCGGCCCGCCCACCGCCGGCGGCAGGCTCAACTTACCCATGCGACGGGGCGGGCCACCCGCGCCCACCCCAGCTGAGCCCACGGCGCCGCCCGGCCGGCCTCCGCCGTCGCCGCGTCTGAGCGCCGCCCCGTCCCGCGATCCGGCCTGCCGCCGGCCGACTGCCGACAAATGACCCGCTTCGTCCGGGACTTCAAACGCCACAACACGCGCGAAACACGCTCAGCAGAACATGTGGACGCCCAGGCCCGGACGCGAGACAGACATGGAGAGCGGCACGCCCTCAAAGGAGACACCGCAGGGGCGGCGGACAGAGCCCGCCGCACGGACGTCGCAGGAGGACCCCATCAGGCACCTGTGGTCACCGCAGTGGGACGACGGCATCAGGTGGACTTGCGGCGGCACACTTCCGAGCCGTACGAACGAAGCGGACCCCAATTACAGGCCTCCGTCTTCCCCGAAAGCCAAGCGGCGTGTTCACCGCAGCCCCCAGGGCCTCCTTCTGTTCGATCCAATCACTCGTAGCGTCGTGTCAGCCTCAGGGCGGTTAAACAGGGCGTGGTCACCGTGGGTGTCACCGACGCGGTCACCGAGCAGTCATCGGACAGTCACCGGGCGGTCACCAGGCAGTCATCGGACAGTCACCGGACAGTCACCGGACAGTCACCGGACAGTCACCGGGCGGTCACCAGGCAGTCACGCCGGACAGTCACCGGACAGTCACCGGACAGTCACCGGGCGGTCAGCGACCAGTCAGCGGGCCTCCGCCAGCCGGTCACCAGGTGGAGGCGACGGCCGGCGGCGGACGCGGCGAGCGGGCCCATAATGGCGTCTGTCCGCCGGAGACGTGACAGAGGCCGCCGCGCTCGACAACAGAGGCCGGATTTGGTCGGCTGGGGCGGCGCTAACGAACGCAGGACGTGACCTGCCCTGAACACGCGGCCGGGCCGGCTCGACGTGGCCAAGCGCCGACAGGCAGTCGCGCTCAGCCGGCCTGCAAACGCGCTGGGGCTGCCAGCCTAGACGCCTGGCGAGCTGGCCCAATGGACGGCAGCACACTACAAACATAATTAAATTATGCTTTCGTTGTATGTATTAGTAATCTTATTGTTACATTACTACTGTTATTTTGCTGTTTTTTGCTATTCACATTATCGTCAGTATAATAACGATTATTGTTATTACCTTTGTTATTTCATTATCACCACTTTCAAGTGATGAGTATTGGGGCTTAACGTCTCACAGGTCAGTTGTACATACATGCAACTTGACAGGAAAAACCAGGTGAGTGCGATCATTTTAAAAGATGCCCGCAAGGCGGGCACTGGACGGTAGTGCAGATGTCTACAGATCAAAGGAAATAAACGGAAACATCAGATGAAGGAAGAAGAGAGCGGTTTCCAATGTTAACAACAACAAAATGAGAAATAAACATGGCCGTAAGCATTCACTCAATTACGGCCTGTCACGACGCTTTTTGGAGGTCAAATCAACACTTCCTCCAAAGCCAGTGGTGGAGGAGTTACGCGATACACTGTATGGAAAGAGACGAGAATGCCATGGTTTGAAGACATAACGAAGAAAAAACAAAGCCTGCCCCATTAAGGCTAGTACCGACACGACAGGTGCATCCGTTGCGGCTTGGCGTAGAGCAGTTTTGCGTGTGCCAGAGCGCGATCAAACGCTCAGCTTAATCAACTGGGCCCGTGGAGCTCTCACTGACGTGGCTAACCCCGCACAAACGGCTCGGACTGTCGTGGCTGACCCCGCACAAGCGGCTCTAATTGTCGTGGCTAACCCCGCACAAGCGGCTGACTGTCGTGGCTGACCTCGCACAAGCGGCTCTAACTGTCGTGGCTACACCCGCACAAGGGGCTTGACTGTCATGGCTAACCCCGCACAAGCGGCTCTGACCGTCATGCCTGATCCGGCAACAAGCGGCTCTCAATGTCGCGGCTAACCCAGCACAAGCGGCTCTCACTGTCGTGGCTAACCCCGCACAAGCGGCTCTCACTGTCGTGGCTAACCCCGCACAAGCGGCTCCGACTGTCATGGCTAAACCCAGCCCCCAACAAGCGGCCGTGACGCCGGAAACGCTGTCCAGCCCCGATGCAAGACGGCGACGGCCTGACAGTGAGCTCAGCGGGTCATCAGCCGCCGGTCCCGGGGCCTGGCGGAGACGGCGGACGGCGGGGACGGCGCTCAGTAGGCCGGCAGCCGCTGGAGCCGCGGCGTCGGCCGCCAGCCCCGCCCGCGAGCTTATCAGGCGGCGCCAAACAAACCGGCGTGACCGGGCGACTTGGGCCGCTCCCGCCGGCCAGAGCACCGCTCCACATCCGGTGCTGGCCGTGGTAACAGACCCGCGGCCGCGCCGGCGGCCCGGCGGCGCTCGCTCCCCCTCCAGCCGAGCCCCGATCGGGTGCGGGGTCGACCTGTCCGTGCTGCAGTGCCGCGGGGGTCGGAGAGCCTCGCAGCGCGTCGGGGACGCGTGCACTGCAGCGAAGACGTCATCGCGGAAATGACGCCGCGGTTATATGGGCATCACTGAACAAAAAAGAAAATGTAAACGACGGACAATGACGAGTCTGTAAGTACCTAATCACCTCAAATGTTGGGAAAATTGAGACCGCCAGAGATAGTTCCGCTTTGATTGGAGGGCAGCACATAAAACGCATCGTCAGGAGGACGAGACGTTTGGTATCCGTAATTCAGCTGTCTCGTGAACGTGACGAAACCTTTGGCGGAAAATATGGTGCTAGGCTGACGCATTGCACCGTTGAAAGTCGTCGCCTTATCTATCCGTCACCCACTACACATCCGTCTTTCTCCGCGGCGGGTGGCGGTCAAAGTTCAATTTCCTTCGCCATGGGTTGACGTCAGGTGCGTCATTCAATGAAATTCCTTCAGCATATCAGACGCCAGACAATACGACATCTGCGGCTTCGCAAAACCTCGAGATTCCGATGCGTCATTAACTGGTCCAATGTCCGCATGGCTCGACGCGGCTCCTAACGCCATAAATACTTACACAGCTACGGAACCAGAAGAATGGAGGGCGGTTCCGCACGCTTCAAAGTAGCTGGAGACAACGCAGAAGTTATGCCGCCTATCCTCGCGCTGCCATCAAAGAACAGCCAGACTCGCCTATCAAGAGAAAAACAACTGCATCATTGTCAGAGAAGCTCCAACAACGAAAAGCATACACAAGATAACGCATAACGTGAGAGCGTTCCAAAGCATCAGTTCCCGTGCCGCCCAGCCCCACTGATACAGCGCCAGCAACTGCTAACCCCGGACTGGCTCGGCCGTGGGAGGTTCGACGGGTACGGAGGGCTCTGGGTCACGCGCCTCTCGCAGCCACTCGGGCACGCACGCAGGGGCTCGCCCTCCCCGGTCTCCCTTCTCCCGCACGCAGCGTTGTGCAAGCCCTGCCCACTTTCTCTCAGTTTTAAAGTTCCGGGTGCGTGCGCCCCGACTCGCCCGTTTATTTCCGCGAGCCCGCCGTTTGCCGTGCTCGCTCGCCCGCGGGCCCGCCGCCAGGGCCGGTGGCGCTGACGGTGGCGCCAGTCAGGGCACGGCAGGCGCGGGAAATAGGGTCGCCGCACACGGCACATGATGACATGAGGAGCCACGACACCCCCCTCTCCCTCTGCTACTCCGGACCGCCGTCTGGTCAACATCCGTGGCTCGGCAACTGCGGGTGGCGACCAGGGTTCGCGGAATCGCTCCGCAGGACGAAAGGCGCGCTTTGCCTCGGCAGGCGAGTGGAGTAATAGCGCCAAGCAGTGTAGCCAAGTGGAACCACAATTAATGGACGAACCAAAGCCGCTCGCAGGCCGCGAGAGCCTCTTTGTCGCCGTGCGGGTCTCTTGGCGAGCGGCATCGGCGCCGCTAAAGGCATTACGGGGCTGATGTCGCGGAAGTATGGCTCACCTTCTCATTTATTCCGAACAATGCACCCTTATCTTTAGGCATCACTCCGGTGACTCTCACAAAGGCAAAAAGAGCCGAAGAAACGTTTCCAGTTCGTCAGACAGTTACGCGGAGCTGGGGCGACCTGACACGACCAGGAAATTGGCGGCCGCTGCCGGCCGCGGCGGCCGGGACCGAAGGCGGGCCGCGGCTGCCACGGAGCCAGAGAATGGTCCCACGGCATGGCGGACAGGAGACGGCTCCACAGACTGTCTGTCGGTGCGGCTAGCACGCTGGCCAGCGGGCCACCACACCGACCCCATGGCCAGCTCCCGAACAGGATATCCGGCTGAAAACTGCCCTGATTCCACAACATGCTTTCCGTTCCCACAGACTACAGACGACTCAACGTAATCCCTATCTCAACGTCCCCATGAGTCCCTTTTGGTCTCCCCGACAGACTCCATGCGAGGCTTCGCGCCGGACTCTGTCATGCTCTGAGCCTGGGCAGACTCTAAGCTCGGTTAGATTAGACTGGGCTCACTGGATCCCCGTCAGACTCCCCACGCGGCGCCATGCAGCACCCAACCCGAAAGCGACGTGATCACATGAAATAATGATGAGGCAGCCATTGTGGCGGGTGGGAAAAGGGCGCGGAGCTCGAACTGCCTCGCTCAACGTCGGGCTTGAGCAGTCAACAACGCCATTCCCATATGCAAATACAGCCGAACAAAAAATCCTCAGCCGCGCCGCGGAGCATCACAAGCTCGTCTCCCGCGTCTCCGGCCCCTCGGCAACGCGGCAATCCCAGCCGTCAGCATGCCGATCGCCCGCAGCGCTCCCGCGAGACGTCGCCGAGCGCGGCGCCGCGGGACCGAGTCGACGGGTCAATGTCAGCAGTCGGCGAGCAGGGACGCGACCGCCGCCCGGCTGGAGTCGTCGAGGCCGCCTGGGACCGTGCCGGCCGAGAGGAACCGCGGCCGGCCCTCCGTCCCGGGGGAGACCGACGGCGGCTGACGGGGCCGGCCACACGCGACGACGAGCACCGCGTCAGCAGCGCGCCGGCGGCCGGCGGCGGCTGCTGACGGGCTGACCGGCCGGCGGGCGGACGTCAGCACAGAGTGCACCGCGCGGTCGGCACAGCGAAGGCGCTGCTGCAAGCCACGAGCAGAGCGCGTGTAAAGGTAGGGTTTGCCAGCATCAGCATTATCAAATGGAAAGCTCCTAACCACAGGTTGTGGCGTTCTTACCGCAGACTCAGCTTACCCCCCCCCCCCCCCCACGGAGGGTTTGTTGACCTGATCAACTTGTTGCTTAGCCAGTATTAGGACCGCCACTGTTATGGGGTGTCCGCAGGCGACGGGGCGCATCGTGTTCACGGACGGCTATCCGCCGGCAGGTACCGACGACCGACGAGCGAACACCACGCCTCGTGTAAACACATATCTGCGCAGTGGACCACGCCCAGCGCTGACCAGCGCCGCCCACGGCCGGAACGCACTCATTCCAACGATCAGGCAATCTGCAGCATCCCGGCCCGCACGCACCAGGCCTGCCAGCCACGGGGCGGACGCGCGTGGCCACCACCCGGTGGGAGCCGCATGTGACCCTGTCTCGTGAGCCTCCAAAACTAAGGCTGACGCCGCCCCCGGGCCCACCATAGGCCGACAGACGGTCGCGCGAGGGGCGCTAGGGCCACCGCGGCCCGGGGAGCCCACGCTTCCACATGTGGCGCTCATCCGCCGCCGCCGCCGACGCCAAAAAGCGGTCCGGTCGGCTCATTAGACCGGTCAGCCGCCGGACGGGACAGTCGCGATACGGATCAACGCGTCGGCGGACGCGGCTTGCGGGTCACCGGGGGCAGGCGGGACGGCGCGGGGGCGGCCGGACGTGGGCGCAGAGGCGTAGGGGCGACGCGACGGTCCCGCCACGACGGAAGCGACGTCGAGCTCCCGTGCGGCTGTCAAGCATGGGAACGAAGCTCGCGCTCGGTGGCGGTGCCCTCCGAGCGAACCTCGCTGCTTAAGATCCGACTCCGGTGCAACGCCTTTCTGCGTCCATTCGTCCGGAACGTTCCAGGAGGGAGACGCTGAGACCACCCCTCCCCATTGCGTCTCCCCTCTACGCACAGACTTCATTACGGGCCGGTATCGAGCGTTCAGGGAGGCCGCGATTGAATGCCCGGCGCCGGCGCTGTCGGACCTCCCGCCGCGTCGACGCCGTCGGCGCCGCCACACTGGACCTATTTCCGTCCCGGCCCGTTCCAGTCACGCTGCACGCTCCCTGGGCCCCTCCCCCTCGTCCGCCCCCTAAATCATCGGCGACATCCGGCGGCTGGAGACGACGGGCGTCTGAGGCCGGCGGGCGTGTATCGGCGCGGGGCGAGCGGGCGGGGGGAGGCGCCCGCCACCGACCGCGAAGATGACGACGACGACGACGACGACGACGACGACGACGACGCCGGCGGCAGCAGCGCTGGGCGCTGTCGCTTAGGTGAGGATCGCATGAGGCAGATAAAGCCAAGCGGTCCACGGCCGCCAGCTCCGACCATCGCGGTACCCGATCATTAGCGGTGTCCAGATCACAGGCAGGCACCGACAATAGTCCCGAACGGAAATTATTCACGAGTTAACGGAGAATGCTGCAGTTAAATGAAGCGCTGTTCGTCCCCTGATGTCCATTTCGTCAGGCGGCATTAGCACCTGAGGTGCCACGGGTGCTTTGTTCGCACGAAGGCCCCCAGGGATGTGCGGTGCCTCTGACGGCGGACTACGGGAGCCGTCGGCTCCCCTCTGAGCGCGGGTGTGCAGCCGTCCGCGGCGCGGGGGTCCTCCCAGACCGCAGGGCGGTGGCGGGACACGCGGCCGCTTTCAGCACCGGCCGCAAAAAACCCTCCCCCGCCAAGGACGGCGATCTGCGCACACGACCAAAGGCAGCCGACAGACTCATCCGCCGGCGGCGGCGGTGTCGCGTCCGAGGGACTCCGGAGTCCGAGCGGCGAGCCCCGCTCCATCCAGCCTGGCTCCCTCCAGCTCTGGCTCCTTCCAGGTCCGGCTCCTTGCAGCCCAGCTCCTTTCAGCTCCGGCTCCCTTCAAATCCAGCTCTCCTCAGCTCCGTCTCCTTCCAGCCCGGCTCCCTTCAGATCCGGCTAACTCCAGCCCTTCAGCTCTGGTTCCCTTCAGCCTGGCTCCCTCCAGCTCTGACTCCCTCCAGCTCTGGCTCCCTCCAGTTCTGGCTCCCTTCAGCTCCGGCTCCCGCCAGCACCGGCTCCCTCCAGCTGTATTTTCCCTCCTCCGCCGGCTCCCGAGACCCGCGGCGAGCCGGGCTCTGCCTCGCTGCCAGGCCGCGGCGGGCGGCGGGCGGCCGTTTTTGTGGTGTCGGTCTCCTATGCGGCGCGCGTGCCGGCCGGCCGGCGCCGCGCTCTTAGTGGCGCCGCACCGGACGCAGAGCAGGCGCGCGTTCGTTACTGCCGGGCGGGCGGACGTCAACAGCCGGCGCCGCACGGCGAGCTGTGGCCCGACCGACGCCGCCGGCTGCGGTAAGACCGGGCAGGCCAAGGCCCAAATCCACCAGGAAGCGGGCAGATCGCGTGGAGGGTCCAGCCACCAGTCGACCGCGCATGGGCAAAGTGCTGGAGTTTAATCATTCGCTTCGAATCGGGCAAAAAATGGAGGGACACGGACCGGAGCCTGTGTTTCGTTTTAACGATGTCTGCGCTCAGTCAAAATGATGACACGCTTCCGCCGCTCTCATCAGACAAACCGGTTCTTCAGCAGAGTCGCCCTCCTACCCACTGATACAAGCGGTACGGGAGCCAGCAGGCCGTGGCGTGCTGCTTCCGCCAGCGGGTCGTCCAGAGCACCGATAACAAATTCCCACACTGGCCAAGCCCGCACTCGGAATAACATGAGCGGCGGCGGACCGGTCGGCGGGCGGGCGGCGGCCGGTCGGTCGGTCGGCGGTCTCCGCCGAGACAGCCTCCTCCGGCCGGGGCCAGGTCCGGGCGCGCCGGCGGCGCCGCGGCCCGCTACGCTGGCCGCCCCACCCCGCAGCACAATGGTCGCCGTCCAGCGTCCGGCCGCCTTGGAAGCCGACTCGTTAACAAATGCTCACTCGCCGGGATGTGAATCGGCCGCCGGTCGCATTCAACCGAGCCGAGCGCGGCGCCGAACTAACGATCCGATTCCGGAGCGGCGGCTGCCGTCGCCCGGCTTCCCTCGCGGCGCCGTCCGACCTGACTTGACGTGCTTCGTGCGTCGCCCGCTGATGACGTCGCCCGCCTCGGGACGACGGGCTTAGCGAGACCAGCCCGCGTCGACCAACGGCCCGCGCCTGGCCGCGGGGAACAGGCCGGCAGCGTGAGAGAAGCGTTCGTCGCACAGGGCCGACACGGCGGCAGCGCGGGCGTACTCACATGCGACGCGCCGACTCCGGGACGGACGTGCGCTCGCGGCGGCAGCCAGGGCCAGGACCTCGCAGCGCCGCACCGCGTCCGGCAATGCACACTGCGCTGACACTGAGCCCCGCCGGCGCCGGCGCCCCACCGGCCTATCGCTGCACAATCGCGCCGTTAAAGATCCGATAGTGCCGCGCGCTCAGCTCGGTCGCTCATCAGTCAGGCACTTCACACCTGTAGTGCACTGTTCGAACGCTATCGGATGGCACTCAGCAAACACGTCCGGTGCGTGCACGTCAGGGGGGGGGGCGTGCTGCCGCCACCGCGCGCCGACGAGTGCCACGATTTAAACCGGGCCCGACCGACGCCACTGTGGCCTTGACGGCGGTCGCCCAAATACGGCGCGGGCGGGGACAATCCACCAGCTGATCGGGCAGCGTACGGACCATGAGTGGCACGACTGGGCCCCATCACTCGCCTTGACGAGAGTCGGGTTCGCGTGTGGGGCTAGCCCGGGACGTCTCCGCAGCTGCAGCCCCCGCGTGAAATGCGCAACTCCCTGGTGTGGGGAGGGGGGGGGGGGAGTGTCGGGAATGACCGCCGGCCGTAGGCTCAAGTAAGCCGACGTGACGGGGCTATGCCATGTGGAAGAACATCACGCGACATTCGGACAATTCGGCATGATGGGACGAGGTCTTGAGACCAGACCTGCGTCCAATCGGCGTCTGTTAGTGATAAGAACAAGCGCGTCACCACTCGCCCACCGCTCGTCAAAACAATCGCGAGTGACGACCTCAGAATGTGCAGCTTTTCTCCAAGTATTATTCGAAAGACGCCTAGCAAACACGCGTTCACAATCCGTTACATCTCAGGGACATTTGTCAACAGTGAGCATGACAAGTCGACTCCGGTAGAATGAGAAAAAAGCTTGCTTCCGTACGCTGAGTTCGTTCCGCAGCTTGCGCAAAATGAAACAAAGACCGGTTTTTCCCCCACTGAGAGAGGTGACTGACTTCCGTACGACCGCTCTTCTGCTAATGACTACAGTATGACCGCCTGGCAGTTAATGGCTCGTTCAGGATGCTGCCCCGACGGCGACAATGGCCCGCTCTCCGAGCCAGTTCTAATAAACGTCTGTCTCTTTCCAGCTGTAGCGGTGCCGTGCCCACAGCTGACAGAGAGATGCGGCGGCGAGGCAGGCTTCGTCCGGCTCTTCCGCTAGGCCGAGGTGCCCTCGTCAGGTTCTTCCGCTTGGGCGAGGTGCCCTCGTCAGGTTCTTTCGCAAGCAAGGTCGAGGTGCCTTCGCCAGGCTCTTTCGCTTGGGCGAGGTGCCCTCGTCAGGTTCTTCCACTAGGCCGAGGTGCCTTCGTCGGGCTCTTCACTAGGCCGAGGTGCCTCCGTCAGGCTCTCCCGCTTGGGCGAGGTGCCTTCGTCCGGCTCTTCCGCTTGGGTGAGGTGCCCTCGTTAGGCTCCTCTACTAGACCGAGGTGCCTCCGTCGCCCTCTTCCGCTAGGTCGAGGTGCCCTCGTCAGGCTCTTCCGCTTGGGCGAGGTGCCCTCGCCCGACTCTTCCGCTTGGGCGAGGTGCCTTCGTCAGGCTCTTCCGCTAGGCCAAGGTGCCCTCGTCCGACTCTTTTGCTTGGGCGAGGTGCCCTCTTCAGGCTCTTCCACTAGGCCGAGCTGCTGACCGTCAGGTCGCCAGGTCACCCGGTGGTGTCAGCGGGGCGCTGAGCCATGACCGATCACAGCGCCAACCAGCGCCGGCGATGGAGAACGTGTCGCCCGCAGTGTCGGCGATGGAGGACGTGTCGTCCGCAGTGTCGGCGACAGGCTCTCATGAGGCGGGAAGGCAGGCTCGTGCAGCCGCCTGACGCTGTTCAGGCAGCTCCTCTCCATTCCACAGTCTGTCGGAGTCCAGAGAGTCGGGAGTCCAGCGAAAGACGAGAGTCAGGAGTCGAGAAGCCGGCCGTATCATCGGTCGCCGCGCGAGACGGACAACCCACTGACAAAGCGGGCAACCAAAGCGTCGCTGGGTTCTTTTTTCCATCCAAAGTTTTCAAATAGGGAAAATGTTAATTCTCAGAAAGCTAGCGGCGCTCAGCCCCCAAACCATGGCCTCTCGCTGCCGCTGCCCAGCCCCGTGCAGCCAACCTTCGACCTCACCCCCCCCCCCCCCCCCGACGATTGGGGATAGCATCGCCAGGGTGGGCGGAGAGAGCGCGGGGGGGGGGCAGGATGCAGAGAGATCGGGCCCGTAATGCGACCTTCACCGTATCACCGGGACGCGTCCGTAAACAGACGGCTAACGATCGGGATTACGGACAGCCAGGCGCGTGGTATCGCCACGCTCCGTCCGCGCATCTCGCCTGCCGAACGGCACGCCACCAAGGTCGCGCACGCGGAACTGGAACGGCGAACAGAGGCACCCTGATAAACTGGGGATCAAGCATCCCGTGTCGTCACGATTGCCTGCAAAAACGCCCGGAAAACTAATGGGAAGCAGTGAGGTATCTGCGGGCGCCCGATTGAACCTGTGGTGTGAGCCAGACAGGATGTAGAGGATTAGCTTTCAGAGCTCCAGTTTACCGTCCTGTAGTACACCGAGAGCAATATATGTGCATGATGCACGACATGCTCCCATACGCTGGAAGGCGACACAAGCTGCAGCAGTCTCATCCAGCACTGTCTTCCACATTGGCAGAGTGCCACGCGCCACGGCAGCAAGGCCGTGAGAGCCGGGTGTGGGAGCGTCCGACGGGGCTACGCGCGGGACCGGAAAACATCGTCACCGCTGCCGGCACGTGGTCCGCTGCAGACGGTCCGCTTAGAACGCTGCGGCTGGCTCGCGCCCGGCCTGCCCCTCAAGCCGCACCAGTTCAGCACAGGAATGTACTCAGAGTACGGCGACACTTCACAATTGATGGGCTTGGCCTTGTCCTTTCTGGCAGCGTGCTGCACAAGACAACAGACAACACGATACTGGTAATCAGGACGGGAAGGTAACTAAATTCGCGCCAGATGAATTGAGGTCAGGCGGGCGTGGTCTGGACATGTGGACGTTGGTCCATGACCTTGCCACGGCTGCGATAGCCGCTGTGTACCGAAGCCCGTGACATTTCGGAGATAATCATCAGAAACATGTGCAAAAAACTGATAGTCAAGCCAAGACAAAAGCATAGGCGAACGCACATTGTTTTCAGAAAGTGGTATGTAGCAGTGCTTTGGAGGGCGCAAGAATTTCTTATTCGCGTACCGAAGGGCAACCAATAGGGGCCATAAATCTTATTTTTCTAAAACTCCGCTTTGTAAAGTTTCTTCGCTTTAAGAAATCCTCTTTCACATAAAAAAATATTTGAAAACAAGTCTTTCACACGTAAAGATCTACGGTGCTGTCCCGCAAAAAAAAAATGGAAGGGTAGAGAGGCGCCCAAAAAGTAATAGAACTCCTTTTGAAAACCAGTTCTAGCATGTATCCCTTGTGGTAATCTCATGTACGGAAATAGCGAGGAAGAAGGGACGGGCAGTGTTCCCTGCCCCTCCGCTGCCAACTTAACTTTCAGCTAGTCACGTGTCTGTGGTACTCGAAACCGGCAGAAGACCTCGCATCCGATGATTATTTACCACCTGCAGTGGCAGGCCCATCAGACCGTGTTGATACATCTGTCGGGACGCATCGGTGCACACATAAGTCAGCACACACGCTGTCGATTTCGCTGTCTGGCCGTCCAGCCGGCCAGACAGAGCCGTGGTCGTCGATACGAGTGATGACGTCACCATGTCGGCTGTCTGTATCCGCTGTCGGCGTCCGCTGCCGGCGTGTCGGCTGTCGGTAACCGCTGTCGGCGCGCCGGCTGTCGGTGTGCGCTGTCTGCTGGTCGGCTGCGGCTCTGTTCGGCCGCCCCGCGCCCCCGGCCCCTGGCCCCGCCCCACTCAGACTCGGCATCAGCCGCTCCGTCGCCGCTTCATTAATGTGTTTACAACCGGCCGCATGAATTTACACTGAGTGGCTGGCCGACAGCGCGTCGCGACGCAGGGAACGGGCGCGAGCGGGCCGCGCGGGCCGCGCGGGCCGCTAACTGGCACACACGCAGACAGACGCGCGCACAGAGACACGCAGAGACACGCAGACAGACGCACGCCTCGACCACCACGGCGCCGGCCTGCCGCGGTCACCATCTGCATACGCGGGCCAGGCGCCTACGCTGTCCGAGCTCCGGTCGAGGGAGACCGGCCAGGTCATGGCGGTCACTACGAGGACCCCAAGGGATCCCAACGGGAGTGGCATTGCACGGCACCCGTGAGCATCCCGCACCACCTCGGGTGAAGCAAACCAAACTGACGCAACCGTAAGGAATCAGCCCTCGCTCAGCTCGACGCCCATCTTCCGCGAACCGCGCTCTTGCATCACGGCACAAGGGGGTTCTGGCCGGCCCACGGACCTGCGCGCTTCATGGGGGCGCGGGCAACACTCCAGCGCCAGTCCACACTCATCCCGCGCGTGACTGCAGAGAAGGTGACCTGCCCTGGTCCGCCGGGCGTGACCGCAGAGCAGGCGACCTGCCCTGGTCCGCCGGGCGCGACCGCAGGGCAGGTGACCTGCCTTGGTCTGGTCGTGCCGCGGCCGCGCTCCGGGCCGACCGGACGTCAGCGCGTCGCGGCTGCCGTGCGGCGCGCCGGGCCGAGCCGCCTGCTGGGAGGCGCCGAGAGCATCGTGTAACGACGCGGCTCCGCGCGCCAGATCTGGGTCGATTGGCCGAACCGGCGCAGCGGTCACGGCGGCCAGCCGTAAACACACGGCGGCCGAGCGGACAGGCGGACAAACGGACAGGCGGATAGGCGGACAGGGGGGGCAGGGGACAGGAGAACGGAAGGACAGGGGGACAGGGGGACAGGGGAACAGGAGAAAAGGCGGACAGGCGGACAGGCGAACAGGCGGACAGGCGGACAGGCGGACAGGGGGACAGATGGACAGCGGACAGGCGGACAGAGATCAGATGAGCGGACAGCCCGACAGGCCAAAAAAGACCAGAAAAAAACGGCGGACTGACGGAGACCAGAACTCCCAATATCGGCGTGTAGCTGGCCAGCAAACTACGTGCCGGTACCCAAGAGACTCCGAGGTGGAAAACATGGGGTGATCAGAGGAGCGCGAGCGTGCGACCCAGCATGCCCGGGCTGCAGCAGGTTCAGCGACGCAACGGTCTCGGCATCATTAGACCAGGCCGTAAACAAACTGCGGTCCGGCATGACCGCCGACCACGTTATTAATACATCAGGCCGGCGGCATGACCCGGATGTGGCCGCACGCTGGCGCGGCGGCGTCGCGCCTCGCTCCCAGTCCACAACACCTGGTCACCGGGACAGGGGCCCGGGCGCGGCGGATACCCCGCTTCCGCCGCCCGCTTCCACCGCCGCAGGCGATGGCGATGGCGATGGCCCGTCGGTAGTTCGCCGCCGCACTCTGCATTCTCCGCCCGACCATAGACATTCCTGCCGTACCGGCTACCGCACTCACGCACTGCCCGACGGTGGCCTGTTCGGGTCTGGTCTGCCCGGTGATGGCCTGTTAAGGGTCTGGTCTGCTCAGGGTCTGGTCTGCTTCAGGGTCGGGTCCGCTCAGGGGTCGGGTCTGCTCGGGGTCTGGTTTGCTCAGGTGGCGGCGGTGAGGACGTCGGCACAGCGGGGTGACGCCCGGCAGACGCCCGGGCGCGCTCGACAGCCCGTCTGCCGGTCGGCCAAACACGGACCGCGCCGGAACGCGGAAGCGCTCGGCCGCCGGTGAGGCGGTGGACGGTGGGGAGGTGGGAGGTGGAGAGGTGGGGAGGTGGGGGAGATGGGAGGTGGGAGAGGTGAGGATGGTGGGAGGTGGGGAGATTGGGAGGAAGCGAGGTGGGAAGATGGTGGGGAGGTGGAGAGGTGGCGAGGTGGGTAGTGTTGGTGAGGTGGTGAGGTGGGAGATGGGGAGGTGAGGAGGTGGTGCGGTGGGGAGGTGGGGAGGTGGAGAGGTGGAGAGGTGGTGAAGTGGGGAGGTGGGAGGTGGAGAGGTGAGGAGGTGGGAGGTGGGGAGATTGGGAGGAAGCGAGTTGGAGATGTGGGGAGGTGGAGAGGTGGTGAATCCTGCACTCTGCAAAATTAGAGAGGTGGGGAGGTGGGAGGGCGGAGAGGTGAGGAGGCAGAAAGGTCGAGAGGTGAAGAGGTGGAGAGGTGGGGAAGTGGGGAGGTGGTAAAATAGGGAGGTGGGGTAACGGAGAGGTGAGGAGGTGAGAAGATGGCGAGTTGGAGAGGTGGAGAGGTGGAGAAGTGGAAAGGTGGGGAGGGGGACGTGGGACGTGGAGAGGTGGAGACGTGGGAGGTGAGGAGACGGTGAGAGAGGCGAGATGGTGACAAGGTGGGGAGGTTGCGAGGCGGCAAGGGACGAGACAGGGAGGCGTGGACTTGGCAGGTGAATGTGCAGCCTGAGCTATCACAGGAGGCGGGAGGCGGACTGAGTTGTGAAATGGGACGACAGAGAAACATATTGCGAAACAGAGGGAGGTGGCCGGGTGATAAGAGCAATGGACGGCGATCGGAGCATATGTACTTTAGACGCTGGAGTGGGAGCCCAGTCCGCTCCAGGCAGCAGAAGTGGAGACATGACAATGCGACGGATACGTGAGCACCGATGCTGATGCCGATGCAGATGCAGATGCCGATGCGACGGATACGTGAGCGCCGTAACCAACCCAGCTGGCAACCGAACTTCGTGGTGCAAGGGAGCGCAAACACCCTATTGCAAATGTTGTTTACTGCTAGTTTGATACGAAGCGCTAACAAACCAAACGGCAACGAATTTGTCACGACTAACGGATTTTGTGACGAGATGCATCGGCAAAATATGCATCGCGATAGCAAGTATCTTGACCTTGACCACATCATCATTTTCACCTTGAAGGCAGGGTGGTCATGTGAGCGGCGAGCAACTCCCGCTCGGAATAACTGCAGCAAGCCTGGTGGTCTCCTGACACTGCCTGTTCAGAAAACGCAGCGGTATCCCGCGATGGTTAGTACAGCTGATGGCTTATCTGAAACCCGGCGACGGAGCCTCCCTCCCGCCTTTCAACAGGTCTGGCTATGAGAAATGGCAGCCATCTGTAGGAGCCGACAGGCCGCCTGGCGGTGCCTGCGGGGGTCCCGAGTCGCTCCGAGGCACGAGGGCGACAGCCACCCAGCTGGCGGGCCATCCCGTCGGCGGGTCACCGCCGCCAGCCCTGCCAACTCTGCCACAAGCCACCCCTGCCCCGAGTCCGTGGCCCGTGACGCCAGCTCAGCCCAGGTGCGGCTGACGTATGCGGTGCACGTGGTCGCTGGGCCGCGCGGGGTCGCGCGGCACGGAGCGTCGCCGCGACCGCCGCGGCCGGGCCAATCTCCCGGCTCCGTCGGCAGAGCCGGCCGTCGTCCCGCCGAGCCGCTTCCTGAAAACCGCAGCCGAATCGGAGCACTCCCACGGCAAATGAGACAGCGCGGCCTGGAGTGTCGCCGTCGCGTCGCCGGGTTTGATGGCGTCACAGACCGGCCTCCAGACCGGGTAGCTGACCAGCGATCACGTGACCGAGAACCAGCCGCCAGCTGAGACCGACAGTGCTGATTATGGAGGACTCGTTCCGTGGCTTCAGCCCAGACGGTGCACGCCATTATCGAGAGCTCATTCTGTGGCTTTGGCCAGATCGCACACGCCGAAGGCCGGTCGAGCAATGATAGATCAGTGGCCATTGCCGCCAGTGACCGGTGACCAGCGACCGGTGCCCGTCGCCGTCCACCGTCCGCCGAACGGTAGCGATCAGCCCCCACGCCCATCGCGCGCCCCCACCTCCAGGGCCGCCGCCAGCTCGGGCGGTCG
Source organism: Pollicipes pollicipes (assembly GCF_011947565.3). Lineage (NCBI taxonomy): Eukaryota > Metazoa > Arthropoda > Thecostraca > Pollicipedomorpha > Pollicipedidae > Pollicipes > Pollicipes pollicipes. Next base: position 29,960,622 of record NW_023596297.1, on the reverse strand, counting down.
TTACGGCACGTGACGGCACGAGACATTCCATCGCGGTGGCGCCGCGGGCGACCCGGTCCAATTCGGAGCCAGGTCCGCCGCCGCTGCCGCGCGGCCGCTCCCTCCGCCAGGGGGCGCGCGCCGTCAGGGCGCCGCTGCAGAGGGGCGGGCCGCCGGCCGGGCCTTATCGCGGGCCGGCTGCCCCCCACGCGCCGAAGCCGAGCCGGGAGGATCATCGAGTCCTCTTGGCTGCCGGACCAGCCGCCGCCCGGGAAGGAGGCGACGGCAGAGATACCGAGCTGGCGTGCTGCCAGCCCGGCCAGGGCCATATACGGCGGAAGATAACGCGATTAGTGGCTGAGCGGTGGCCTTGCAGCAGTCAGCCGCGCCGTGCAGGCCTCATGGGGGAAGGACGGCACGTCGATAACATCAAAATAAATATGGACTCGTATTACCGGGCTTTAACAATGGGTCGGTTTGATTCGGTGACGAATCCTTTCTCACTAAGCCGAGGTATGTGCATCTGAAGGAAAGCCAATCTTTTTTTACACTTTCCTCCTTTTAAACGCAAGACTGTTATTCTGACCCGGTCCGCGGCGTGTAGACAATATGGGTATTGCCGGGGTGAGAAGACTGCTACCACATAGCATATCACATAGTATACCATGCCATGGTATGGCCACATAGAATACCAGACATGGGGCCGGGACGCACACTTAGTGGCGGCCTGGTGGCAATGTGTTCTCCCTCCCGGTCGGCGGCCCGGTGTCACCGTGTTCTCCCTCTCGGTCGACGGCCCAGTGTTATCGTGTTCTCCCTCTCGGTCGGCGGCTCGATGTCATCGTGTTCTCCCTCTCGGTCGGTGACCCGGGGCGCCGTGTTCTATCCTGGTTGGCGGCAACGTGTTCTTCCCCCGTCAGCGGTGCCGTGTTCTCCCCGGTCGGCGGCGCCGTGTTCTTCGCCGGTCGGCGGCACCGTGTTCTCCCCCGGTCAGCGGCGCCGTGTTCTTCCCCGGTCGGCGACGCCGTGTTCTCCCTTGGTCGGCGGCACCGTGTTCTCCCTGGTCGGCAGCGCCATGTTCTCCCTGGTCGGCGACGCCGTGTTCTCCCTTGGTCGGCAGCGCCGTGCTCTCCCCGGCTGGCGGCGTCGTGTTCTCCTCCGGTCGGCGGCGCCGTGTTCCCTCCCAGTTGGCGGTCGGCGGCGCCGTGTTCTCCCCCAGTCGGCGGCGCCGTGTTCTCTCCCGGTCGGCGGTCGGCGGACCCGTGTTCTCTCCCGGTCGACAGCGCCGGGCCGGGCGGCTCGACCCGGCAGACCGGTGACCCGGAGTCCCAGCAGTGCACGCTGACCTATATCGCGCGGAGGCCGGGCCGGGTCGGGCCGGCTCCGCGCGCGCGGCGCCGGCTGCCGGCCGCGGCCACTCCAGCTCCGGCCAGGCGCCGCGCCCCGGCACTGCTTTCGTGACGCCGAACAGGACCGGTGAGAGGGAGGGGGCGGGCAAGCAGGAGAGCTGAGTCAGGAGCCGACGCTGACGCACTGTTCGCCAGTTGCGAAGTGGGGGGTGATCTTGTTAAATTGGAGCTTGGAGGCCGTCGGTTCGAGGTCGTACGTCAGGTAAGTACCGATAGTCAATTAAACGGCAAGAGCGCAGGGCATGCCGGGCGGTTACACACACGGCGGCTAAACGAGCGCTCGGCGATTGGCAGTGTGGACACAGACGCCCCCTCGCGATGAAAGCGGGCATGGCCGCGGCTCACGCACCTCCCAGTGGGCGCTGACGCCGCCTGGGCGGCCGCCTCCCGCGTGTAATCAGAGACCCACTAACGAATGGGTGGGCCTTATTAAGCAAATGCGCGGCGCGACGGGCGACGCCCGGGGCCGGGGCCGGGGCAGGGGCCGGGGCCGGGGCCGCGCGACACGCGTGACCCGCACGCTCAGCGCGGCGCCGGTCCGTCTCTGCCGCCGTCGCTGCCGACGGAGAGACGAGCCGTGCCCGTCGGCCCCAGCCGGTTGACGCGCCGAGGAGGCGGGGGTTCGCGAGAGACGTCGGCAGCAGCGGGACACGCCGAGAGAGCGACCGCGCGCCTGAGCTGCGGCCGCTGGCGGCGAGTCGAAATCAGTGAAGTTCTTGCCGCTCGAATACGCGGCCGTGCAGCCTAGCGGTCAGCTGGCCAACCCAGCAGACAGAGCGCCAGCCCAGCAGACCGCACGCCAGCCCAGCAGACAGCACGCCATTCCAGCAGACAGCACGCCAGCCAAAAGATAGCACGGCAGCCCAGCAGACAGCACGCCAGCCCAGCAGACAGTACGCCAGCCCAGCAGATAGCATACCAACCCAGCGGTCAGCACGCCAGCCCAGCAGACAGCACGCCAGCCCAGCAGACAGTACGCCAGCCCAGCAGATAGCACGCCAGTCCAGTGGTCAGCATCCCAGCCCAGCAGACAGCAGCGCCGGCCAGCGGTGCCGACAGCAGGCCAGACGCCGCAGCAGGCGCGGCGTCCCCGGTGGCCGGGCGCGGGCGCTTTCATCGGCCGGCCGTAATGGCCTGATGGGCCGATGGCCGCCGTCAGCCCATCGCCGCGTCACTGCACGGCGCGGCGCTGCTTACGCCGACCGCAGTCAGATCACCGCGGCGGCGGCTCGGATGCGGCGCTGCTTATGGGGGCTCTTAGCGAAATCACCGGCCCGGGCGGCCCGGCAAGCACGAGGCTGCGGCCGGCGCCGCCAGACACAGGTGAAGGCCACGTCAGACCGGCAGCACATTGACATGAGCCCGGGATTAGTGACCGGCGGTTCGTCGATTCACTCGACGTTGGAAAGCTATAGCTAGCTCGGGAGAAAAGCATCGTCTCCTTCCAGGACTCGCCCCAGTGATATGCTGTGGTCGGCGATCAGTTAAGTAAACGTCGCTGTTATGGGTGACCGCCTGCAGGATTGTGGTACGACTAAACCATTTCGCGTTTCGCGAATAACTCCCGAACCGTTTCGGTGAGGTGAAAAATTACAGATATCTAAGAGGTGATCAGGTCCGCAGCCGATAGCTGACCAATCCGACACATTTTGAAGGAAAACAAAACACATGTTATGTGAGACCACGTCATCAATGCAGGTTCGCACAGAGATATTTGTCTTTACGCGCAGTAATTCCTACAAAACATTCATGTGAGACCACGTTATCAATGAGGGTTCGCGCGGAGATACTTATCTTTATACGCAGTAATTCCTTATTTCCTTCCTTGTCTTGGACAATGTGATGAAATTTACCCCCTGGTTTAAGTGGTTTGTCAGGGTCGTTAACCATCCAGAATGATGCAGCACTGGTTTGATTGTTTGCCAGTCGAGGTCAGTTACACTATTTCAGGTAACACCAGATCATCACAACGCGGTGAGAGGTCAACTCATAAGTGTCGAATTTGAATGATCTGTTACGTCCTTATTGCCCATCACCCTATCGCTGCCGCTATTGTGATATATTCCGTATACATGGCATATTCTCAAATTAATTATTCATGCATTGTAAGAGAAACGGCATTGCGGGGAAATCATCCGTGATGGGGTGAGCTGCCCTTGACCCGACACGATCCTGGACTGACGTGACACTGACCTTTGTTAACATCATGGTATGACTGTCAAGATTATCACGCTACTTACTGTGAGTGGTAGGAAGACCGTGAAATCTTTGAAAAACTTGAGAGACTTGAAAGGCGTTTTTTATGATCCTGCTTTATTCAATCCAGCGGTCGCGGGAGACAAGATACCATTGGTGGCGCCGGGATACAATGGTGAGATATGACAGGAACGTCACAATCCGTTAGCTTAAACCCAAAACATTCAGACGACGTTCTAGCGTTAAAACAAAACAAAAACAAAAACATCGAATCAATTCAGAATGTCTGGCCAGATCGAAATAATCTAAGTCAATAACAAGTGGTCCGGCTCAGAAAAGCAAGCAGGAAGCGCGGCACTGTCGCATTGTCTCCACGCAATCCACCAAGATGCAAGCCACAGAAAGAGCACTATGGCCACGGCATTAACGGGCAGGTTTTCGGCTCGGCTCGGCTGATGGAATGCTCCGCAGCCGGCCGGCTGCGGTGGTCGCCAGCCCCGGCCGTGTGACGAGCCAGTACTAATGGCCGGCGGCGGGTCGGCACCGGAACCGCCGGTGGCTGTCTAAAGCGCTCACTTTCAGGCGTCCGCGTCGCCGTGTCGCTTCCGGTCGAGGCGGTGGATCTGGGTAGTGGATCTGGGCGGTGGATCTGGGCGGGGGATCTGGGTGGTGGATCTGGGCAGAGGGATCTGGGCGGAGGATCTGGACAGTGGATCTGCAGCGGAGGATCTGGGTGGTGGATCTGAGTAGTGGATCTGGGCAATGGATCTGGGCGGTGGATCTGGGCGGTGGATCTGGGACGGAGGATTGCGACGGCGAGCCCGCGGTTTACGCAGCTGGACCCAGGTCGCCACTTTGCCCCGTGGCCGGCGGCCCACAAACACACGTCTGGTCAGCACTGTCTGGCCTGCCACAGCTGGCCGTCAAATGGCTGGCCACAATCATCAGGGCCCAGGTCGACTGAGATCTCCCCAGTTTGGGCAGCCGTTTTAGCCCGCAGCGCCGTGTGCAGCGACTACAAAATGCACGCGGCGCCGAGGAAGCCAAGAAGCGGAATCAGATGAACGATCCGGACAACAGGCATGAAATGAGAAACAAGAATATATGACTGGCCTTGGTGTCCACCAGAAATGTGGCGGCAAGAGAAGCCCGCACTTTGATTACGCACTTGATCTCCGGACCCGGTTTCAACGCCGGTCCGACCGACGCACGAGAAGCCGTCTCATTGGACCGAACCAGCAACTCATGCGTCGGGTTCGGGCTATTTGTTAGGCGGCGCAGCGAGCGAGAGCAGATAATGACCGCCCGCCGCTGAGACCATGACGTGATGGAAACTCCAACAACAGCGACTAACGGTCGCCGCAGGATTTAGGAGCGCCCGGACGAAAGACGGCCACGATATACCGGCGCATCGTGGCCCACGGCCCGCAGATAAAGACGCCACGATCGTTTGTGTCTCTGTGACTCGGGACAATCACACCCCGGCCGCAGCTCGGTCGACGACTCCTAAATTCCGGACGCATGGCCGCCCAGCCGAGACGCACCCCACAGTGCCGACAGCGCGTCGTCGGGCTGACGACCACAGGCGCGGTCCGAGCCCGCCGCTCCCTCCGCGTTGTCGCCGCCGAGCGCGACGGGACGAGGCGCCGCCGCCTGCTCGCTCGCTCGTCGTCGCCGTCGTCGTCGTCGGTGGCGGCGGCGGCGGCGCGCCGCCCCGCCGACCGGTCGGTCGTCGGTGTCAACAGCCGTCGACACCGACGGAAGCGGAACCGGCGGCGGCGCGTGAGTGAGTGAAAATAGCTCGGCCGGGGCGGGGTGGGGTGGGGAGGGGCGGCACCGGCCGCGGGTGGGCGAGCCCCCTCTCTCCGACGGCCGGCAGGAGGAGGGACCTCCTTCCCGCGGCGCCGGCTCGGCCGCCGCTCTCGTCAACGGTCCATGACGTTAGCCGGCCCCCTCTGCGTGTGACAATCTGCCGGCTCCACCGGTCCGCAGCGACCCAAGCGTGCATTTTCCTGTAGGGGAGGCGGAGTGGGCCGCTCCGACCAGTCGCTCCAACCCGAGATGGAAGACAGCCGAGTCAGCGACCGGCGGCTGCACGAAATCGCTCGGAGCTTGCCGGCACGGGACGGCCGGGCACGTGGCGCGCGCCCGAAGCCCCACGAAGGACGGTCGAAGGGCAAGTCTGCATGGGGAGGGAGGGAGGATCCGGCGGGCGGGCGGCGAGCGGACGGACGGACGGACGGAAGAAGCGGCCGGAAGACATTCCCGCTGCCGGCATCGATGTTGATATGACGGGTAACCCCTGGCTGAATGTGAACACAGCCAGAGCGATCAACACGATACAGTATCTAGCATGCCGTTGATAGGCGAGCGACGAACTCACTCTGTGCCAGCTTTGGTTGCCTGTTCAGATTGCATCGCCTTTCAATTCTTCAGATATTGGACCCCACGGACAGGGCTTGGTGTTGTTTGAACGATGTTCTTATGTTTTAATGATGACTTCTGAACCGGTTTGGTGCTGTGTGATATCTGGCGCCCAGTGCCGAAGAAGCGGCCGGAAGACATTCCCGCTGCCGGCATCGATGTTGATATGACGGGTAACCCCTGGCTGAATGTGAACACAGCCAGAGCGATCAACACGATACAGTATCTAGCATGCCGTTGATAGGCGAGCGACGAACTCACTCTGTGCCAGCTTTGGTTGCCTGTTCAGATTGCATCGCCTTTCAATTCTTCAGATATTGGACCCCACGGACAGAGGGCTTGGTGTTGTTTGAACGATGTTCTTATGTTTTAATGATGACTTCTGAACCGGTTTGGTGCTGTGTGATATCTGGCGCCCAGTGCCCGGAGTTCTTGCAGGTCACCTGAATGCCTCTAAATAACCTTGCAACCAACTGTATGTAAATCACCTGTTAAGCGAGCATTTCCAAGTACACCAGATTAAGGCCGGAGACCATTTCGATGAAATCATGACCGATACGTGGCACACCCGACAGGATTTTCGAGAATGATCAGTTGTCCGAAGGCCTGTAAGTTCCCATCACCTTGAATTCTGCCCGGATTACCACGGCTCTACAGCGTTCTTGGCCTAAAGCTCATCAACAGCGCCTGGCACCCGAGCCGGGATGCCACGTGAGCGTTCTGGCCGCGGTCGACTGAGCCGCGGGGCCTCTGCTCCAGCCGGCCGGTCCACCAGCTGGGACGCGTCGGGCGCGTCCACGCCCCTCGCGCGGCGCCACGCCGCCGGCTGTGACCCAAGGTCACGCCAGGTGGACACGCCACACGGGGCCGGAAGACGCGCCGCGTCTCGCCAGCCGCGCCAGCCATTAGCGGCGCCAGCTGGCCTGAGTCAACGGCCACGCACTCCCCTGAGTCACGGCTGCGAACAGCGGGGTTCAGCCCGGGGACGAGACTGGCAGCAGCACGGGGCCAGCGGTCAAGACCAAGCTGGCAGGCAGATGCCGAGGGGCCGTGGCCAGCAGCCGGGGCCAGCGGACTGGTCCCGTGGAGTCGCGGCCAAGAGGAGAGGCCCTTATCACAGCTCAGGAGCCCCACGGAGCTGCGGTCAGCATCCAGGGCCCTGCCGAGTCTATGGGGCCAATGGCAGAGACAGGTGCCAGGTCGGCCTCATGGAGCACGCCTAGGAGCCATGACCTAGGCACACCTAGGCACTTACGTCACGGCTCATGTCGGCCGCATTCTGGCCGGAACAATCGCGAAAATTAGCACACAACAAAGCGCACGCGTGGCGAGCTCCCGCAGGAAGTACTTCCCGCCGTCTTCTAAATGAAGTTCATGCGTACGCCGCCATCCGATAACTCTCCACGGGGCACGGTAAGCAGCTTCTGGCTGTTGTCTGGTGATTGTTCCGATCGATTTGACGGCTGAATTCGCTGCTCACCGGCTCATGGCTCGTGGCTCATTAAACCCGCATGTGGCTATCTTATCGCAGACGTTACAGCAGGACCACGGGCGAAATCTGCTCCACTTTGAAAAGGCTGCTAAACAATGGCGCCCGCGAACAGTGAGTGCGAGGTTACACCAGATGACTCGCAAGTGTTTTTCTCGCGGACGATCGCGTCGCCTTCTGGCGATGTCGGAGACGCCACAGGCGGACAGCGAGGGACAGCTCTGTCTGGACGCAACGCAGCTCTCCCACAGAAATGATGCGCTGAAAGGGTATACTTCCGTTTGATAGCGCTGATGACTACTGACCACACCTCACAGGGCAGGACGAATGCTGCTGGCACAAGTTCGGAGCCAATTAACTTCTGTCATAATACAGTAAGATGCGAGGTTAATCATCAAATAGATGTTGCCGAGATGCTGCTAAGTCTCCGACTGGAAGTCTCATGAAAATCAGCGTTGAAATGGCGATACCAGTGCGCATGGTTGAGGCGTGGGCGTATTCAAGCACCAGCCTTTGTGCTAGTTGATCTGGGCGTGTGTTTTGTCCACATCAGATAGTATCAAGGCGTATCACACGCCAGCGACATTGTTGGGGTCCCAGCAATCTTGCGAGTGATATCACGCCCTTGGCGGACTGCAGGGAACTGGGCGGGGAAAATGGCTCCAAGAGGAGCAGATCCGTTGCGCAGATCCGGCGCCGTGGACACACGGTTGCACTTTTGAACTCGTTTGAATTTGAGAAGCCATGGTTATCTGTCGTGCACAAACATGACCATGTTGTCCTAAACTAACTTTGCAAACATTTGACAAGCCCTTAGAAGCATTTTTCGTTAGATATGCTAACGGTGTGCCGGTCCACTGGTGCCACCGCGGCGCCTCCTTTCCTGTCCCGTCAGGCTCCCGTATCCCCCAGAAAACCCCGCTGCAAGCCGCCTTAACCTTGTAGCCCCTGCCTGCTCAGGCCCCCTGAGCTACATCAGAAGCGCCGTGCGTCGGAGCACATTCAGTCGGCCGCTACCATTGCACCACAGTTCGGGAGCGTTCAGGTCCGGGTCAGCGGCAAGGCTCTCGCAAGGTCGCTGCGTCGGCCACCGGGTCAGGCCAGCAGTTACCTCACCCCGTCGGCGTCCAGGCTGAAGACGGACGGCTACTGCAGAGCCGGCCCGGGCGTTGCGTAAGCAGCGCACCGTGAGACGACGTGAGCAACAGCTGAAGGAAAACACGCGGTGGATGCGTCCCCCGCGGGAGCAGGGCTCAACACCGAGCTGCCCACGTGCTCCAGCCGTAGCGGATCATCGCTATGTTGCCCGCTTCGGCCCAGTCCGCGCGGCGCACGTGACGCGTGATAGCCGGATCACGCCCTCCTCGGGTCACGCACGTCATCACTGCCCCGGGCTCGCTGCCACACCCCCCCCCCCCCTCACCTCCTCTCAACGTCACGTGCTCGATAGCACCGGCCGGTGACCTTTGCCCCTCCCCACGCCTCGCCGTCCGATCAGGCCCGGTCTCCGGTGGCCGCGCCTCCGGTGCACGCAGACGCTCGGGCGGGGTCGACGCTCGCGACGGTCCCCGTCGCCGCCGTCGCGCCGCCGCAGCACGCGACCGTCGGGACGATCTCCCCGATCACGTGCGGGGCTGGCCGCGCCGAGGCGTCAGCACCGGCGGGCACGGCTGGCCACCGCCCATCGCTCCAGCTGACGGTGTTAAACCACGGCAGCGAACGTGCCTCAGTCGCCGAGAGTCGCTCTCGTAAACGCCGCGGGGTGCTGACTGCCGAGGAGGCGCCATTTCAGCAGTTCGCGGGGAATCTTCGGAATGTCTTATGACAAACGCCCCGTACAGAACTGGGACACGGCAGAGAACGTCACGCAGAGCCGTAGCGCACGTGTACGTGAACAGTGTACACCTGTGCCGCCCGAAAGCCCCGTAACTCCCCTCCTCCCGGCACCTGTCAAACAGGGACCCCCGCCGATCGATAACGGGGCATGAGTAATGGCTGCAAACTCACCCTTTGAGCGGTTCACCGGCACAGCGGAGCGGAAAATCAGAGCGCGGTGAATGATCAAAAGCACGCGCTGCGAACGGACCGGACCCCTGCGAATCAGAATATGACGACCGTGTCCGGCAGCGGGGGTGGGGTGGGTGACGTCATGTGGTGTGGTATACCACGTACAGGGCGGGAAAACGACGCTGCTGTCGTTTTATCCAGTTCTAGATCACAGGCAGCCAAGGGCTCATTAATGACACCCATGCTATACCCAGAGCCGGAGTTCGACAGTTTAGTGAGGTAAATGTGTTCCGTGCGGTAAAAGTGGCCGCAAGACGTGCGGCGTTAGCATAACAAGCACCGGCTAAAAAACGGGTGAGAGGCGAACAAGGCCACATTGATGGCCAAATGATGGCGAGTTGTCACGAACTGCTCGCATAAGCTTATCGACGTTATGTTTAGAATCTGCTTATCTGCATGGAGGTGATCGTAAATCCTGGAATAAAGCACGTAAGTAGGCAAATGATACCAAGCATTGTTCGGAAAACTGAGCGCTATTCAATAATGCTACGACGCAGGCAAATCAGATTGTGTTCCAGTGTCAACGGGGAGTGTTCGTCTTCCTCCGGCGGCCCCTGTCATTGGCCCTCTCATGCCAGCTGACGACATGCCCCGAGGGCACGCCAGTCGTGGGGACCGCAGCGAGCAGTTCTTGCACCGTCGCCCAGGGCCGAGTCACGGCACGCGAGACCACTAAACGCCCTCAGCACGAGCTCGGCCGCCGGCCAGCCGGACTGGCCAGGCACCGGGCTCGTCCACCGCTGTGGAATGTGGATCCGCCGTACGAGCGTGCTTCTGCCACGAGAGCTGTGCCGGCCCCGTCTTCCACCGTTCGGCCGCAGTGGGACGAGAGCCGACCGGGCACTCTCGAGACCGGCCGCAGGATACCAGAGGTCAAGCGCTGTGACCCCGGCACGGCAGCAATGTCACGGCCGTGCGCCTCACAATGTCCCGGTGGCGGACCCACGTGACGCGTCACAATGCATAGCGGACCTGCGAGAGGCTGCATTCCTCACAGGCTGCCGGACGGCGGTGGTAAATGACGCTGCACGGAAGTACGCGCTACCGGGCGATTACACTCGCGGTTCGTTCTGATCTTACATAGATACGATTCAAAAGCACAAATGGCCTTAAACGGTAAAAACGAAAACTGGATTGAAGCACATAAGTTGAGGGAATGACAACGGGATGGCGGTCATTCTAAATGTATTTGGAGGACGTACACAACAAGGTCGATACGATAAAATATCGTTTGCTTTGCCGGGCAGATACATTGCTTAGGACTTACGCCTACCCCACACATCCCTCCTCGGATGCTTGAGATCAGGAGGCAAGAACATGTGGATGAATTCTGAAGTCCCAAACGAGCAGCGCATAGCTGGCAGGTGCCTTACCTGATTCAGATCCGATCCAGAGCCCGCGGGGGCCGGTTCGCTGCCGTGCGGACCCCGGTCGCGAGGAGCTCGCAACGTCTGTTCGTCAGCCGCGCTCAGCACGGGTCAGTCACGGGTGTTCCCCAGAGCACCGGGATCACAGAGCACACGCGCGGCGCCGCACGTGCACCGCCTCCTCCCCGCCAGACACCGCGGCCACCACAGCGACCGACGGCTTCACCGGCCGCGGCGGCCAGCGCAGGCCACCCGCCCGCAGCGCCCCAGCCCACTTGGACAGATCTTATTTTGGCGGCAAGACGGCGACACGGGACAGCACAAACAAGTCACATAAATAAGCATCAAGTGAATGAACATTGTGCTTGGGCTCTTCTTCGAGCGGAAGGAATGTCAGCTAAACAATTTCTCAGGCGCTCCCAGAAGTCAACGCACTCGAGATGAGATAGTTGAAGTGTTCCGCGATAGATGGTGACAGCGGCGGCGGCTGGCGTGTAGCGCTCGATAGGCCCGGCCGGCCGCTGGCCGAGAAGGGTCAATGCTTCCGCGCTTGCAGGGAGGAATGCACTGCGTGTCGACGTTGTGTCAGTTCACTGTGACCCTGGGGGATGTTACGGGTAGCAATTCACGTGCTGCACGAAGCCTGCGGCTGTGCCACCTGAGCTGGGCTTCAGCCGGGCGGGCAGAGCGCAGCGGCCACACCGGGACGAGACGAGGCGCGTCCCGTTGCGTTGCAGAGCAATGCGCCCGAGATGAGGAACCGCAGTGTTCTGGTTCGTGAGACCGGTGATGAGCCGAGCGCTGGCTAATCGTCTCAAGTGTCGCAGGTACAAAAGAACAAAGGTCCGGCTGGGAGCACGTGCGGATTTGGTGCGTTTCGCAATACATTTGGCGCACTTGGTACTAGCTTGAGATGTATAGTGTTACGCCTCTGTAGAGCAGAGCATGCATGCACCACTGCACGTTCCGATAGTCCAGCACAGCCTTCGACATGCGTGACATATACTAAGACCTACATTTGACCTACGTACATGCACCGAGAAAAGCACATCTTTTTTATCCAATACTTGCGTTATTTGCAGGTGCGCAACCAGAACTGTTGAGCGTTCAGTACCAATGCAGCATTTTTTTTTTGTATTTGTATGCAGAATGCGAGAAGCCTGTGTATGGGCTCCGAATCAGGATAGTCTCAGGATCCCCCCCCATCCCCCCCCCCACCCACCCCCCACCCACCCCCACCCCCACCCCTGCCCCTTTAGTTGTGCTTCCGATTATTCGCGATGCATCCACATAAATGTCTTGAATGTATCTGAAATGTTAGGTTTCCCACTTGCCTGTTGCAAAAGTATCTTACCAGCACTCTTTACATCAAACGCGGTAAGACCGACAATGGAAATGCTGCTTTTGTGTGGCGAGTTGCATTTGACGTGCTCTAGATTTTTTTTTAAAACTTTAAATATCGAAACATTGATGGCATGCTTGGTTTGATCGAACAAAATCCTGAAAGTTTTCAGCGATTCATTGTGATAAGTTTCCCTAGATATGGACCTTTCGATCTTAGGTCGGAAAGACGTCGTGGTCACTTTACATTACAGGACCGGGCAAGCATCTTCTGGTCTCCGAAGACGTTATAAGCCAGTCTTTGGTCTCCTGGGAGGCTCGAAGCGGTATGCGATATTGCTGAGATCTTTGCTCGGTTCGTTTTATGTTCCCTTTTCTTCCCAGAGCATCCCCGGCTTTGTCCAACCTTACAAAGCACCGGGAACAGCTGATCTGGCGCCAGCTACATTAAGCAATTTAAAATAGCCTTGTAGCCTTCCGCCTTCTACACCGTCAAACTTATGCAAACTTGGGTCTCATCAGCCTTAATATTGCGGCATTTGGGTTGAATTATTAAAAGGAGCGACAAACACCCTGCTATTCTGGGAGCATTAAAAGCATGATATGTCATACGTAAGATGCTGATTCGTTATCTACAATGCCTGAATGGATCCGAGTACACGTGAATCGAGTGGCGCAGGAGTGAGCCCGTGGAAGCCGTGTGTCTTGATCAAATTTGGAGAGATCGTGCCTATTATGTGGCACGACACGCGCACGTCTCTAGCTATCTGATAACCACGCACGACTTGGCGCTACCTTCCGCACTGTCTGACATGCAGCCTTGGATCTCGCAAAGCTTTAACAAAGCAACCCATTTCGCTGCCAGCGGCGTCGCGTTTTACGTTACGCTTGGCCGCTTTGAGTTTCGTCTGCAACTTTGGTGTCGGAATAGACAGGGCATGGTGACACTTTCGATGGAAGCTGTTCTAAGAAAATGCTTTCAGGCAGGCGACAGACTGAACATTGCCGCCAGTCCCTCGCTATTAGTGGAGGCGCCAGCCGGAAGAAGAAAAAGGTGTGCTCATTGCACGCGTCTGTTTCTGCATTCGCGACTACCATGCACTTCACGATTGCTTTGCACACTACCCTGTGTCATGTTCATACTATCTGTATTCATAACCGCCGGATTGTAGGTTTCCAGACAACAATGATTTCCTCCGTTCCGATTTGCTAGTCGACTGTAGTTGTGCCCGCAGAATGCACAATTATGCTGCAATTCCAGCATGGAAAATATGGCGGAAGAGAAAACAGAGCACAGCATTCATAAATCGGACCATTTAATCAACAGGTTTAATGGATCTGGGATTCATCCATAAAATGTATGTGCGGATCTGGTCTTTGTTCTGGGGTGTCCCGAGGAAGTTACGTATTTGTTTGGATTTGCGTGCCAAAGATCTGGCGAATGTCGTGCGCCAACCAACACGACATTTTGATTAGCTGTCTATGATCTGGGGACCCTCTGTAGTTCACAGCAGGTGGGAGCGCTTTACTGAATCAAAGATCGATGACAACAACGATCAAGCATACTTCTCCTCCGCTGGGCGCACCCGTGTGTGAGAACGGTTATAAGCATGCACGCTATTACGGTACCCCTGCGGTGGGGCTGCAGCGCAGCACGCGAGCGGAGCATTGCGTGCGGCGCTTGCTGTTCAACAGAAAGACAGCAACAGAAAGGCATGCAACGAAGGCACTGGTGTTGCAAAAACCTTCAGGATTTGTTCGTTAATCAGTTTGGCATAAATGGGAAGTGGGAATAGGTTTATAATACGATGAGGGACGCTCGATATGCAAAGTTGTAGCAAAAATGCCGAGCCAGTTAGTAGTCCGATCCTGTGATGATTAGACATCTATTCCGCGATGTGCAAACATATGAGCAATCATTCACCCATGCACACATTTATTCGCACCGGTAGACATTCAATTACAAACATCTAAACAAAGGTATAAACCGGACCGCTGCTTTTGGAGGGATAAAATCAAAGACCCAGAAGTGCGTAGATGTGCTCCGCTAGAGACCGAAAGCGGTGGTCGCAGCCGGCGCGTCGTCAGCTAAAATAGATAACGGTGCAGTTTGTGGCTACGAAGATTAAGCTTTGCATTCCGATACCCCCCGCATTCTGTGAACTTATTGTGAGCACTGTTTTTATTGCGTTACTTGTCGCTGTAGGCAGCATTTATTACATAACGGAAAAGAGGTCGTCGTGTGCGTGCCAACTTCGTTATTGCACGCCCATTAAAGCCTTTAGGTATGCCGAAGAATCGCATTCGTGTTAAGGCGTGGAAGGATGTGGGTACTATCCGGATTTTGTCACTAAGATTTTGTTTTCTTGCGACTTGAGAATCATGTGAAATTATGATCCCATAATGGGTCATATGAGAGGCGAATACGCCTTGTTGGTGCTTCCAATAATGGTGGTGTTTTAGTCCAGTGCTACGGCCGACAAGGTGCTTAAGCGACAGTGTTTTAGTTGGTCAAGATCGCTAAGGCTGAAAAGTTGTTTTGAACGATCATTGTTTACGACCGCCTCTGGTGGAAACAAACTGGGAAGATTTCGGAACACCGAATCACCCAATTCCTTCGAAGCGCCAGCGCTTAAGCACTCACTTCCGCTCTCTTTAACAGCTGGAGCGTCATGACAACGCATTTCCAAACTGGCACTCACTCCTCCCACGAATTCTCGGCATCCATGAGCAGACCATGCCTGGCTCCGGCCCGGGCCGTAAACAACGCGCTGCACTGCCGGAGCTGACAAAGGCCGCCGTGCGGCAGGCTCGCAGGGCCCTTGAGTCGTGACGTCCATGAGTTGCGGCCTCTGATTGGCCCCGGTTGGCCGCCAGCGGCCTCTGATTGGCCCCGGTTGGCCGTCAGCGGCGTCGGGCCTCGCTCGCCGCCGCGGTAACGCCGGCGATGAGCTGCGGCTCTCTCGCTCGCGGGCTGCGCCGGGACCGTCGCAGAGCGGTATGCACTGGTCACCTGTCGAGGGAGTCGTGCAAGGGCGAGGGCTTCGTGCAATGTACAGCGTCTGCATAATGCATCTGTACGTCGGATGATAGCTCTAGATGGGTGAGGGACCTCATGAGCCGCGTTTTGCAAAGGGCCGTTGGACTTGTGCCCTTTCACTCAGCATCATTTTGGCATTTCAGCTCTGTTCAGTCGGTTTTGTAAGCCACGGGCTGCAGAGGATTTTCGTGAATTTAAGGCCGCCTGGCAGTCAGAGGTCGATATCTTCTACGGGTTTCCAGGAACGTGTTCCATTAAAACAGTGACAGAAGTTTAACAGTTCAAAGAGGGAAGGATATCAGCAGCCAACCCACGAGCGCACGAGCGACACAAGTCTGTACTTACATTAATAACGGCTGTTTGGGTGGCGTGTGAGTGCGGCTTATAAAAGACTTACCTGCGCAGCGGCACGAGGCCCGGAGGCGTGCTATTTATCCATAACAGGACAGCACAGCCGAACCATGACGCAACAGAGCGTTTGTTTCGCGGTCCAGCGCTTTCCTCGCTCGTTCCGCTGACCTCCAAGGCCTGCGTTGTGACCGCAGACTGGGAGAGACCAGCCGGAACTGATGACCACTTTATATACATGCCACTCGATTAGGCATTCAGCAGCATTCAACTGCTGACGCAAATAGTCAATGGTGTTTGCTTACAGCATGTCTTGCTTGATGCTGCATGACCGCCGCCTGACCTTGACGGGAGAGCACGTTAGCAGCGGCGACGACAGTATCGGGCTTGGATAAGTGTCATGCTCCGCGTGGCACCACCTTTGGTACCCCGTGCTGAGACGTAGAAGGTGTCAGGAGCGTGCCACTTACGTGCAGTCATCGAGTAGAACGTGCCATGTTAGGTACAGTGACCACCGGCCACAGCCGCTTCGCGGAAATGCATGTCTTTTTACTTCCCTTATTACATGACAGTACGTTTTAGGTCACGGTTCTTTTGCAACAGTAAGTGCTTTCGCAGTTGTTCTAGACATGGACATGACATCTCCAGTTGCCTGACAGGCAGCCGCTCGGCTGTCTGTCCGACATGGCGCACATCTCATGTTAACACATGGCATACGTGCCACGCCTGATGCTGTTTTGTGTCCTGAAGGCCAGCCAGACGTCACATGCAGTCTGGCCTGTCACCATACGTCATCGATCGATGGTTATGTGTGGTCAGCCTGTCTGCCGCCGTTTGCATCGTGGCCGTTCGGAGAACACACGTCAATACGCGAGACATTTGTCGACGTTTGTCAGTGCACAAAGCTGGTTGCCTCTGGAGCCCTGACGTCATCCGGTGTTTGTGGGCACGGTGTTCATGAGCCTGGTACGAAATGAAATCTGTCGGCAGAGACGGACCGGTGGGTGCCTGAAGGGGGAGGGGGCGGCAGCGGCACCAGTTAATGGGCAGGCAGACCCGTAAAGGGCGTCGGGCACCGGTCAGTGGTCGACAGGTCATCAGAGGCGGCAGGTGCCAGTCATTGGCGGACAGACCGGTCACCAGCTGTCACGTCCACCACCGGTCCTGACATCAGGTGACGTCACACTTCTGACGTCACATCCGCCGTCGGCTCGCGACGCGGCACCCCACAGCCGGTCTCTGCTGCTGTTCCGCAGTAATTCACACTTCACGGTGATGCCCACACCGAATACACAGATCGTTCAGTAGGACTTTCTGTCTATGTGGTCAATTCTGTGTTCGATAAAATGTAACACTGCATGCTATTTTTCTAACGTAAAGGTGATTTCATATTGCAACTTTCACCTAGTCTCTTTTTTTCTCAGCTAGGTCAACCCTGCCGGGTCAGAAAGTTATTTTGATGGCAGAAGCACGAGATAAAACACAAATTTACTTATTTCTACCTACGCTATCACATAAGAGCGAAAACTTGTTGCCGGCCAGCGCGTTAGTGACTTTCCGCGTCTCTCCTGGTCCACAAGATCAAGGATCTTTCAATGTCGCCCCTAAAACCCAAGACACTTCCTTGAGAGCAAACATTTCCCCGTCTTACTGAAACCCTGGGAGTGCGCCTGGACACGATGTGAATTTCTCCTGGTAGACTATTTTAGTTGCATGCTGAAACATGATCAGCCGATAAGGCTAACCACGCTATTACTTTCCACCAGCCTTTGCAAGCTTTACCACATCATCATGAGAGCATGCCATATCTCCACTCCTTTCGCTCTCGACTAGCTCATGTTCGGCGAAGTCTTCGATGGGGCGCATTCCGAAGGTACTCTCCTTAGCGCCGGTCTCTTACACATAAAACACATCATTCCTTCCGTGTCGTCGCCCACGCCCGGCGCGCCACCTGTCGGCCGTTTCTCCGGGCGAGCAGACGGCGCCGGTGCGTCCAATCCGAGCTGAAACGCTCGCGTCACGTCCCCAGATGATCGGGCTTTGTCTGACGGGCAGGTCCCGGCTCCGCTTGGCTGAGCGCGCCGCAGCCGGTGACCGTCACGGTGACCGTCACGGCCGGCCATCTGGCCCCGCTGGCCGCCGTTGGCAGGGGCAGGGACCGCTCCTGGGGACCGCGCGGAGCCGGACGCTGACGAGCAGGAACGCAGCAGAGGGTCAGCCGCTGTCAGCAGAGGCAGGGACCGTTCCTGAGGACCGTGCGGAACCGGGCGCGGAAGAGCAGGGACGCAGCAGCGGGTCAGCCGCCGCCGGCAGGGGTAGAACCGGGCGCTCACGAACAGGGGCACAACAGCGGGCGGGGCGAGCGCACGACAGGTGTTACCAGCTCGGATGGCATTAGTTCGAATCATTGGAGCGCGATGACATTAAAAGAATTTACGCATTCTTCATTTTTTTTTAGATCTGCTCGCGCGTGAACCTGGATGATCAGGAAATGCTTGCTTTGTAATTCGGTCGTATAGAACAGCTGGTGCTCATCTCTGTTTGTCTTCAGCTGCTCAGCGCCCACGGTTGTCCGGTGGCCGGTTGTCCATCCGCCAATACAGGCAGTGATGACGAACATAGATCAATGTTTTGAAGTTTTCCGTCCTGAGACTCATGTGGATGATAACATCTGTGTGTTTATCTGGCGACGTTTTTGGCGGATTCATCAATTTCGACTGCAAACCAAAATAACTATGCATGCAAAATGCGAATGCAAAGAAAATTAGCACCTTCACTGGCATTATGGTTTGACAAAGGAGAATGAGGTGCTGCTCCGAAGCCCGTGGCTCTGTTGCTGCAGGTGACGCCTTAGCAGATCAGAGTGCAACTACGATAAATCAGCATGCATACTTACTAATACAGCATCAGTACAGCTGTGCAGCTGAGAGGAGGGATCATCCTGGTAAAACTTGTCACCTTATCGCCTGAGACTTGTGGAATTACAGCAAACTGCTTCGGACGAAGTGGATTTTGTAAGCAACAGGCGACCGCTATCAGCTTATAAGAATACATGGCGTCGTCTTTGGCCCGCTCCCTCCTGCTTATCCGCCGGTCAGAGACCAGTGAGATCCGACAAACTTATGCATTATGCATTCCTATGAATATTCGGATTTGCTCGTGCATTCGGATTCCGAAAAGTCACCTGGGATAAGTCAGTATGGAGGGGTTCAGTAGCTGGGGGAGCGTCGCAGCGCCGCCATTTTCCGCACGCCGGCGCCTTGGTGCCATGACGCGGCGGGCTGCCTGACGACCACACTGCCTTCGGTCCATGCCCCGCGCAGCCGCAGGCAGGCAACAGCGGCGCAAGGGGAGTACATGACGGTTAGAGGGCAACAGCTCGCTGGAAGGGGGCTAGTCAGGCTCGGTGGTGATTGGCAACGTGCTTCTTACAGGGCAGCGTTCAATGATGAAGTGTCACTGTTTGCTGACTCTTATCCATGTCAGTCCGCTGAGGCCCAAGAAGAGCTGAACTTTGTGAGGTCGGACAAACAAGAGCAAAGCACACGCCAACCAACCTAATTTCAGATGTGGCGTGCATTAAACCGTCTGATGAACTGGGCTCCACCAATTATTCTTGGAGGCCGAACGCGATCCAACACGCATGGTCAGGTGACCTGGCCCGAGGCCGCGGGACGTGGCCCGAAGCGGAGCCACTGCTGCGTGGCCACCGTCAGCGCATGGTAGCCCTTAGTCGTGTACTTACAGCTGCGAGCAAACGTACCCTCCAGCTGGCGCGCATTCGTAGTGATGCATGCAGGAAATCGCGCCCGCCTTGGTGGGATGGTAGACGGGGCCGCATGAGGTAGAAGGGCATGTCGGTGCGGTGACTGCAGCGGTGCAATGTCTGACGTCTCGCGCGAGTCATAACCGTGCGGTACGTCTTGCCGTTTTCCTTCTGAGAATGTGATAGCGCCCACTCACAACCTAGACCGGAGCCTTGAAATGTTTCCGGGGGGAGCAGACTGTGTTTTCTATTTTTTCTTCTTTTTTTGCTGATTTGGTGACACGACCATCGGGAGCCCAGTGTCACCAAAGTGACACGAGGCTCTACCCATGAGCGTAGAGGCAGGCTCATGGTAGGGGCGGATCCAGGATTTCCTCAAGGGGGGCACACAACATTGTGGGGCCCCCAAGAGTTTGCAGTCCCACCCCCAAAATCGATTTTGGCCAGTAAATTCCGAGGGGAATGGCATATAACATACACACATAACCGTACACACACACACACACACACACACACACACACACACACACACATATATATATATATATATATATATATATATATATATATATGTATATATATATATATATATATATATATATATACATAAAAGGAAATGCGGGAAGCCGTCTCACTGTGCGCAGCCACGGAAAGCTATGCGTGCTTCATTTGCACATACATACAACTTACTCATTTTTCCAAATCATAGTGAGTCCTGTCGTTTTAGGCTGTGTTTTTAAAAACGTGCAAAATAAACAAACCTGGCTGCCAAATGACACCCACATCACGCACGATCTTGATTCCCAGCTAATTTACGGCTAGCCGTCTGGTCGATGTGATCAGCTGATGGCTGGTGACTAATGCAGTGTTTTCCTTCGTCATAAAGGGACACAAAATATCTCCAGATTCAAGATGTACTATGAACGTGATGCACAAGTACAATAGGTTTCACACATCTAAAAGCCAAGGGAAATGACGCATGCGACGTCGGAGACAAGTAAAATCATGTTTGATCATTGTGCTCAGAATTCATCGGCGCTATCCGACTGCTGTTCTGAGGCTAAGACACGGAGGCCAGTAGGGACGAAACCTGAGCGGTCATAGGTGCCGCGGGAGGCCAATGAAGAGGCTTCCGTCAACTAGTATAAGGTCCTCAGAGCAAGCGAGAAGAACCCAAGACCGACGCGGTGGATCCCTGAACGCTCGGTAAAACCCCATCAGACTGACATGTAGGACCGCGGGCAGAGCACAGAGCCTTCTGAGCAAAGGAGATTTAGCAAAGACTAATGCGACGAATACATGCCTCTGTGCGAGCAAGAGTGCGCGCGGCAATTTTAGGCTGAAGGATCCCCTGTATTGCGACCAAGAGCAGAACACTGACTCCGAGAAGCGTCTGGTTATGGGTAGAAATGGTGGCAATGAATACACGCCTCTGTGCGACCAAGAGTGTCTGAGCAGGTCAACAGAAAGGGCCCCGATAGAAGTTCGGGGTCCTCTGCAAATGAGATCAAAGTAAAAGAGCCCTAGATAAAAGGAGATGGCCCCTGAGCATCACGTGGCTCGGTATTTTATGTTATATGAGCTCCAACAGTAGCATAACGCGACCCGAGCAAGTGGAAAGAATCCGACACCATTGTGAAGGTCCCCTGAGCAATTGAGTATGCCCTGGCATATGGGACCCGGAAAAAGCATGTACAGCGTTTCGAGTAAATGGGAAGAATCCGTGGAGGAAAACCTGATCGATCAAAAGAAAAGTGCCCAGGCATGTAAGCAGATAGTGTCCCAACAGCAGCGTAGCGTCCAACGAGAAAATGCAAGGAGATCGAGGACAACGTGGAAGGCTCCTTAGCGATCAGAATGACCCGGTAAGTGGACATATAGGGCCCGGGCACCAGGGTAAGGTCCCTGAACAGCGTAATGAGCCTAATAATTTTCTCAATAAACACTACAATTGGTGAAGAATATACGTTTGTCTGCGCATGGACTCTTTACTTTCGCTTCCAACTATTCTTGGTCGTCTGTGTGCGCAAGGACGTCCGATTTTGTATTGTCCGTGTAAGAAAACGCGTGCGTTCGGCCTATGATGGCCCCTTTGAAGTCTCCTCGGGGGCCCTATCTTTGAACATATAGGGCCCCCGACGAGAGCGAAGGGCACTCAGTTCACCTAAGAAATACCCGAGACCCCGTGTGGAGGGCCCGGGAAAGATCGACTGTAATCGAGCAGACTATCAGATGGTCCCCGACAGGAGTGTACGGCCCTAGATTCAACTATCTAAGGTGTACAACCCCTAAACAATCCAGTGTGCCCGAGCAGGTTAACAGATGGGTCCCGACGAGTGTGCGGAGACCTCTATTCAAACTGGAAGTACCCAAGGTTCAATTTGGAGCGCCCCGAACGACGGAGTGTGCCCAAGCAGGTCAACAGATAGGCCCCCAACAAGAGTGTAGTGCCTTCAACAAGTCACAGAATATTGGAAGCTCCCTAGACCAAGAAAGAGGGGCCCATGAGCATATCGCGCGTGTGTGGGTAGGTGAAGGGCCCCCGAGCGACCGAGAATACCTCGGCAGTTTAACATATGAGGCACTGGCTCTAGCGTACGCAGCCTTTCGGGCGAATGCAAAGAATTCGTGGAAGGCCCCTGATTGGCAAGAGCGTCTCGGCGCGCTAGCAGGAAGGGCCCCGCCAACGGCGCAGGGCCCTCCGAGCAAATGCAAAGAAATCGATTGCAACGTGAAAGGCTCCTGAACGATCTGATTGACCCTGCAAGTGGATGTATTGTTCCCCGGAAACAGCATAGGACCTCTGGACAGTGTATAAGCCTTAAAATTTCCCAATTACCACCCTCTTAATCAGAAAAAATTCCGTTTGCAGATCCGTTTACCCTTTACTTTTGCTTGTGGCTGTTCCTGGTTGCCTGGCGGCCCAAAGGAGTTCAACTTTGTTGCGTTTTGTGTCAAAAAATTGCATCTGTTCAGCCGGCTTCTTCGGAGACTATGGGGCCCTTTCGGGGCCCAAGGGTATCATGACCACGTGCCCACACCCTGGATTCACTCCTGAGTCATGGGCATTGTTGCCATTGCATTGTTATCTCTCTCCAACCTTTTGTTAACATTTAGACTTAACCCTGTGTTATTGTAAAAACAAAGCAAACGTGAAGCGTGGCTTCCCCTATCCACATTTCCCGACGCTGTTACTCCTCTGGCTCCTCCCATGTTCGTTACAAGCTTCCCAGGACAGCTCAAATGTACCTTCACGTGACGTTCCTGCGGCGGAGGAATGCGGCCACTGCGGCGGTGGCGGGTCTTGAGAGGACCGCCGCCCGGACATCCACAGGCCTGAGAGCCAGAGGTCAGCGATCGTCGGGCCCAACAGCCAGAGGTCAGCGATCGTCCGCCCCAACAGCCAGGGGTCAGCGATCTCCGGCGCAAGAGCCTGAGGTCAGCGATCGTCGGGCCCAACAGCCAGAGGTCAGCGATCGTCCGGCCCAACAGCCAGAGGTCAGCGATCGTCCGCCCCAACAGCCAGGGGTCAGCGATCGTCCGGCGCAAGAGCCCGAGGTCAGCGATCGTCGGGCCAAACAGCCAGAGGTCAGCGATCGCCGGGCCAAACAGCCAGAGGTCAGCGATCGTCCGGCCCAACAGCCAGAGGTCAGCGATCGTCCGGCCCAACAGCCAGAGGTCAGCGATCGTCCGGCCCAGCGGCCAGAGGTCAGCGATCGTCTGGCCAAACGGCCAGAGGTCAGCGATCGTCTGGCCAAACAGCCAGAGGTCAGCGATCGTCCGGCCCAAGAGCCTGAGGTCAGCGATCGTCTGGCCAAACAGCCAGAGGTCAGCGATCGTCCGGCCCAACAGCCAGAGGTCAGCGATCGCCGGGCCAAACAGCCAGAGGTCAGCGATCGTCCGACCCAAGAGCCAGAAGCCAGTGATCGTCTGGCTCAAGCGGCCCAGCGGCCAGAGGCCAGCGATCGTCCGGCCCTAGAGCTATAGGCCAGCGATCGCCCGGCCCAAGCAGCCGGAATGTGAGCGTTTACCGCGCCATGATTTACCTCGCATGCCGTGCCAAGGCGTGTTGCCCTAGCTGCAACCCGCCCAACCGCCTTCCCAGCACCGAGCCCGTCAGGCCGGCCGGGAGCCACAACATTCACCAACGCCGATCGAGCGGCCTGCCCAGAACCGAGCCTGCCAGGCCGACCGGGCTGATCGGGCGCCACAACAGTCACCAACGCCGATCGAACGGGAGATCGGCCGGCGGCGCCATGACGTCGCCGTCCGCTCCGAACGGACGGCCGCCGTCGATAAACCGTCAGCAAAAACAGCTGGGTAATCGCGTCTTCCAGCGTGTTATTGTTTCTGATGGGCGGCCGGCCGGCCGGTGGCGTAATCCGGCGTGTTGTGCGGGCGGGCGCTGAGTGTGCCTCACGCGGCCGGGTCACTGCAGAGGTGCCAGGGGGCGGGCAGGGGCCGCCGCGTAGGTGATGACGCCAGCGGAGGTGCGTGCCGCCCTGAGCGGCGCGGCCGGAGTCGCTGGGCGAGCCGGCTCAGCCCGCCAGCGGATCACGGCTGGACACCTGCAGCTGAGGCGCGGAGGTCACAACGCGGCCGTGGTGGGATGCATGTCGGTGTCTTAATCGGGCGGGGGGGGAGGGGGAGGGGCGAGAGGATAGCCGCCGCAAGGCCGGCCGTGCCCGGACGGTTGATGGGATATCTGATGCCGGGGGACTGATGCTCCCTAACAAAGGCATAAGTAGGTTCTTATAGACCAGTGAGCACACGGCGCGCCTGTGCTTGTATCCTGCTCCGCCGTCGTTGTGCTGAGCCCCCAAGTGGGGGCGTTGATAGCACCGATTGCAGGGTTTTTGCTTCTCGATAGATGGCTTTAAACTGAGAAATATGCACCGCAGGGGTATGCTGACAGCCGCCGGTGACTGCCCGGCGCACTTGAGGACAGGGAAATATCCGTCTCGGCTCATGATTCGTCATGAGTCAGCCGGCGACCGGTCGGCCGCTACGAGCCAGCCAGCGAACGCGTCCGGCCGCCACGAGCCAGCCAGCGAACGCGTCCGGCCGCAAGAATCCGCGGCGAACGGCCTGCGGCCCGCGAGGTCGCAGGTCACCCGCTAACGCACAGCCGCCGGCGCGGACCGCGCTCACCCGGCGGTTCGGCGTGTCAAAAGCCGGCTAATCGGGCACACCGGGCGGACAGGTTGCGTGTGGCTCGCCCTCCTCGCCCGTTCACGCGGCGTGACGCTGGTGTGGCTGGGCGGGTCGAGAATGTTGGAAGATGCCGAGCAAAGCTGTTGTGGCGGAGCTGCTGGAGCGAATCCGCCCTAGCGCTAGAATGCTCGGCGCGCAAAGCACGCTTGTGCATTGCAGTCAGGTGTGTGCTTGATTTATGTTGGGTGGAATCGATTCCGAATTCAAACCGAAGCGACTGCAGCCAAATCTTGTGTGTCACTGGGGCTTTACGGCGCACTCAGCTACTGAGGCTATATGACATTACCTGCATCTCATCCTGGCACGAAGGGCACCTACCGCGGGGAATTGAATCCCGTACGTTTGGTTTCCCAGACGCGCAGCAGCCAACGCAGACGCGTTAACCACTACACTACTGGCACCTCCCCAGACACGTAGTGGTTAACGCAGATGCGTTAACCACTGCACTACCGGCGCCACATAGCCGCACCTTAACTTGGTTCCGTGCGACTGTTGAAGATTGGAAGCGAATCCGAATCTGACCCCAGCACAATTACAATTGTGGGTGGTTTTGAAAAGAAATATGCAAAAGTTGCCTACAACAAGACAGCTGCTTTGCGTGTAGATTTAAAAATGCATGCATTCGTGCGCACATGGCATAATATTTGAGATTCCTTGAAAACATCGGTAAGGCAGCGGTAATAGGACAAACTTTTCTGCATTTCAAACCAGGAAATTTTGGATTGTTGAAACTTCCCAACCCCAGCCTCCGAACCAGACCCTCTTGCCTCCCCGCCCAACTTAGCAGATTGGTTTCCCTGCGAAGTTGAGCGAAACATTAAATGTGAGCACGAACTAGCTTGGACGTCATCCTGTGCAGCGGCAGGCTTGCCATGTAAACACCTCAGAGATTGTGGCTGAGTCATCTTGAGGATAGGGAATTTCGAGCGGGATCGGATCAATTCCCGTTCTGTTGCAAACCATGGGGATCAATTTTGAATCCACTTCGGTTGAGTAACCAATGGAGCCGAGTCCGAACCCTAATAAGTCCTCAACGAAATTGATACCACTTAAGGTAACTACAAGTCTGATTGCAGTACATGGTGCAGTGTGCATAAGCCAGATAACAGGCTAGATATATCACAAGCTGGCCTATATATCTAAGCGAATAAACACAGCGTCCGGTCGTTGGGGACCCAAGCGAGGCGGCGGGACTCGCCCGGCCGGGGCGAGACGGCTGTGTTGGAAGGCGTGGCTTGAGCACAGCATGTTTGCAGCATACGGACTGGCACGTGCTGCTGGCAGCGGGACCCACTTCGTACTTCTCCACGGTTCCGAGCTCGGTGCATTCGCTGATTCGAACTCTCTAGCGGCAGTGATGTTTACGTGGCTGTCGAATGGTAAACCAAGTCTCCAATGATGTCGCATCGCTTAGAAGTTGCTTGATGTGTGACGACTTTTCCACCTGTCCTTAACAATCAGGAAAGGTAATAAGGTGTCCTGCAGCTTTTAAGCGTGTTTTTAAGTGCAACCGTTTTTCACTTTCCTGTTAAGTGAAAATGTACATCGGGTATAACCACACCATTTTCCTGTAAAACAATAGAGCGACCCCGGTTTCCCACGCCTGGTTCGCTCCCAACACGCACGAAGGAACACAGAAGATCGACCCGCTTTCGTTGCAAGGCACCAAAGCAGAGTTCTTTACGAAACGACCGCAAACGCTAACTTATAATGAGCAGTAAGCAACTCTTTTGTTGGTTCCAGCTTAAGGCACAGAACAACTTATGGATTAAGATGTAGTAAGCGAAGCCTTTTAACCAGGCGATGCTCCTATGCCTCTCCGACGTATACTGCCTCAGAAATTGGTCTCCACTATGATCATGTTCATCATTCGCACTGTGGCTTGTTTAACGCCTGAAACGTTTAACGAGCTTTAATAGTTTTTCCAGGCACGGATATGAAATCGAAGTTGTATAGGTCGTGTACTGCATGAAGCTCTGGACGGGCTCGCCTTCGGAGGTCATTTCTCTCCTCGGTGCACCGTCCGCGGCTGATGTCAGATCGGATCGGACACGACGGCTCCGCCGCATGATGGAGCAGGCAGTCGCGATGCCGCCGCCGGCAAGCGGCCATCACCTCCGCGCCGCGTTGGAGGGGGGCGCCGGGAATGCCGCCGACACAACTGTAATCGGCCGGCCGGCGGGCGCCCGTCGCCGGCCGCCGGCTGCAGGCGCCGGCCACAGGTGTGTGTCACCAGCAGGCCGGCCACGCCCGGGCCGCGCAGGCCGCGCCGCTGTGCAGCGCGTCTGGGCACGTGCGCTGGCAGCGGCGGCTGGCGGCGCAGCGAGCAAGGACTGTTGTGCGATGACGGGGATGGATCCCGGCCGGCGCCGTCAGAGCGGCGATCTCCTGCGCCCGGCATGGATGGCGGGGATATGGGAAGACCCTCGACGGTGGAAGGCCTGACAGCAGTTGTGCCAATATGGCCTGCGGTTTGGCGGACAAATTGCAGAAATTCCATGAGAATGCAGGGTCAGACTAAGATCTATGACGTCAACACAAACGCTACGAATGTATTCAATTCGGCTCATCGCTTTTGTAAGCACGAGGTCGCAGCAACTAACCTTGATTTCATCTCGACAAATTGAAAAAGACGCATACACCAGCCAATTTGCAGACGCGAACTGTCCCCCTGAGACGTTTAATGACCTCTAAGTTTACACAAAATGCATTAACCCCGAAAAACGTGTATGACAGGAAACAACTAAGCCAATCCTTTTCAGATCTGCCCAAACAATCACTTCAGACAGTAAACCTGCAACATTTCATTTTCGAGCCCTAGGCGCGGCTCAACCACAACCTTGTGTCCGTTACACAATCAACCAAGGTAAAAACGTGCTGAAACATGAACTGCCTGGCGCCCGGTTGGGCTGGCATCATGCCGACGTGGTCCCCCGCGGCGAGCTGCGTACCCAGCTCCCGGCAGGAGTGGCGGCTGAGGGTGTCAGCTGGTCCCGTGTGCGGCGCGCCTCTCCCGGCTCTCGCTGCCAGAGGAGCGGGGAATGTACACCCTGACCCGACTAATTAAATTCAAACGTCTCGAAGAAAACAGAGAAGCCTGTCCAGAGCAGGATTCACAAAAGTTGCATACTAACGTCGCATCACGGCCTTTTATTTGCCCTCCTGCGCTTTGATCTAATAGAGATTTTGTCGCATAAATGTCTAAGACCTAAGAACTTCCAAGAATGAGGTTCACGCTTATTCTTATGTCAAATATTCATCTTCGGACTGTAACTGCTCGACGGCCACAAGGTTGTACATAGCATGCACAGCCAAGCCAAAAGGAAGAAGAGTGCAAAGAGCGTGCTAGACCTCAAAGAGGTATTGCCCGCTCCATGTTGGTTCAAAACGCCGGCAGACAGCAGCCAATGCGGCCGACAGGTTCTGCGCAGCGCCATTCAACAAACGAGCAGACACTGCCATCCAGCGGCCAAATCCGGAACTATCTGACTAGTGGCGGGCGCCAACCGAGACTCGCTACGGTTCCCAGCGACGGCCGCTGTCCAGCAGCGCTGGTTCACTTCGTCAGTGATGTCCGTGATCGGGCTGACAAATGGTGGAGCTAAGGTATCGATGTTATGGTAGCCTGCAGCACGAAGTGGCGGCAGTGGCAAGACTCACCCGTTTAGTCAGGTTATGACAGCATCCATTTATCAAGCATGGTTAATGACACGACAGACTCCTGTTCCATGTCTGGTGTCGTGTAGAGGGTGTTCAACACGCCGCTGCTGGGTTTAACGGATACTTGTCGTGAAGTTTCGGAAGGCGGTGTAATTTGCCCATGAGCTTTGGTGCAGAAGACGTCAACAAACAGGCGACCAGTCGATGCGGCGACTCGGTACCATCCCACTTCTTGATCAGCGAGACGGTTACAGACCACGCCGCCGCCAGCCGCGCACACGCCACCGGCCGCCACGTACCCGGAGAGGGCGGCGTTCGGAGGCAGGCCGGCTGGTGTGGTGGCGACTTTGATCACGAAGGTTGACATCGACAAACGTCAATACAGGGTAGCCAGAAAATCAGGCGGCAGCGACCGGCTGCCCATTTGGAGACGGCCGAGATGAGGTCATATCCCATGAGCTGGCCTTAAGGTCCGAACAACGTGCCACGTAACAGCCCCGAGGTACAGAACACGCTGCAGCCGGGGGCATCCAGACACGAACCCACACGCGCCAGTTCAGTAAAGGTATTTATTTTCTTACGAGCCGCACACAACTGTCGATATTACCACAAACGCGTGCGATCGATCCGGGCGCCTGCAGCAGACCAGACAGGGGACGGAGGGCGGCACGCGCCCCGCCACCCCGGGAGCTGACGCGCCAGCCTGGCCCCACAGAATGAAATGCCCTCAGTTCGCACCCGGTCCCTGCCAGTGCACTTGATACGTTCGCTCCCACCACACGCGTGAGGAGCTCGTGAAGCGGGGGTGGGGCCGGCCGCGCGGCGCGTGGGGCCCAGTGGAATGGTGAGAACGCGCCCGCAGGCGAGGTCGTTCCGCAGGCAGCCGGAACCAATGAGCCCACCCCGTAGGTCCGAGGGCGGCGCGGGGCGGCGGCCGGCGCGCTGGGCCGGCGGGGTGAGAGGCGGGGGAGCGCTGTGACCGCCACCTGCCGGTGCCAGCCGGTCGGCAGGTCGAGCGCGCGCCAAGAACGGCCTGCCGGCGCCGCTCACGCCGCGTACGTGACAATACAGACAGCTCTGGACGCCCGCACGCACATCGGCAGCTATCAACACTGGGACGCCGCCGGGGCGGCCCGAACACCGACGGAGGTGCCGAGCAATCGTAAATCGTTACAAAGGCCGGCGCGATGTCCACCTCTTGGCAATCCGTCAGGTGTGAAAGACAAAAAAAGACATGGAACCGAATGAGGAGTACAAGTTACACTGCATGGTGGACCCACCAGCCGGGCACCGCCTCGGCCTGGTCGCGCGCCGCGCCCGTTCCGGAGCGCGCGCACGCATGGCACACGGCTCGCCACAGCTGTTCCGGGGCCCGTGCGCAGCGCGGATGGTCCGGTTCAGTAGCACCCCACACACACAGAGCGTCGCGCAGAGCCGGCCGCTGGCCGGAGCCGTCCGCCGCTACTGTTGCCGCGCTGGGCCGCCGCGGCCGCCGCGCGGCGCCCCCCGCCGGCGGTGCCGCCGCTGCCGCCGGCGCCGCCGCGGCTGCCGCGGAACGGCCGCTCGCCGCCGCCGGCTGCGCCGCGCCGCGCCTCGGGCCGCTCGCGTCGATCCTCGCCGTAGCCGCCGCCGGCGCCGCCCCGGCCGGTGCGCGGCGGCCGGTCGTAGCCGCCCCGGCCGCGGGCCGCCGAAGCCGTTCGAGGGGCCACGACTCCGGCCGCTGCCGCCGCCGCCGCGACCCCCGGTAGCCGCCGCGGCGTCCTGTCGGGGGAGCGCCGTCAGAACGGTACCAGAGCGCAGACTGCGGCCCCGCGTGCACAGCGCCAGGCGCACCAAGGTCATGTTGCACACGCCGTATACGGCAATCAGGCATCAAGGACGCGGGACGGCGGAGCGCAGTGTCAGTACACTGGCGTTACAACATGACGAACGAAATCAGATCAAGTCGACGGTGGCAACAGGCGGCTTTATACGGATGATGGTTGTCGGACAGGTTTAGACCGGTAATGTTCCCTCAAGACATGCAACTTTGTTGATAACAGCCACTCAAAACGAAACCTTCAGATAACAAATACATCCACACTCTTGACGCGCCTTCCTATAGGCTTAACGTCTGCTGCCGCTGCTGCGACAGATACACGACACGTTCTCGTTCTAGTTGGGCACGCCACAGCAACAGCCGTCACACATCACACTAGAGGCCCACCTCGTCTTGCGCCTCGCAACAGCGCTAGCCCCCCGCACAGACGGCGCCGGCCGCCACTCACCGTCCGTGCCGTTCCAGTGGTTGTCGCCGCCGTTCTCCCACGTGTCCGCCTTGCCGCCGTTGTCCCAGCTCTTGCCGCCGCCGCCGCCGTTCCACTGGCCGATCTCGGTGTCGCCCTCGCCGTCGCCCCACGCGGCGGCGGCGGCGCCGCCGCCGCTGCCGCTGGCCGCCGGCTCGACCGGTGCCGGTGCCGGCGCCGGCGCGCTGGCCGCCGGCGCCGCCGCGCGCCGCGCCGTCCACGCGTTCGCCTCGACGGCGGGCGGCTCGGGCGCAGGCGCGGTCGCGGCCGGCACCGGCACCGGCACCGGCGCCGGCGCCGGCGCGGCGGGGGCGGCCGGCTGCGGCTGCGGCGGCGCAGGCGCCGGCTCGTGGTTGGGCAGCGGGATGGGCGGCGGCGGGTTGGGCGTGGTGTCGACCACGCCGCCGCCGGCCGCGTACACGCCGCCGGCCGCCACGTACTCGGAGAGGGCGGCGGCCGGCGGTAGACCGGCGAAGTTGGTGTTGGTGAACGTCTGCGACGGGATGGCGTGGTGCCGGTGAACGTCTGCGACGGGGTAGTCGGCCGGCGCGGCCGGCGAGAAACGCACCACGGCCGGGTCCAGCACGGACGGGTCGGCGCGCAGCAGCTCAGACTCCTGCAGGAAGTTGATGCTGGGCTGCTGCGGCACCGGCACCGGCACCGGCATCGGCATCGGCACCATGGCCGGCGCCGGGTGCATGGCGGCCGGCGCCAGCAGCACTTCCTGAGGGTAGGGCGGCGAGTCGCCGGCAGAGCCCGGCGCCGGGCCCGGCACGAGCAGCGCCGCCGGCTCCTGCTCCTCCTCGGCCGGCGGCTGCTCCTGCTGCGGCTCCGGCGCCGCCTCGGCCGGCTCCGGCTCGGCGGCCGCCTCCTCGGCCGGCGCCGGCTCCTCGGCGCCGTGCTCGGCGCCGTCGCAGCCATTCTCGGCCGGCGCCGGCTCCTCCGACAGCACGCCGCTCTCGAAGATGGTCTCCAGCAGCTTGGTGAGGTTCTCGTACGTGGTGCCGATCACCTTCTTCTGCGAGCGGTCGGCCAGACGCAGCAGGTGCTCGGCCGCCGTCACCAGCTGGTCCTGCAGCAGCAGACGGCCCGATAGCGTCACACGCCGTGCGCCAGGGCACGTCTCAGACGAGTGTCAACCAACGCCGCGGTCCACCGCCACCAGCCATGAGCCGCCGTCAAACGGGGCGCGGAAACCCTCGCCATCGGCCGCAGCTTACCGGTTACATTCGACATCGGCCGCAGGGTACCGGTTACATTCGACATCGGCCGCAGCTTACCGGTTACATTCGACATCGGCCGCAGCGTACCGGTTACATTCGACATCGGCCGCAGCGTACCGGTTACATTCGACATCGGCCGCAGCGTACCGGTTACATTCGACATCGGCCGCAGCTTACCGGTTACATTCGACACCGGCCGCAGCGTACCGGTTACATTCGACGTCGGCCGCAGCTTACCGGTTACATTCGAAACCGGCCGCAGCGTACCGGTTACATTCGACATCGGCCGCAGCGTACCGGTTACATTCGACATCGGCCGCAGCTTACCAGTTACATTCGCAGTCCTACGAAAACGGTGGCGCTGGATGAGGTCCAGCAACGAAGCGCGCGATGGCCCTGCCATGGCCGAACGGAGCGACGCCTCGCCAAGCGTGCTCACTTCGTATAGCCATGCCGAATCACGCCAATCGCCCTCAACAGCGTGTAACGAATGCATCCTGTTATCTCATTTGACCACGGCCGCTCGGCAGTCCGGCCCAGCGCTGCTTGCCCGGAGTACCGGTGACCGCACCCCTTCGACAGCGTGTCGGCTGCCTGCGTATCGACGCCGCTACTCATGCACAATACCGACATAGGGAATGCGAAGGAACGCCCACCGTAAATCAGTGTCCACTTTAATACCGATGATGGACTCCACTCCGAAGTAAGAAAGCCATCTTGAATGTGGTCCGAACGTCTGAAGTTGCTAAAGTACTATCACGACCACTGCGGCCATGCCAGCTACAAGCCACCATTGCGAACGGCCCGAGCCGGAGTCCACTCCACACTCGTCCGATACCTAAGCCGTGGTTCCCGCCCCGATAGCGCGACCTGAGCCGCCGCCCGCCGGGCTCGTCCGATACCTGATACCCGACACCGGAGACACGTGTCTCGCCCGATACCTGAGCCGCCGGCACTGGCCGTGCTGTACCAGCCCTCCTCCCTGACGACTGTGTCAGACGCGTAACGCCCCTCCACTCCACACGCACGCACCTTGATGGGCACGTCCGCCTCGTCCCTGCTGGGCGTCACCAGCTTGAAGATGGTGTCCAGCTGCTTGAGGTCGGCCTCGGTCAGCTGGGGCGCGCCGCGCCGGCCGGCAAGCAGGTCCTCACGCACCCGGTCGTCGACGTTCCCCAGCGCGTCCTGGTGGCGGCCGACGACGTCAGTACAGTGGCGGGTGCGGTGGCGCGGGGCGCACACAGGAGTAGTCAAAACATGACGGGCTGGGCAGGTCTCGACTCGGAGTGTACAAAACGGCGGAGCACAACGTCTAAAACAGCGGTAACAGCGCGGCACACGGGTGTTGGCGCGTCAAACTGAAACAGCCGGGCCGCCACAGTGGCGAACGCCGCCCAGACCACGGCCGGACAACGGCCGGACCACAGCCGGACCAACGGCCAGACCACCACCGGATTACAGCCGGCCACAGACGGGCCACCACAGCCGGACCACGGCCGGACCACAGCCGGACGGCGGCCGGACCACCGTCAGACCACGGCCGGACCACAGCCGGACGGTGCTAATGACGTCGGTGACAGCGACCGCAGCCGTTCCAGCGCAGTGAGGTGCGCTGCCCGAACTTCGCTGCCGCGCCGGCCAGGCTTTCCACCCACAAATGGAAGCAGCACAGTAGCGCGCGACACGCTGATTACAGACGCCATGTCGTCAGCCGTGTTTCATGGCCGCTAATGGCGTTGCTTTTCAGCGGCTATCGCTGCAAGTCGCCGCGTATCCTGGAGGGAATGCTGGTGACTAGTGGTCATGCTAGCACCCCAAGGTCACGGCAGCAGCCGATAGACCAGAACGGACCGTGTCGAGGCTGGCCCCCAGCAACAAACAGTTCCGCCCGCGCCCGGTAACAAGCACAGCGCCAGCTGGTGGCGCCAGCGGGCAAACTACCCGCTAATGGGCGGCTGTCCGTTCACCGAGCCACCGAGCGTTCCCAGCACATCACTGAAGACGTCACCGCACCTGGCCGTAATCTGCCAGTCCTCAAACGGCTGCGGCTCATCGTTTATCGTGAATCTGGCGCCTCCAGCCGGTAGCGCCGATCTTGGCGGCTGCAACATTACCCACGCAACAGGCTGATACGCGACCAACGACGGCTAAATAAATAATCCCACCAGCTATTCCCAATGTGTCATAAGCCACGCATAGGAACAGGGCGATGACACAGGTGGGGAGAACAAACGCAGCAGGCCAGACATGGAACCCCTCATCGGAAAACGGGGTAACGCAAATATTGGATCAAATATTGATTCGCTTGCGTCACTCAACACGGCCACCACACCGCTGTTGCGTCATTCAAACACCGTGCAACCCGTCGCGAATGAGCCACATGCCAGGACGGATGCATCGGTTCACCCGAGTGAGGTGCTTATCACCGTCATGTAACGGACTTCTTAACCTGCGACACATTTTAATGCTGCGATATTCACCTGAGTAAATAAGCTGCCCGCTTTGACTTCACGTCGGTCAGTAAATTACGAAGCACGACAGGGCGAGAATAACAGCCAGTAGTATGCCCCATACACAGAGACCCACAATTCCCCGAAAACAATCGCAATCCACTACACAAACCACGAACACACCTCAACTCAGACAGGGGCATTCACCAGAGGACTGTCCGCGCGCACAACACAAAACAAGGCCAACGACTGTGTCCCTGTACGCATCAGCCGACGTCCAGCCATTCTTGTATGCAACAGGCCAGCCAGACAGCACGGCCATTACACCGCCCGGCCGCGGCCGCGCGCACGGCGGCGGCCTGGCGCCGGTGCGACGCGCCGGCGGTGCCCACCTGTATCACCAGGATGCGTCGGACCCGCTCCAGGTCCAGCTGGTAGCGCTCCTGCTTGGCCTGCTGCTTGCGCGCCCGATCCAACTTGACGTGCTCGTCATGGTGCGTCTGCAGCCGCGCCAGCGTCTGCTCCAGGAAGCTGATGTTGCTGGACACCTCGGGCAGCTTGGAGGCGGCGTTCACCTGCGCCAGCTCCAGCTCCTTCTCCATGCCCGCGTCCAGCTTCTCCTTGATGGTCTCCAGGTTTTTCTGCGGGAGAATGGCGCCGGTCATCGCGACGGAACATCTTACAGTGCATTACGCAAGCACCGTTGTCTTGCAGTCATACCGGTGCGGCGCTATTCGTGGCCGAATTGCGGTCCGTTGTGAACAGGTCGGCCGGCAGCGAGCGACCCTAGTGTGGGGTCACGAGACGATTGGCTGCGTCTTCCTCTCATACGGGTCCGTTTACACCGCGAGGGTTTCAGTCAGAGACTTCCGCACGGTTCATGTGGATTTTTGTTACCGGATGCATCGGTCGAGTGATAAATGGCTGAGTTAAATGAATACGCTAACCTTATCCTCACTGGTCACTACTTATTCTACCGGTCATGTTTCCCGGAAACCCCAGCAACTTACTGGTAGCAATGATTACTTCTTTCAATTGTTAGTTCGGATACATTTTTTAGCATAGCTAAAATAAATGTGAGATGGAGTAAATGGTCGATGCATATGCTATAGTAATAGGGCCAAAATAGTGAGTTAATATATTTCGCTTCACAGCTTCTTCAGGACTCAGGAGGGCTGGAGAGAGGACCGGACTGGGATTTCAGGATTGGGGTCCTGAAGAAGTCGCCAAGAAATATGAATCAAACCCCTTTAGCCCTATTTTTACAACATCAACAAAGGGCATTTTCGGTATGCCAAATTCGTTTTCATTTGTTTTTGGTATCCTGAAGCAACTTAACCCGTCACTTGACGGCAGGGTCGTTGGGTATGGAGGGCATGATAAATACCTAATGGCAGTGGTACACCGAGTTAACTATTTAGAACTGAACACATCGTAAGATGAATTCTGGGATCGTGGCGGTCTCGTCGGTGCCACACATCCCCTGTTTGAAGAGCGAGTCCAGCACGCCACACGCATACCAAGCACAGCACGAAACGGGTACGAATGCGACCAAATATCAAAGGCCTGGTATTCCTGGTGAATATTTTGTCCCCACATGTGCTAAAACCAGGCGAAAAAGTTATCGAAGAAGGCACGACGCTGGTCCGGTGTATCCGCGCATGCTGAGTCGATGACAGTTCTGTACGGTATGCCAGGTCAACACAATCAAACAACCGACGTGAGTAAATGGTGTGTACGAGTTCACAGGGCGCACCTCCCAACGTCGCGTCACATCCAACACTGCTCTCAACTCGCTTCATTAACGGAGTTACCGTCCAGTCTTAACCATGCACATCAGACTCGGCTCTGTCGCCCCCAGTCCCTAGGGCGTGGCCCCGCCCATGTGCCGAAGGACCTGGCCATGGGCTTTGCTTCCTTGCGAATCCGCCCCCGTTTACCATTCCAAATCGGCAAATGAGTGTTTTGAGGGGGGAGGGACTGCCCCTTCTTCTCATGTTGGAGAGGAGCCTCCCACCTTTTGTGGAATGTATCATTAACCTTACGGCACGGCACGCAAATCATCGGCTTGCTAGTGGGGTTATTGGCTCTGTCCTTTGTTCGACGTTCCTACACCTGGGCCCGCCTCTGCACGGGATGTCCGGCGCGGCATCGGTCAATCAGCATCCACCCCATCTCGCCGGGCGGACCAGGCGTGACGGGGTGACGGCGGGCGGCCCCCCTCTAATCTGCGTCCGGCGCTCGATGCCAATGCTATTCTCAGCGAAGGTTACCATATCAGGAGACACATCAGAGGATTGTCACGGTCAACAGCGGAGTTCGAGTGTTGCACTGGCGACACGTGGCAGACGTATCAGCAGTTGGTGTCGCAGCGGGCACAAGCCGGCTCTGCTCAGCTGACATCGGAAATCTCAATCTTGAATAAACATGCACCTTTTCCTTGCCAAACCTGTGCGCATCGTGAAACCAGCGAATCGACAGATGCGATATGATGTCAGAGCGTTTCAATTTCTCGAAAACACGCGCAATTTTTGTCACCAAACTGATTGAATGACGTCAGCAGTTGAAGTGCTTATGTCCTGGTAACTTTCCTGAACTCCTCTATGGTGGTCCTACGTAGCTGAGGCTGGCTAGGTAGCTGAAAATGCATGCTCGAACCAGCTTGGCATGTCATGTCCAGATGTTAGAATATGTTCTGCTTGCCTGCATTTCAGTTAAATGTGAATGTAATTCTGTGGTGATAACTAAAAATGAAAATCTCAAAATTTGAAAAATTATTCACACTAAACTATGAGGTAATATGCATCCACCCAGTCTATGGACCTGAGTGAGTGAACACAAAAATTGAGACAATCCACATCCAACATCAAACTTGAGTAAACTCATTCCAAATAATGTATCATTTAACCAAAAACCAGGACTTAACAGTGTTTTCCACTGGACCTGCATGACACCTCTACCTATGCTACAATCAATGACACTTCCATGTGATGTGTCATTAATCACAGCTTGTGAATGTTTGTTGGTGTGCCACAGCCTCTGTCTCTATTATAAATATGCAAAGCTTGACATCTGCTGTGCTCCTTTAGACCTAACATTATGCTGGGAAAGTTGACACTCTAGGGAAGTAAAACAAGGACTACACCAGTCAATAAACTGCATGGCCATTCACCTGAATTTGATCAAGGCTCACATGGTAGATGTTACACATAAGCCAACACTACTTGCACTACTGGAAGTTGAACCCAGTATCTCTGGTTTCCTTGATGTGCAATGTTTAACTAGAGATATATTAAGCATTACACTATCACCACACTATCTGCATCCTGCTTGACCTTTCTTCCCAAATAATAAAATAATGTGCCTCAATTAAACCACTGGACTGTCCTCCACTTGCCATGATCAAAGCCCACACAACAGAGACAATTTCATTGCTGCCAAACATCACACACTAGCATTGATGCTGGCTCATACAGAATCATACCATGATAATGCAGTCTAGGTGCTTGTAATGAAGCAATAAGGTCTTAGAGCTTTAGATGCAATGGAATGTTTCATGGAATATTCTAGACAGCAGTGAAACAGAAACACACACATTACATAGAAGTTGCTTTATAAGTTGCATTATGTTGAGGCTGCCTCATCACAACATTTTCCCATGAAAACTGGCCAGCTTTGCAGTTATCTCAGTAACATATTTCACTACAAACATTTTACTTTAAAACCAAGGCATATTGCAGCGATATGTCATCCAAATAGCAGATGTAACTAAAATTGAACCTGATGTTGTGGCAGAGAAACTTGAGACAATGCATTATGCACTCACTGTAAAGCCATATATCTTAATCCTTTAGTTGTTAATTTTAACACATTCTGTGTTAAGAACATGCTCTCCTTTTGTAGTGCAATGCAGTACCCATTCATGGATGGTGATAGGTAGGTTTTTGCCAAAACACCTTTTGTACACATTTGAAGCACTCCTCAGCCTAAACTATTCCTGCAATTGCCCCTGCATAATATTATGTTTATCACTGGGATGTATTTAAAACCATTCATTTCATCATCATAATTCTGCATACAAAAAATTATAGACCCAACTTCCATTTTCTTCATTTGGGTGGCAAGCATAATAGAAACATTAATTTCTGCTCTCATTCTTTTGTAGGCAAAACAGCTAAATCAACAGAGCAACATGCCCTGGCCGCATAAATCCCTCAATAACAGAGTATGTCTGTGGTGATGTGATGGTGATAAGGGTTTTAGGATGTGCTGATCACTATGGTCATATGATGCCCAAAAAGAACACATCAAAGAACATGTCAAAAATGATCAAAATTCATAATGCATAGCTTCCAATGGCAACCAAGGTGTCATTATCATGAAAAAATAATTGTTTAGACCATGGCACCTTCTACATGGGAGCAGCTTCCCAAACACTTTGTCCTGTTTTTTTTTTCAGAGCAGTAGGAACACTGCAATGTCCAACTTTAAACCCAATTTTGGGATAGCCATGCTGCAAAGTACACTGAATCAGGTAATTCAATGTTGATGATCATGACTACATTAAAGTCATCAGTGTTTATTACTGTATCAACTTGAGCTAACTTAAAGCACACAACATTGGTAACTTCCAGAGACATTGGTCATTGGTTGTAACCATAACTTTTATTCATTCATTCTTTTTATAACATCTTTGCACTACTACTACTATTATATTTGTTGTGTACTTACAGCCTGGTAAATATGGAGTTCATTCTTTCAGGAATGCAAGGATGATTTTGCACCAAAGCTGCAGCTAATGCATACAAGTTATTGCACATTTTCCTGGAAATTCTCTGTTGGATATTGGTACACTTTGGATTGACTAGCCCCATCTACCATTACAATATTGTTCCCAAACTGGGAGACCAATTTTGCCACAAGAAGGCAGGCATTTGTTACCATACAAGTTCCAGAATATGCTATGGGTTTAGGGCATTTGAGTGGACATTTTGGCAATGCAGTCACTTTTGTGCTGTGACTACATCTCTGGTCAGAGCGAGACCAAGTAACAATGGTATTTCTGGTTTTAAAAAAATCAAGATATGGGGCTCTTCTTCTTGCAGATATCTGACCAACTGTTCTGGGCTGTTTAGAGGCATCTTGATTCAATATTTCCTGCTGTAGAGTTTCATACTGCACATTCTTAAATAGCTTTTAATGTCATATGCCATCTCCGGTTCACCATAGCAATACCAGGGGTAAAGTCTTTCGCTTATTCAAAGGGCTCCAGCCCTGCCACCTCCACCACTTTCACAGTGAAGTGCATGAAATGCATATCCTATGTTATGGTATATTTCAGGGGAAGTCATTGCTATTCCCCATCTCTCAACTCATCTTGTGAAACTACATCACTAGCCAGCACCATATCTTTTAACACAAGATAACTTCACATAAAAATGTTACTCTCTGGAGACTGCCCAGCTTGTCTAGAACATATTCAGACTGTTCCATTAGTTATCTAAATTTATATGGCAAGAACCCTCTTGAATGAAACAACTTTTATCAACAAGCTTCCAGTACATATTCAGGTAATATCCTACAATTTGACACATTGATCATAACACCAGCAAGCTGCTTATTCATGTCTGGTGCAGCAATCAGGTACCTCTTTTGGCTAAATATACAAGAAACCAACATACCAGGCAAGAAGCAAGCATTTGTTCTAACTTCACACCACCATTCATAAGGTAGCCTGCTAGTATTATGTGCTTCCATCTGACTATTGCTACCTATGCATGTACCTACCCATTCATGGCTGACTAAGAAACCTATGTGGCATGAATAGGTCACACCTGCATAGGGAATAAATGCATAAACTTACCCAACAATAACAGAAAAAAAAATTTACCAACTGCATGGCAATCTGCATATCTTGGCACAAACATCTGAGAAATAACCTCTAGGAAAGCGCTCTAACAAAAACAAACCAAGCATTGGCCATAAAAAACAAAAATTGGGAACACGTGCACAACCGGACCACAAAGAAAGGCGCAATGAGACAGACGTGACGCACATTTCAAGGGAGATCCGGCAACCATCCACCGCTTACCTTCCTCTGATCCATGTTCTTGATTTTAAACTTGAGATATGTGATAGCCTTTTGAAATGGATCGACACTGTCGCTGGACGCCATATTTTCCTGCTTCGCCTCCGCAGAAGGCATCTTTCGACGAGACAGCTACAGCGCCCCCACACGGCAACGGAAGTGAAGGCCGAGGGCTTCCATATTGGTGATGTCTCTGTTTTGTAGATTTTTGCGTAAGTCTCTAAATATGGCCTTGATTCTAGCGATGTTAGCGAAGCTGCCTATTACGAGCTGGTAGCAGAATGTATGTCGTCCGTTCACCAAAGAATTGGCCATATTTTTAATGCCATTGGAATATGACTGACAGTAACACGATAAATGAGATACACCTAACAATGGTTAAACGGGATCGCTGCTGTTTTACGGTAGATATAGCAGATGAATGATGCTACATCAGTTCCATAGTTTTGGGCCAATTTATAAGCCCCTATAATGTGAAAAAATTGCTATTGGTCGTATTTTCACTTTGTTCTGCCTTATAGAAGGATAAACTCACGACGAGTGAAATAAGTCTGTACTCAACGTCATCAAATCACCTCTTTATTGTAGTCACCGCTGCCATCTCCAGTCGCTTTCTCGCTCTCTATGGTTGCCTCACCGAAGGATCATGTAGATTACACGGGTCGGAGGTGTGTATGTTGTGCGCCGGTCGGAGCAGAGGTGGTGAGAGGGGTAGAGTCATAGAGAAATACATCCCTGGGACGTTGCAAGGTACTAGTCGGCGTATTAGAATGTGTGATGGGCAGCAATTGCAACTTTTTACTGTCAGATGCCGGATTACTTAAGAGGTGGAGGGAGAACTGTTTGGTTTTTGCTCTACCTATGCAGATGTGCACTTATTGTTCGCTTTTACAGTGTGATGTTCGTCAAGCACATCTCAAACACATCGCGTGCGATTCGATTATTTTTAACAGAAGGCGTCTTGGTTGGCTCACAAATGTTCAAGGTGTCTTAGAATGTTTGAACTTTACTGCATTGTTGATAAATGCATTAGGTATCTATGTTAATCATGTGCTGGAAAATAGTAATTCAGGAATTGACATTAGTTGTATGTGATGTTTGCACTGTTACAGTGCGTACCATCCATGCCACACAACAGGAGACACAGTGAGACAACCACAATCTAAACCACCATCATGGCATGATCTTGTGCCGGCAGTTCATTAATTACATTATGCTTTTGGCCATGTTTCAACCTTACCACTAATTACCACCTGGTTAT
Source organism: Pollicipes pollicipes (assembly GCF_011947565.3). NCBI lineage: Eukaryota > Metazoa > Arthropoda > Thecostraca > Pollicipedomorpha > Pollicipedidae > Pollicipes > Pollicipes pollicipes. Next base: position 29,919,015 of record NW_023596297.1, on the reverse strand, counting down.
GCTGGTTTAATCCCTCTTCTTGGGTATGTTGTGTTAAGCTTCACATCCTGAAAACGTAGTTTCCATTTGACCACAATTGGAGCCATAGGTGCATAATGTGGTTAACAAGTGGCTTGTTAGAAGCCAACAGTGCAAGGCCTTAGGTGCAAGGTCTTAGAATGATTTAGCAAAGGCCTGAAATTTATTTACAATCACATCTGAGCATAATGATGGTCTCCCAAAACCCTTTCCCTCCACTTCTCACACCTTGTGTACGTGTGATAAAATTTTCCCCTTCTATTCATTATATAATATCTGGACAGGCTGTATAATTGTAAGCATACAAAAAGAAAGTTTGGACATTCAGTGAAAATTTAACATTTTGACTGAGATGCAGACTATGCAGGAATTCATTTCTGGATACATGCTTATGGAGGTCCAAAACAAGCACAATATAGGTGAAAATATATATTGAAATGTTTGTGGTAGCAGAATAACCTGACAGATATATTAGTTTAGGCCTCTATTGAGCAAGCCATGGCCTGTGGAAGTGTTGCTTTTAATCTAGTCATGAAAACAACAGAAAGTGTATGGCAAAGGGAAAAATATCTGACAAATTAGGCAGTGATATGCAGCCTGACAGTATGTGGTCTAACACATTTTTGGCAAACAACTCTAAGCTTTTTAGTAAAAACAAATCATAAGACCTTTGCAAGCACACTTTGTTTCATCATGTTTTATCATTTTCTATGTACCACAGATGGGAATATTGCTTGTTTCCCCATAGGCAATGAATGAGAAGAGTTGAATGTGAGCATACATGATGACTTGCATGTTAGGGACATGTGCAAGTTATAACTGTGGCTGTGAATTTAGTTCTTGTGCTGCTTTTTTATGTAGATATATTAGATATTTGAATTAACTTATTTCACATTCACTTTAACTTCCCACTTTTTGTTCAAGTCTAACTTGGTGTCAAAATCAAATGTTTCAACATGTAGTTTTGTTGGGTCTATGGCCCATCTTTAAAGTAGTGCTTGAATGCCTTGGTGTTAGTTTCTCCCAGGACAATTTTTTATTGTTATGCAACATTTGTCATACAGGTGATGTTGTAGGCAATCTATACAGGCATTATTATAAAGAAATAGTAAATGTGTGTGCAAATAGCTGTCACAGACTGAAGATACTCCTGTTAAAGCCTTGGCAAATAGATTTCCACCAATGCACATCTGGGCAACCAGAGGTACAGGGTTTGATTCCCTGCAATGCCCGCCCTTCCTGCCAGGGTGAGAGGCAGGTGACGTCATATAGCCTCAGCAGCTGGGTGCGTTGTAAAGCCCCAATGACACATGAAGTCCCACCAACTGATACCCCAGCATGTCATTGTTGGTCCAACATTATGATGTTTCCAGTGTCTGCTGTTTCACCTGGTAGCCGCCAGTGTCTGCAATGTCAAAGCAGCCACTGTCGGCGCCCTGCCAGAGCCGGTGCGGCCACGTGGACCGCATCGGCACCGAGCTCACACCGGCCGACGTGGAGCAGCGGCGCCGCGACGGCCGCTGCCACTGGTGCGGCCGCCAGGACCCCAACCTCTGGTTGTGCCTGCACGACGGCTGCACGCGACTGGGCTGCGGCGACCAGGCCGACCACAGCACCGAGCACCACCAGCAGCAGCCGCAGCACTGCCTCGTGCTCAACATCACCACGCTGCGCGTCTGGTGCTACGTGTGCGAGGCCGAGGTATTCCTGGAGAACAACGTGCCGGCCGTGGGCCACGCCGGCGCCGCCATCAGTGCCGACAACGTGGACGTGGCCGGCGCGCCGGCCGACAGTGACGACGAAGACGATCGCAGCGAGGACGAGCCGCCGTGCGGCCTCACCGGGCTGCGAAACATCGGCAACACGTGCTACATGAACGCGGCGCTGCAGGCGCTCTCCAACCTGCCGCCGCTGACGCGCTACTTCCTGGACTGCGACCGGCTGGTGCCGGCCGACCGCAAGCCGGGCCTGGCGCGCGCTTACCTGCGTCTGGTGCACGAGATGTGGAGCCGGCGGCGCGCCAGCTGCCTGGCGCCCACGGCCGTGCTGCAGACGCTGCGCGCGGCGCACCCGCAGTTCCGCGGCTTCCAGCAGCATGACAGCCAGGAGTTCCTGCGCTGCTTCATGGACGTGATGCACGAGGAGCTGCGCCAGCCGACCGGCCGCTTCGACGGCGAGCAGGACGAGCTGGAGGAGCCGGCCGCGGCTCGCGACGACCCGCCCTCCGACTCGGCCGGCTCGGACGGCGATGAGGAGGACGCCGACTACGAGACGGCCGACTCGGGTCTGAGTGACCGCTCCACGGACAGCGGCTCGGCCGGTGAGCCGCGCGCGCCGCGCCGGCGCCGCCGCCGTCAGGTGCACACGCAGCGCTCGCCACAGCCGCCGCCAACTCCACCGCCACCGCCGCAGCCGCAGCCGCCGCCGCCGCTGCCGCTGGCCGACACGCCGTCCAGCGGGCCCGATGACACGTCGGGAATCGACGTGGAGTTCGCCGACGCCGAGTCGGAGGCGGCGCCGTGGCCGGCCGAGGCGCCGCCCAGCCCGACGCGCTCGCGGCCGCCGTCGCCGGCGCGTCCGGGCCGACGACTCCGCTACCGCAGCGTCGTCTCGGACGTGTTCGACGGACGCATCCTGTCGTCGGTGCAGTGCCTCACGTGCAACGGTGTATCGGCCACGCGCGAGACGTTCCAGGACCTGTCGCTGCCGATCCCGAGCCGCGAGCACCTGGCCGTGCTGCACACGCAGGCGGCGTCGGCGGGCCGGCCGGCCGCCTGCGCTCAGCTCTACTCGCAGCAGGGCTGGGCCCCCTGGCTCTGGTCGTGGATCACCTCGTGGTTCTCGGGCCCGAGCGTGTCGCTGCACGACTGCCTGGCGTCGTTCTTCTCGTCGGACGAGCTGAAGGGCGACAACATGTACAGCTGCGGCCGCTGCAAGATGCTTCGCAACGGGCTCAAGTTCTGCCGCGTGCTTGAGCTGCCCGAGGTGCTGACTGTGCACCTGAAGCGCTTCCGGCACGAGCTGGTGTTCTCCGCCAAGCTGGGCACGCACGTCGAGTTCCCGCTGGAGGGTCTGGACATGTCGGGCTACCTGCACAAGCAGAGCCGCAGCCAGGTGACGTCCTACGACCTGGCGGCCGTCGTGTGCCACCACGGCACGGCCGGCGCCGGCCACTACACGGGCTATGCGCTGAACCACACCTCGGGGGCCTGGTACGAGTACGACGACCAGTACGTGACGGAGGTCAGCGCCGAGACGGTCGCGTCCTGTCAGGCGTACATGCTCTTCTACAGGTCAGTCGTCCGCCGGCGGGGTGGGGTGCATCGGCGCTGTTGTGTCCTGGGCGGGCTGTCTCCACTGCGGTTCACGCGTTGGGCTTCGATAAGTCCCGCTGCTAGCTGCCTGTGGCGCAGTTGCACGATGCATTCGGTTACATTTAACGTGATGTGACGTTGTTATGTTGGTTACGGGTTCAGTTGGTTTTTTATACCTGGGTTAAGTAATAAACCTGCAGTGGGTGCCGCGCCCGTACGCTCACTCTTATTTGCTCTACAGCTGATGCCGAATTTCCGAACTCGGCAGTGAGCTTCTTTGATGGTGCTTGCTCCGATATAGTTTCGCCACTTTGTCATCAGAAACAGTGTGCAGATGGCATTGTGGGCCATGAAATATTATGGACTGCTTAGCAGAACTTTGCAGTGCCGCCATATGTTTGACCTCGTGGCGGTCTTGCGGCGGGGCTTCGTCGGGACGTTGTCTGAGGGGATGAACTGGCACTGACGCCGTCCGTCTGGCGTTGGCAGGAAGTCTTGCGAGGCGGCCAGCCTGCGCCGGCAACGCGCCACAGAGCTCATCCACCGGGCGCGCGCCGACCCCTCCCTCCTGCCTTACTACGTCTCGCGACAGTGGATCAACAAGTTCAACACGTTCGCCGAGCCGGGCCCCATCGACAACACGGATTTCCTGTGCCGACACGGCGGTGTGCTTCCGGGCCTGCGCGTGCCGGTGGAGGCGGCCTGCGTACGCCTGCCGGAGGCCGGCTGGGAGTACCTGCACGGCACGCTGGGCGGCGGCCCCGTCGCCAACGCGCTGTTCGAGTGTGGCCCGTGCCGAGCCGAGTGGGACGCGTTGCAGGCGCGGCAGCGGCGCGAGCTGACAGAGTTCCGGCGCCTGCAGGCGGGCGGCGCGCCGCCGGCGGCCGCCCTCTCGGCCGCCTGGTACCGCCGCTGGGAGGCGTTCGCGCGCGGGCCGCGAACTGGAGCCGCCCGGCCGCATCGACAACGCCGGCATCGTGTCGACGCGCGGCGGCGTGACACAGGTGAGCGGCCGGCATGGCGCAGGTGAGCGGCCGGCGCGGCGCAGGTGAGAGCGGCGTGACGCAGGTGAGAGCGGCGTGACGCAGGTGAGCGGCGGCGTGACGCAGGGGAGCGTCGGCGTGGCGCAGGTGAGGGGCCGGCGTGGCGCGGGTGAGCGGCCGGCGCGGCGCAGGTGAGCGGCGGCGTGAGGCAGATGAGCGGCGGCGTGGCGCAGGTGAGCAGCGGTGGGGCGCAGGTGAGCGGCCGGCGCAGCCGTCTCTGGCGCGACGCGAGCGGCAGAGGGGGTTTGTCGTCTGCTTAGACGGGACGGAATCCAGCCTCGCTGGATGGGGAGAGGGTACACAATGCTCGTCAGGGAGTATCTGGGAAGCTTTTGTTGTCTTTCAAATGGGAGGCGTGGAGGCTGGGGTCCGTTTTTCAAAAGCTTAAGTAAATGTGTCCTTTTGGTGGCCTTGCTACCGCTTTGAGTTGAGCCAGCCAGATTGCTCCACACGAAGGGATGGTTAGCCTATGAGGCTATTTCCGTTTGGCGTTCTGTATTGGAGAGTAAAACTACAGTGGCCTTAGGACAAAAACACCTTGTTTTGAGTTTCTTGCAAGCCACCTAGCTTCACGTCATGCATCTAAAATCATGCACGCATGCCATAGCTGTCAGTTGGAGCTGTACAATAGTTCTCAAATTAGCATAATGTGACGGGTCACGCTAGTAGGAATGTGAAATCTTCAAGAGTCAAACACTTTGTCATCAAAAATACGTGTCTGTTTTAATTCATCTTCAGCATGCACTTGTGCAAGATGTGAAGGGCTTGTAAAAATTGTCGTGCATTTGCGTAGATGTGCTGATAGCACTTCTACGCTACGCAATGGGCTTTCAACAAGGTGGCAAAATGAATACAAATAATCCCTGACGAGCACTTGTATCCCCTCTCTGCCACCCTAGCATATTGTAACGGGCCGCAAAATGATCATCGTAGCCGGCGTGCCGTAAAATCCCAATTATCATCATCACCTAGCATACTCTTCACTTAAGCGTATTCGGATGACTGTGCTTAAGCTGCGCATAACGCACATCACTGGCGACCAACGCTGCCTGCTGATGCTGTTGTGGTCGGTGGCCAGTGCCGGCCGTGTGTGGGGGTGTCGCCTGCGGGTCAGTGACCCGGCCTCTGCGGCAGGTGCGGCCCGGCTCTGACCACGTGCAGCTGCCAGCCGAGCTGTGGGCCTACCTGAAGGGCATCTACGGCGGCGGGCCCGACCTGGCGCTGGTGCCACCGGCCGCCCGGCACGACCACCCGGTCAGTGGGACCGACGCACGGCGGCCGGCGGCTGGGGCGGGCGGGCGCGGCCGCGGGCCGGGCGGATGTCCCTGGACTGGGCTGGAGGCCGGAGACCTCCGTCCCCTTCCGGCGACCGTGACGATGGACCGAGACAGGGAGTACGCATGCGTTATAGGGTTTGAGTCGTTTGTCCGAGTCACCGAGTTCTAGGCCTTGTGATGGTGGCATAGGGTCTAGGGAAACCTGTAGTGTGCTGTTGTGAGACAAGTGTTTCTGAAACTATATGCGCTGTTCGTTGCAGGATTTTTTTTCTAGAAAGAGCAGACAATGATAGTGCCATGAAGCAAGCAACTTGGACGAACTTAAACGTCTTAAATATTGCCATTTTTCCCTTTGACCAGGAGTGTAACTAAATTGTGTTATGATCAAGGCTACAGTATGTGGTAGTTGGGTTTCATCGTGATTGTGTTCAGGTCGGAACTTGCATAATTGTTACAGCATAAAGATAACGTTGCAGAATTAGTGTTACGATGTAAAGAGAACTCGCAGCAAAAGGAAAGATATGAAAGGATCAATAGCTTTGTTGCAACTTTCTAAATTTTTCAACGCCATGTTGAAGAACATTTGGCGCAGCTCATAGCCTCGCCCTTCTTAACACCTAGATCCCTCTAGTTTGTGAGCTGCAAGTCTGCGAAAATTGTGCGGATAATTTCAAGTTAATCAATGTTGTACAAGGTATGACGTAATGTAACAAGGGCTCATTGGGGAGCATATTTACTAGCTTTTATATTTGAAAAAAAAATCAAGTGCAATGCTATATTTGTATGTGTCCCCAGCATATGAAAAATTGAATTACTAAACTATTTGATCGATATTCTGTTGTACTGTACTGGCGAGATGAGGCGCAAAAAATTGCCCTTCAGACAACGGTGAATGACTGTGAAATTCAGGCGCGTCTTTGCCAGCAGTCACGTCTTGTGCAGCTCGCACTGGTTGAGCCACGGATGCCACACAATCACAGTGCAAGTGACAAAAACACCCCACAGTTGTGTGGGGCTTAAGACTCGAGCGGATGCAGGCTTTCGTGGTATTGGTGGAAAATGTAGTTTGCTCACACATTAAGCCCTGTCCTGTTTTATGTGATCGATCATTGACATATTCAACTACCAACGAGTGTTGTTGCCTTAGGCATACGTCTTCTCAATGCCCCCCCCCCCTCCCCCTCCCCCTTGTTTGTATTTGATCGATCACGAACGTGTGAAACTGCCAGCGAGTGTTGTCGCCGTGAAAAATCCATCTTCTTAATGCCCTCCCTCCCCACAATGAAGCACGTTAATTTACACCCCTGTTTATACGGCGCTGTGTGTGCATGTGTTGGTACTGAGGGGGTACTGAAGAATCGCACTTGTGTTGAGCATTGCTAGACGTGTGCTCCGATGCTGCGCGCGGCGTTTGCGCCGACACGTTGCCCGATGCCTTGCAGGAGCCGTCTCGCGCCCGGGAGTCTTCTGCGTCCCCCATCCCTGGAGTGCACCGGCGCGTGCGGTCCGGGGCCGTGCAGTCGGGCGACGCTCCCATGAACGAAGGCTAGTCACGCCTCTCTGCGACGGGGCAACAAACCCTAAGTTCAACGCGCGGCCGGTAGGTGGCCTTTGGCATCTGGCGACTGGCCGTTGTTCGAGACTGAGGACGCCCGTACATGGGTGTTGCACCGGCAGGTACTGACGCACACGATCGGTGTTGTGTGGTATGCCGTTTGGTCACCGCGGCGTGCCCCCCCCCCCCCCCCTCACTGCACAGCCTCGTGAGCAGTCCGCCTTTAAAGACGGGCTGCTCTGATGAGCGCGCCGTGTGAACCAAATGGGGGATAATTGCGGCAGTGCGGGGCTCGCGCCGTGGATCGGTCCGTTCCAAGTCGCCTGTTCATTTGGTGATTCAGTTACCTCGCCAGATGGGTTGATGGCGTGAATGTGTCGGTTATGTGACACTTGTTATGATCATTGCCGAGATTGTCATCACGGAACGTTTTATCAACAGACCTGACCGTTTGTCATCGATCAACGATGATAAACGAACAATGTCAACGATGTCCAACGATGCAATGTATGTTGCCATTCATTAGTTTGCGGGTTCGATCATTGTCCTAGCAAACCTGTGTCTTCAAATACTAGTTCGGTTGTAATAATACATCACTGTTACCTTTTGCGGCTTCAAAATCGAGGCAAGCTTCCGTGCCGCGATTTACGTTGCGAATGAGTGACCAGGCTTGCGATTTCACTGCGGTTTAAGCCTTCCGATGTTACGTCATACTGAGGTGTTGTTCGTAACGGCCCGTAATGTCCTTGCCTAGCGAGCGTCGCGCAACAGTTCGCGTCGATTCATTGACGCAGGCTCTCCAGTCGAAAGAAAATTACCTTGTTGGACCACTGTTGAAACGGGCCGAACAGCGACGGGACGATCTCCCGCTTATTCCGAGCGGTAACGTCGCGCTGTGCGGCGCGTCATCGCTCATTTAGTCCATATTTCAGCTGTCGACTCCAGTGGGTTCTGAGTTTTCCGTTTTTCAAACCTCGCCATTCGAACACCTCATTGTGAATTAATGCTGCTCCGGGGCAACGTGCAGCGAAGCTGAAACGAAGCGCACTTCTGGCTAAAGAAACCAAGCCCCCGTCGAACTGGTCTTGTTCTGTGTTCTGTGGTCTTGCTGACGCCAAGCTTTGTGGGGAAGGTACGTTTGTTTGTCCGCATTCCTTCGTTGATGTTGATGCCAGTGGGATGTGACTGCGTGTGTGTGCTGGTGCGACATCGCGCTCTGATGGGGCTCATGACGGGCCGGCTTGTGGACACTACGTGGCTCACAGCTGCCCCCTGCCATCCTGGCACTTCAAATTCCACATTCGTCACTTGTGAAAACCTTGATCCAGGTAGATATCCAATAAAGAAAAAAATATTCGTTTTTTGTTTTCTTTCCACCTGAGGGGCGTCCGCCAGCCATGGCGCGCGCCGGGGGTACGGTGGCCCTCCCAAGTTCCCATCTCAGGTCCATATTGTTAAGCCGTCCAACACATCTTGCTCGGAAGCCCGTAGATATTGTCACCATGGAAATGCGTCTGTTATGCCCATTTTCTGTACAAGTTTTGTAAGTTTGAAAAGTTGCCGGCATTCTAATCGGCTAAAGCCAACATGAACCAGGTTTAAGCTGAGGCACCCTTGCGAAGTCGATTCTGGATGCAGTCACAGACCTAACCCAATCACATAGGGTAGCTGTCAGTTGTTATCATACACATTGCCAAAATCTAGACTGATGAAGCCAGACGCTTTCGGCGACCGATGCAAACAGCATTGATCAATGAGTTGGAAAATCGACTTTACATGATAATTCAACAGGCGGAGGTCTACCGGCGTGGTGCTGGCTCACTAGCTGACAAACGACGTAGCATAAAGGGCTGGCTCTTAGCCGGGAGGGATGTAACCATTGTCACGGACGAAACCGATGAACATGCAGTGATGTACGGTGTTGTTAAGCGTTACCAGTGTAGACAAAAATGCGGATACTAAAGTTAGAATGGATTACGACAGAAGCTCACACATCTGTGTAGCTTCAATGACTCAGTTTATCCTGGCTTCGACTAGTGCGTGCTGGGTTCGAGGTCCGTTTCTGGAGGTAACAGCGGATGCTCCCTGGCCAGTCGCCGGCGCACACACGTATCATACATCTGATACCGCTGCGATCCGTACGTGGTACGCTGGCCAACGTGTTAGGTTCCACGTTGTTCCCTGCTCTGGCTGCTGCGACCTACCCAGTTCTTAAAATCGCCACAAAACGTGTTAAATCCACGTCCTACGCCGGCTTGCTTCACCGGCTGCACAACTCGACCCACGCCGTCAGCCCGTGCGTCTGCTCTTCCGTGTTTAGAATGTGCGAGGCTTCTGTCGTGGCGATGTCGGATCGCCGACGTCTGGTATCAGTGGCCAGGTCTTCGCCAGTATGGCACCTATTTTCGCGACAAGCACATTGCACGTTTCCTATGTCAATCGACCGCTCTAAGGTGCGTTTGGTTCCCACTGCGGTATTTCAAGAGCCGTCCCTGAGTTTAAACAGCCAACAGCAGTACGAAATGAGTTGCGGGATCGCGCAGGAAAATCAGCATCGCGTTTTCTGTTCCTGAAAGCCTGCTCTTTTCGGAAGTTCGCGCCGCGCCAGCTCCGTACATCCCATTCACTGACCCACCTTCCTTGATGACTGCGCTTCTGATGATACAAACGTGTATTCTCTGCGCCGAGCTTCGCAGCGCGCAAGAATGCATCCTACAAATGGGCCAATGGATGAAAAATGCGATGCGAGGGGACGCCTTCCACACAAACACTCTCACTGACGCCACATCAGCGTGTGCCGCGCCACCCACCGTGTCCACACTGGTCCGACATCACCAACAAGCGCTCGGCTGTCCAACACCAACAGCCGTTCCTCACCCACCTGACATCAGGTACTTGACACAATAGCATCGCCGGGTGTCTCCATGGGCGCTTGGTCGGGTTCCAAACATCTCAGCTGCCGGGGTATGTTTTGCGTCTTTCGAGTTACGTTTAATGTCATACATGATCTTGCGACGAGACGTCGAGGCGCCGTGGCGGAGACAGGTTTAGGACCAATGCAGAAATTATGGCGAATTAACGGTTGCCAGACGGCGGCCCCGACAATATTCTTCATACCGGTGATCGTCGCGTCCAGCATTTAAGAATCCGATTCCCAATGCTGCCTTCAACGATCTGTAACTTTCCCCGAGACAGGCGAGCTACCAGGAGCCGGCACGATTCCTACCGTCGACCGATGTCTGCCCGCTCCTCACGCTTTCGCTTGCCACCCGACGGCGACCACGGACCAGCGCCGGCCCTCCCAGCACGGCTCGCAGGCCCATCACCACCACGTGCCGACACCCGCGCCGCGCGCCGTCCGTCACAGGTGGCAAACAGGGCCCGTCCGGTGCGGGAGCCGCGCGACCGCGCCGTACGCCACTGCCAGCTGAGCCGCGCGCGCGCCGTCGGCGGCTGCCAAGCGCTCCAGCACGGGCCGAGCCGGCTCAGCGTGCACCCGTGGCCGGCGCGCGGCGGCCTCACGCGCCGCCCGTCTGCTGCTGGAACACCTCGATGGCGTCGCCGTCCTCCATCGAGAGGGTCAGCGGTGTGTCGCTCTCCGTCACCGGCTCGCCGTCGAACCGGAACCGTACCGTGTGCAGCGACATTTTCTGCGCGGGGCCGGGCGTCAGGGTCGGGCGTGCCGAGGCGGCTGGTGGGAGCGAAAGTCCTCCTATCCAGTCATAGTCAGGACGGTACGGGTACGGGCAGAATGCGGCTGATATCGCTGGAACGCTTGGCGGACGCCCGCGGCGTTGCATGCGAGTGGCCGTCGACAGCTGGCAGGAGGCGATTATTGAGACGCATGAAGTGAACAGAAAAGGAACGTGGATGTGTTATCATATGCTAGATCATCAAAACTAAGCACAATTCTTTTTTCTGAGGGAATGTGGTCATAACCAACTTTCAAAAGCAGTGATGTTGATCGCTCACATTGCAAACAATTCACAGCAGCATG
>NW_023596297.1:29820189-29906811 GCF_011947565.3 Pollicipes pollicipes | reverse complement strand
TCAGCCCCCACGCCCATCGCGCGCCCCCACCTCCAGGGCCGCCGCCAGCTCGGGCGGTCGTTACGGCACGTGACGGCACGAGACATTCCATCGCGGTGGCGCCGCGGGCGACCCGGTCCAATTCGGAGCCAGGTCCGCCGCCGCTGCCGCGCGGCCGCTCCCTCCGCCAGGGGCGCGCGCCGTCAGGGCGCCGCTGCGGAGGGGCGGGCCGCCGGCCGGGCCTTATCGCGGGCCGGCTGCCCCCCACGCGCCGAAGCCGAGCCGGGAGGATCATCGAGTCCTCTTGGCTGCCGGACCAGCCGCCGCCCGGGAAGGAGGCGACGGCAGAGATACCGAGCTGGCGTGCTGCCAGCCCGGCCAGGGCCATATACGGCGGAAGATAACGCGATTAGTGGCTGAGCGGTGGCCTTGCAGCAGTCAGCCGCGCCGTGCAGGCCTCAGGGGGAAGGACGGCACGTCGATAACATCAAAATAATATGGACTCGTATTACCGGGCTTTAACAATGGGTCGGTTTGATTCGGTGACGAATCCTTTCTCACTAAGCCGAGGTATGTGCATCTGAAGGAAAGCCAATCTTTTTTTACACTTTCCTCCTTTTAAACGCAAGACTGTTATTCTGACCCGGTCCGCGGCGTGTAGACAATATGGGTATTGCCGGGGTGAGAAGACTGCTACCACATAGTATATCACATAGTATACCATGCCATGGTATGGCCACATAGAATACCAGACATGGGGCCGGGACGCACACTTAGTGGCGGCCTGGTGGCAATGCGTTCCCCCTCCCGGTCGGCGGCCCGGTGTCACCGTGTTCTCCCTCTCGGTCGACGGCCCAGTGTTATCGTGTTCTCCCTCTCGGTCGGCGGCTCGATGTCATCGTGTTCTCCCTCTCGGTCGGTGACCCGGGGCGCCGTGTTCTATCCTGGTTGGCGGCACCGTGTTCTTCCCCCGGCAGCGGTGCCGTGTTCTCCCCGGTCGGCGGCGCCGTGTTCTTCCCCGGTCGGCGGCACCGTGTTCTCCCCCGGTCGGCGGCGCCGTGTTCTTCCCCGGTCGGCGACGCCGTGTTCTCCCTTGGTCGGCGGCACCGTGTTCTCCCTGGTCGGCAGCACCGTGTTCTCCCTGGTCGACGACGCCGTGTTCTCCCTTGGTCGGCAGCGCCGTGCTCTCCCGGCTGGCGGCGTCGTGTTCTCCTCCGGTCGGCGGCGCCGTGTTCCTCCCAGTTGGCGTCGGCGGCGCCGTGTTCTCCCCCAGTCGGCGGCGCCGTGTTCTCTCCCGGTGGCGGTCGGCGGACCCGTGTTCTCTCCCGGTCGACAGCGCCGGGGGCGGCTCGACCCGGCAGACCGGTGACCCGGAGTCCCAGCAGTGCACGGACCTATATCGCGCGGAGGCCGGGCCGGGTCGGGCCGGCTCCGCGCGCGCGCCGGCTGCCGGCCGCGGCCACTCCAGCTCCGGCGGCGCCGCGCCCGGCACTGCTTTCGTGACGCCGAACAGGACCGGTGAGAGGGAGGGGGCGGGCAAGCAGGAGAGCTGAGTCAGGAGCCGACGCTGACGCACATGTTCGCCAGTTGCGAAGTGGGGGGTGATCTTGTTAAATTGGAGCTTGGAGGCCGTCGGTTCGAGGATCGTACGTCAGGTAAGTACCGATAGTCAATTAAACGGCAAGAGCGCAGGGCATGCCGGGCGGTTACACACACGGCGGCTAAACGAGCGCTCGGGCGATTGGCAGTGTGGACACAGACGCCCCCTCGCGATGAAAGCGGGGCATGGCCGCGGCTCACGCACCTCCCAGTGGGGCGCTGACGCCGCCTGGGCGGCCGCCTCCCGCGTGTAATCAGAGACCCACTAACGAATGGGTGGGCCTTATTAAGCAAATGCGCGGCGCGACGGGGCGACGCCCGGGGCCGGGGGCCGGGGCAGGGGCCGGGGCCGGGGGCCGCGCGACACGCGTGACCCGCACGCTCAGCGGGGCGCCGGTCCGTCTCTCTGCCGCCGTCGCTGCCGACGGAGAGACGAGCCGTGCCCGTCGGCCCCAGCCGTTGACGCGCCGAGGAGGCGGGGGTTCGCGAGAGCACGTCGGCAGCAGCGGGCACGCCGAGAGAGCGAAACCGCGCGCCTGAGCTGCGGCCGCTGGCGGGCGAGTCAAATCATGAAGTTCTTGCCGCTCGAATACGCGGCCGTGCAGCCTAGCGGTCAGCTGGTCACCCACAGACAGAGCGCCAGCCCAGCAGACCGCACGCCAGCCCAGCAGACAGCACGCCATTCCAGCAGAACAGCACGCCCAGCCAAAAAGATAGCACGGCAGCCAGCAGACAGCACGCCAGCCCAGCAGACAGTACGTCAGGCCCCAGCAGATAGCACGCCAGTCAGTGGTCAGCAGTCCCAGCCCAGCAGACAGCAGCGCCGGCCAGCGGTGCCCGACAGCACGCCAGACGCCGCAGCAGCGCGGCGTCCCCGGTGGCCGGGGCGCGGGCGCTTTCATCGGCCGGGCCGTAATGGGCCTGATGTGGTCCGATGGCCGCCGTCAGAGCCCATCGCCGCGTCACTGCACGGCGCGGCGCTGCCTTACGGCCGACCGCAGTCAGATCACCGCGGCGGCGGCTCGGATGCGGCGCTGCTTATGGGGGCTCTTAGCGAAATCACCGGCCCGGGCGGCCCGGCAAGCACGAGGCTGCGGCCGGCGCCGCCAGACACAGGTGAAGGCCACGTCAGACCGGCAGCACATTGACATGAGCCCGGGATTAGTGACCGGCGGTTCGTCGATTCACTCGACGTTGGAAAGCTATAGCTAGCTCGGGAGAAAAGCATCGTCTCCTTCAGGACTCGCCCCAGTGATATGCTGTGGTCGGCGATCAGTTAAGTAAACGTCGCTGTTATGGGTGACCGCCTGCAGGATTGTGGTACGACTAAACCATTTCGCGTTTCGCGAATAACTCCCGAACCGTTTTCGGTGAGGTGAAAAATTACAGTATCTAAGAGGTGATCAGGTCCGCAGCCGATAGCTGACCAATCCGACACATTTGAAGGAAACAAAACACATGTTATGTGAGACCACGTCATCATGCAGGTTCGCACAGAGATATTTGTCTTTACGCGCAGTAATTCCTACAAAACATTTATGTGAGACCACGTTATCAATGAGGGTTAGCGCGGAGATATTTATCTTTATACGCAGTAATTCCTTATTTCCTTCCTTGTCTTGGACAATGTGATGAAATTTACCCCCCGGTTTAAGTGATTTGTCAGGGTCGTTAACCATCCAGAATGATGCAGCTCTGGTTTGATTGTTTGCCAGTCGAGGTCAGTTACACTATTTCAGGTAACACCAGATCATCACAACGCGGTGAGAGGTCAACTCATAAGTGTCGAATTTGAATGATCTGTTACGTCCGTATTGCCCATCACCCTATCGCTGCCGCTATTGTGATATATTCCGTATACATGGCATATTCTCAAATTAATTATTCATGCATTGTAAGAGAAACGGCATTGCGGGGAAATCATCCGTGATGGGGCGAGCTGCCCTTGACCCGACACGATCCTGAACTGACGTGACACTGACCTTTGTTAACATCATGGTATGACTGTCAAGATTATCACGCTACTTACTGTGAGTGGTAGGAAGACCGTGAAATCTTTGAAAAACTTGAGAGACTTGAAAGGCGTTTTTTATGATCCTGCTTTATTCAATCCAGCGGTCGCGGGAGACAAGATACCATTGGTGGCGCCGGGATACAATGGTGAGATATGACAGGAACGTCACAATCCGTTAGCTTAAACCCAAAACATTCAGACGACGTTCTAGCGTTAAAACAAAACAAAAACAAAAACAAAAACGTCGAATCAATTCAGAATGTCTGGCCAGATCGAAATAATCTAAGTCAATAACAAGTGGTCCGGCTCAGAAAAGCAAGCAGGAAGCGCGGCACTGTCGCATTGTCCCACGCAATCCACCAAGATGCAAGCCACAGAAAGAGCACTATGGCCACGGCATTAACGGGCAGGTTTTCGGCTCGGCTCGGCTGATGGAATGCTCCACAGCCGGCCGGCTGCGGTGGTCGCCAGCCCCGGCCGTGTGACGAGCCAGTACTAATGGCCGGCGGCGGGTCGGCACCGGAACCGCCGGTGGCTGTCTAAAGCGCTCACTTTCAGGCGTCCGCGTCGCCGTGTCGCTTCCGGTCGGGGCGGTGGATCTGGGTAGTGGATCTGGGCGGTGGATCTGGGCGGGGGATCTGGGTGGTGGATCTGGGCAGAGGATCTGGGCGGAGGATCTGGACAGTGGATCTGAGCGGAGGATCTGGGTGGTGGATCTGAGTAGTGGATCTGGGCAATGGATCTGGGCGGTGGATCTGGGCGGTGGATCTGGACGGAGGATTGCGACGGCGAGCCCGCGGTTTACACAGCTGGACCCAGGTCGCCACTTGCCCCGTGGCCGGCGGCCCACAAACACACGTCTGGTCACACTGTCTGGCCTGCCACAGCTGGCCGTCAAATGGCTGGCCACAATCGTCAGGGCCCAGGTCGACTGAGATCTCCCAGTTTGGGCAGCCGTTTAGCCCGCAGCGCCGTGTGCAGCGACTACAAAATGCACGCGGCGCCGAGGAGCCAAGAAGCGGAATCAGATGAACGATCGGACAACAGGCATGAAATGAGAAACAAGAATATATGACTGGCCTTGGTGTCCACCAGAAATGTGGCGGCAAGAGAAGCCCGCACTTTGATTACGCACTTGATCTCCGGACCCGGTTTCAACGCCGGTCCGACCGACGCACGAGAAGCCGTCTCATTGGACCGAACCAGCAACTCATGCGTCGAGTTCGGGCTATTTGTTAGGCGGCGCAGCGAGCGAGAGCAGATAATGACCGCCCGCCGCTGAGACCATGACGTGATGGAAACTCCAACAACAGCGACTAACGGTCGCCGCAGGATTTAGGAGCGCCCGGACGAAAGACGGCCACGATATACCGGCGCATCGTGGCCCACGGCCCGCAGATAAAGACGCCGCGATCGTTTGTGTCTCTGTGACTCGGGACAATCACACCCCGGCCGCAGCTCGGTCGACGACTCCTAAATTCCGGACGCATGGCCGCCCAGCCGAGACGCACCCCACAGTGCCGACAGCGCGTCGTCGGGCTGACGACCACAGCGCGGTCCGAGCCCGCCGCTCCCTCCGCGTTGTCGCCGCCGAGCGCGACGGGACGAGGCGCCGCCGCCTGCTCGCTCGCTCGTCGTCGCCGTCGTCGTCGTCGGTGGCGGCGGCGGCGGCGCGCCGCCCCGCCGACCGGTCGGTCGTCGGTGTCAACAGCCGTCGACACCGACGGAAGCGGAACCGGCGGCGGCGCGTGAGTGAGTGAAAATAGCTCGGCCGGGGCGGGGTGGGGTGGGGAGGGGCGGCACCGGCCGCGGGTGGGCGAGCCCCCTCTCTCCGAAGGCCGGCAGGAGGAGGGACCTCCTTCCCGCGGCGCCGGCTCGGCCGCCGCTCTCGTCAACGGTCCATGACGTTAGCCGGCACCCTCTGCGTGTGACAATCTGCCGGCTCCACCGGTCCGCAGCGACCCAAGCGTGCATTTTCCTGTAGGGGAGGCGGAGTGGGCCGCTCCGACCAGTCGCTCCAACCCGAGATGGAAGACAGCCGAGTCAGCGACCGGCGGCTGCACGAAATCGCTCGGAGCTTGCCGGCACGGGACGGCCGGGCACGTGGCGCGCGCCCGAAGCCCCACGAAGGACGGTCGAAGGGCAAGTCTGCATGGGGAGGGAGGGAGGATCCGGCGGGCGGGCGGCGAGCGGACGGACGGAGCGGACGGAAGAAGCGGCCGGAAGACATTCCCGCTGCCGGCATCGATGTTGATATGACGGGTAACCCCTGGCTGAATGTGAACACAGCCAGAGCGATCAACACGATACAGTATCTAGCATGCCGTTGATAGGCGAGCGACGAACTCACTCTGTGCCAGCTTTGGTTGCCTGTTCAGATTGCATCGCCTTTCAATTCTTCAGATATTGGACCCCACGGACAGAGGGCTTGGTGTTGTTTGAACGATGCTCTTATGTTTTAATGATGACTTCTGAATCGGTTTGGTGCTGTGTGAAATCTGGCGCCCAGTGCCCGGAGTTCTTGCAGGTCACCTGAATGCCTCTAAATAACCTTGCAACCAACTGTATGTAAATCACCTGTTAAGCGAGCATTTCCAAGTCCACCAGATTAAGGCCGGAGACCATTTCGATGAAATCATGACCGATACGTGGCACACCCGACAGGATTTTCGAGAATGATCAGTTGTCCGAAGGCCTGTAAGTTCCCATCACCTTGAATTCTGCCCGGATTACCACGGCTCTACAGCGTTCTTGGCCTAAAGCTCATCAACAGCGCCTGGCACCCGAGCCGGGATGCCACGTGAGCGTTCTGGCCGCGGTCGACTGAGCCGCGGGGCCTCTGCTCCAGCCGGCCGGTCCACCAGCTGGGACGCGTCGGGCGCGTCCACGCCCCTCGCGCGGCGCCACGCCGCCGGCTGTGACCCAAGGTCACGCCAGGTGGACACGCCACACGGGGCCGGAAGACGCGCCGCGTCTCGCCAGCCGCGCCAGCCATTAGCGGCGCCAGCTGGCCTGAGTCAACGGCCACGCACTCCCCTGAGTCACGGCTGCGAACGCGGGGTTCAGCCCGGGGACGAGACTGGCAGCAGCACGGGGCCAGCGGTCAAGACCAAGCTGGCAGGCAGATGCCGAGGGGCCGTGGCCAGCAGCCGGGGCCAGCGGACTGGTCCCGTGGAGTCGCGGCCAAGAGGAGAGGCCCTTATCACAGCTCAGGAGCCCCACGGAGCTGCGGTCAGCATCCAGGGCCCTGCCGAGTCTATGGGGCCAATGGCAGAGACAGGTGCCAGGTCGGCCTCATGGAGCACGCCTAGGAGCCATGACCTAGGCACACCTAGGCACTTACGTCACGGCTCATGTCGGCCGCATTCTGGCCGGAACAATCGCGAAAATTAGCACACAACAAAGCGCACGCGTGGCGAGCTCCCGCAGGAAGTACTTCCCGCCGTCTTCTAAATGAAGTTCATGCGTACGCCGCCATCCGATAACTCTCCACGGGGCACGGTAAGCAGCTTCTGGCTGTTGTCTGGTGATTGTTCCGATCGATTTGACGGCTGAATTCGCTGCTCACCGGAACCGTGGCTCATTAAACCCGCATGTGGCTATCTTATCGCAGACGTTACAGCAGGACCACGGGCGAAATCTGCTCCACTTTGAAAAGGCTGCTAAACAATGGCGCCCGCGAACAGTGAGTGCGAGGTTACACCAGATGACTCGCAGAGTGTTTTTCTCGCGGACGATCGCGTCGCCTTCTGGCGATGTCGGAGACGCCACAGGCGGACAGCGAGGGACAGCTCTGTCTGGACGCAACGCAGCTCTCCCACAGAAATGATGCGCTGAAAGGGTATACTTCCGTTTGATAGCGCTGATGACTACTGACCACACCTCACAGGGCAGGACGAATGCTGCTCGCACAAGTTCGGAGCCAATTAACTTCTGTCATAATACAGTAAGATGCGAGGTTAATCATCAAATAGATGTTGCCGAGATGCTGCTAAGTCTCCGGCTGGAAGTCTCATGAAAATCAGCGTTGAAATGGCGATACCAGTGCGCATGGTTGAGGCGTGGGCGTATTCAAGCACCAGCCTTTGTGCTAGTTGATCTGGGCGTGTGTTTTGTCCACATCAGATAGTATCAAGGCGTATCACACGCCAGCGACATTGTTGGGGTCCCAGCAATCTTGCGAGTGATATCACGCCCTTGGCGGACGGCAGGGAACTGGGCGGGGAAAATGGCTCCAAGAGGAGCAAATCCGTTGCGCAGATCCGGCGCCGTGGACACACGGTTGCACTTTTGAACTCGTTTGAATTTGAGAAGCCATGGTTATCTGTCGTGCACAAACATGACCATGTTGTCCTAAACTAGCTTTGCAAACATTTGACAAGCCCTTAGAAGCATTTTTCGTTAGATATGCTAACGGTGTGCCGGTCCACTGGTGCCACCGCGGCGCCTCCTTTCCTGTCCCGTCAGGCTCCCGTATCCCCCAGAAAACCCCGCTGCAAGCCGCCTTAACCTTGTAGCCCCTGCCTGCTCAGGCCCCCTGAGCTACATCAGAAGCGCCGTGCGTCGGAGCACATTCAGTCGGCCGCTACCATTGCACCACAGTTCGGGAGCGTTCAGGTCCGGGTCAGCGGCAAGGCTCTCGCAAGGTCGCTGCGCCGGCCACCGGGTCAGGCCAGCAGTTACCTCACCCCGTCGGCGTCCAGGCTGAAGACGGACGGCTACTGCAGAGCCGGCCCGGGCGTTGCGTAAGCAGCGCACCGTGAGACGACGTGAGCAACAGCTGAAGGAAAACACGTGGTGGATGCGTCCCCCGCGGGAGCAGGGCTCAACACCGAGCTGCCCACGTGCTCCAGCCGTAGCGGATCGTCGCTATGTTGCCCGCTTCGGCCCAGTCCGCGCGGCGCACGTGACGCGTGATAGCCGGATCACGCCCTCCTCGGGTCACGCACGTCATCACTGCCCCGGGCTCGCTGCCACACACCCCCCCCCCCCTCACCTCCTCTCAACGTCACATGCTCGATAGCACCGGCCGGTGACCTTTGCCCCTCCCCACGCCTCGCCGTCCGATCAGGCCCGGTCTCCGGTGGCCGCGCCTCCGGTGCACGCAGACGCTCGGGCGGGGTCGACGCTCGCGACGGTCCCCGTCGCCGCCGTCGCGCCGCCGCAGCACGCGACCGTCGGGGACGATCTCCCCGATCACGTGCGGGGCTGGCCGCGCCGAGGCGTCAGCACCGGCGAGCACGGCTGGCCACCGCCCATCGCTCCAGCTGACGGTGTTAAACCACGGCAGCGAACGTGCCTCAGTCGCCGAGAGTCGCTCTCGTAAACGCCGCGGGGTGCTGACTGCCGAGGAGGCGCCATTTCAGCAGTTCGCGGGGAATCTTCGGAATGTCTTATGACAAACGCCCCGTACAGAACTGGGACACGGCAGAGAACGTCACGCAGAGCCGTAGCGCACGTGTACGTGAACAGTGTACACCTGTGCCGCCCGAAAGCCCCGTAACTCCCCTCCTCCCGGCACCTGTCAAACAGGGACCCCCGCCGATCGATAACGGGGCATGAGTAATGGCTGCAAACTCACCCTTTGAGCGGTTCACCGGCACAGCGGAGCGGAAAATCAGAGCGCGGTGAATGATCAAAAGCACGCGCTGCGAACGGACCGGACCCCTGCGAATCAGGATATGACGACCGTGTCCGGCAGCGGGGGTGGGGTGGGTGACGTCATGTAGTGTGATTTACCACGTACAGGGCGGGAAAACGACGCTGCTGTCGTTTTATCCAGTTCTAGATCACAGGCAGCCAAGGGCTCATTAATGACACCCATGCTATACCCAGAGCCGGAGTTCGACAGTCTAGTGAGGTAAATGTGTTCCGTGCGGTAAAAGTGGCCGCAAGACGTGCGGCGTTAGCATAACAAGCACCGGCTAAAAAACGGGTGAGAGGCGAACAAGGCCACATTGATGGCCAAATGATGGCGAGTTGTCACGAACTGTTCGCATAAGCTTATCGACGTTATGTTTAGAATCTGCTTATCTGCATGGAGGTGATCGTAAATCCTGGAATAAAGCACGTAAGTAGGCAAATGATACCAAGCATTGTTCGGAAAACTGAGCGCTATTCAATAATGCTACGACGCAGGCAAATCAGATTGTGTTCCAGTGTCAACGGGGAGTGTTCGTCTTCCTCCGGCGGCCCCTGTCATTGGCCCTCTCATGCCAGCTGACGACATGCCCCGAGGGCACGCCAGTCGTGGGGACCGCAGCGAAGCAGTTCTTGCACCGTCGCCCAGGGGCCGAGTCACGGCACGCGAGACCACTAAACGCCCTCAGCACGAGCTCGGCCGCCGGCCAGCCGGACTGGCCAGGCACCGGACTCGTCCACCGCTGTGGAATGTGGATCCGCCGTACGAGCGTGCTTCTGCCACGAGAGCCTGTGCCGGCCCCGTCTTCCACCGTTCGGCCGCAGTGGGACGAGAGCCGACCGGGCACTCTCGAGACCGGCCGCAGGATACCAGAGGTCAAGCGCTGTGACCCCGGCACGGCAGCAATGTCACGGCCGTGCGCCTCACAATGTCCCGGTGGCGGACCCACGTGACGCGTCACAATGCATAGCGGACCTGCGAGAGGCTGCATTCCTCACAGGCTGCCGGACGGCGGTGGTAAATGACGCTGCACGGAAGTACGCGCTACCGGGCGATTACTACTCGCGGTTCGTTCTGATCTTACATAGATACGATTCAAAAGCACAAATGGCCTTAAACGGTAAAAACGAAAACTGGATTGAAGCACATAAGTTGAGGGAATGACAACGGGATGGCGGTCATTCTAAATGTATTTGGAGGACGTACACAACAAGGTCGATACGATAAAATATCGTTTGCTTTGCCGGGCAGATACATTGCTTAGGACTTACGCCTACCCCACACATCCCTCCTCGGATGCTTGAGATCAGGAGGCAAGAACATGTGGATGAATTCTGAAGTCCCAAACGAGCAGCGCATAGCTGGCAGGTGCCTTACCTGATTCAGATCCGATCCAGAGCCCGCGGGGCCGGTTCGCTGCCGTGCGGACCCCGGTCGCGAGGAGCTCGCAACGTCTGTTCGTCAGCCGCGCTCAGCACGGGTCAGTCACGGGTGTTCCCCAGAGCACCGGGATCACAGAGCACACGCGCGGCGCCGCACGTGCACCGCCTCCTCCCCGCCAGACACCGCGGCCACCACAGCGACCGACGGCTTCACCGGCCGCGGCGGCCAGCGCAGGCCACCCGCCCGCAGCGCCCCAGCCCACTTGGACAGATCTTATTTTGGCGGCAAGACGGCGACACGGGACAGAACAGACAAGTCACATAAATAAGCATCAAGTGAATGAACATTGTGCTTGGGCTCTTCTTCGAGCGGAAGGAATGTCAGCTAAACAATTTCTCAGGCGCTCCCAGAAGTCAACGCACTCGAGATGAGATAGTTGAAGTGTTCCGCGATAGATGGTGACAGCGGCGGCGGTTGGCGTGTAGCGCTCGATAGGCCCGGCCGGCCGCTGGCCGAGAAGGGTCAATGCTTCCGCGCTTGCAGGGAGGAATGCACTGCGTGTCGACGTTGTGTCAGTTCACTGTGACCCTGGGGGATGTTACGGGTAGCAATTCACGTGCTGCACGAAGCCTAGCGGCTGTGCCACCTGAGCTGGGCTTCAGCCGGGCGGGCAGAGCGCAGCGGCCACACCGGGACGAGACGAGGCGCGTCCCGTTGCGTTGCAGAGCAATGCGCCCGAGATGAGGAACCGCAGTGTTCTGGTTCGTGAGACCGGTGATGAGCCGAGCGCTGGCTAATCGTCTCAAGTGTCGCAGGTACAAAAGAACAAAGGTCCGGCTGGGAGCACGTGCGGATTTGGTGCGTTTCGCAATACATTTGGCGCACTTGGTACTAGCTTGAGATGTATAGTGTTACGCCTCTGTAGAGCAGAGCGTGCATGCACCACTGCACGTTCCGATAGTCCAGCACAGCCTTCGACATGCGTGACACATACTAAGACCTACATTTGACCTACGTACATGCACCGAGAAAAGCACATCTTTTTTATCCAATACTTGCGTTATTTGCAGGTGCGCAACCAGAACTGTTGAGCGTTCAGTACCAATGCAGCATTTTTTTTTTGTATTTGTATGCAGAATGCGAGAAGCCTGTGTATGGACTCCGAATCAGGATAGTCTCAGGATCCCCCCCATCCCCCCCCCACCCACCCCCCACCCACCCCCACCCCCACCCCCTGCCCCTTTAGTTGTGCTTCCGATTATTCGCGATGCATCCACATAAATGTCTTGAATGTATCTGAAATGTTAGGTTTCCCACTTGCCTGTTGCAAAAGTATCTTACCAGCACTCTTTACATCAAACGCGGTAAGACAGACAATGGAAATGCTGCTTTTGTGTGGCGAGTTGCATTTGACGTGCTCTAGATTTTTTTTAAACTTTAAATATCGAAACATTGATGGCATGCTTGGTTTGATCGAAGAAAATCCTGAAAGTTTTCAGCGCTTCATTGTGATAAGTTTCCCTAGATATGGACCTTTCGATCTTAGGTCGGAAAGACGTCGTGGTCACTTTACATTACAGGACCGGGCAAGCATCTTCTTGTCTCCGAAGACGTTATAAGCCAGTCTTTGGTCTCCTGGGAGGCTCGAAGCGGTATGCGATATTGCTGAGATCTTTGCTCGGTTCGTTTTATGTTCCCTTTTCTTCCCAGAGCATCCCCGGCTTTGTCCAACCTTACAAAGCACCGGGAACAGCTGATCTGGCGCCAGCTACATTAAGCAATTTAAAATAGCCTTGTAGCCTTCCGCCTTCTACACCGTCAAACTTATGCAAACTTGGGTCTCATCAGCCTTAATATTGCGGCATTTGGGTTGAATTATTAAAAGGAGCGACAAACACCCTGCTATTCTGGGAGCATTAGAAAGCATGATATGTCATACGTAAGATGCTGATTCGTTATCTACAATGCCTGAATGGATCCGAGTACACGTGAATCGAGTGGCGCAGGAGTGAGCCCGTGGAAGCCGTGTGTCTTGATCAAATTTGGAGAGATCGTGCGTATTATGTGGCACGACACGCGCACGTCTCTAGCTATCTGATAACCACGCACGACTTGGCGCTACCTTCCGCACTGTCTGACATGCAGCCTTGGATCTCGCAAAGCCTTAACAAAGCAACCCATTTCGCTGCCAGCGGCGTCGCGTTTTACGTTACGCTTGGCCGCTTTGAGTTTCGTCTGCAACTTTGGTGTCGGAATAGACAGGGCATGGTGACACTTTCGATGGAAGCTGTTCTAAGAAAATGCTTTCAGGCAGGCGACAGACTGAACATTGCCGCCAGTCCCTCGCTATTAGTGGAGGCGCCAGCCGGAAGAAGAAAAAGGTGTGCTCATTGCACGCGTCTGTTTCTGCATTCGCGACTACCACGCACTTCACGATTGCTTTGCACACTACCCTGTGTCATGTTCATACTATCTGTATTCATAACCGCCGGATTGTAGGTTTCCAGACAGCAATGATTTCCTCCGTTCCGATTTGCTAGTCGACTGTAGTTGTGCCCGCAGAATGCACAATTATGCTGCAATTCCAGCATGGAAAATCTGGCGGAAGAGAAAACAGAGCACAGCATTCATAAATCGGATCATTTAATCAACAGGTTTAATGGATCTGGGATTCATCCATAAAATGTATGTGCGGATCTGGTCTTTGTTCTGGGGTGTCCCGAGGGAGTTACGTATTTGTTTGGATTTGCGTGCCAACGATCTGGCGAATGTCGTGCGCCAACCAACACGACATTTTGATTAGTTGTCTATGATCTGGGGACCCTCTGTAGTTCACAGCAGGTGGGAGCGCTTTACTGAATCAAAGATCGATGACAACAACGATCAAGCATACTTCCCCTCCGCTGTGCGCGCCCGTGTGTGAGAACGGTTATAAGCATGCACGCTATTACGGTACCCCTGCGGTGGGGCTGCAGCGCAGCACGCGAGCCGAGCATTGCGTGCGGCGCTTGCTGTTCAACAGAAAGACAGCGACCGAAAGGCATGCAACGAAGGCACTGGTGTTGCAAAAACCTTCAGGATTTGTTTGTTAATCAGTTTGACATAAATGGGAAGTGGGAATAGGTTTATAATACGATGAGGGACGCTCGATATGCAAAGTTGTAGCAAAAATGCCGAGCCAGTTAGTAGTCCGATCCTGTGATGATTAGACATCTATTCCGCGATGTGCAAACATATGAGTTATCATTCACCCACGCACACATTTATTCGCACCGGTAGACATTCAGTTACAAACATCTAAACAAAGGTATAAATCGGACCGCTGCTTTTGGTGGGATACAATCAAAGACCCAGAAGTGTGTAGATGTGCTCCGCTAGAGACCGAAAGCGGTGGTCGCAGTCGGCGCGTCGTCAGCTAAAATAGCTAACGGTGCAGTTTGTGGCTACGAAGATTAAGCTTTGCATTCCGATAACCCCGGAATTCTGTGAACTTATTGTGAGCACTGTTTTTATTACGTTACTTGTCGCTGTAGGCAGCATTTATTACATAACGGAAAAGAGGTCGTCGTGTGCGTGCCAACTTCGTTATTGCACGCCCGTTAAAGCCTTTAGGTATGCCGAAGAATCGCATTCGTGTTAAGGCGTGGAAAAATGTGGGTACTATCCGGATTTTGTCACTAAGATTTTGTTTTCTTGCGACTTGAGAATCATGTGAAATTATGATCCCATGATGGGTCATATGAGAGGCGAATACGCCTTGTTGGTGCTTCCAATAATGGTGGTGTTTTAGTCCAGTGCTACGGCCGACAAGGTGCTTAAGCGACAGTGTTTTAGTTGGTCAAGATCGCTAAGGCTGAAAAGTTGTTTTGAACGATCATTGTTTACGACCGCCTCTGGTGGAAACAAACTGGGAAGATTTCGGAACACCGAATCACCCAATTCCTTCGAAGCGCCAGCGCTTAAGCACTCACTTCCGCTCTCTTTAACAGCTGGAGCGTCATGACAACGCATTCCCAAACTGGCACTCACTCCTCCCACGAATTCTCGGCATCCATGAGCAGACCGTGCCTGGCTCCGGCCCGGGCCGTAAACAACGCGCTGCACTGCCGGAGCTGACAAAGGCCGCCGTGCGGCAGGCTCGCAGGGCCCTTGAGTCGTGACGTCCATGAGTTGCGGCCTCTGATTGGCCCCGGTTGGCCGCCAGCGGCCTCTGATTGGCCCCGGTTGGCCGTCAGCGGCGTCGGGCCTCGCTCGCCGCCGCGGTAACGCCGGCGGTGAGCTGCGGCTCTCTCGCTCGCGGGCAGCGCCGGGACCGTCGCAGAGCGGTATGCACTGGTCACCTGTCGAGGGAGTCGTGCAAGGGCGAGGGCTTCGTGCAATGTACAGCGTCTGCATAATGTATCTGTACGTCGGATGATAGCTCTAGATGGGTGAGGGACCTCATGAGCCGCGTTTTGCAAAGGGCCGTTGGACTTGTGCCCTTTCACTCAGCATCATTTTGGTATTTCAGCTCTGTTCAGTCGGTTTTGTAAGCCACGGGCTGCAGAGGATTTTCGTGAATTTAAGGCCGCCTGGCAGTCAGAGGTCGATATCGTCTACGGATTTCCAGGAACGTGTTCCATTAAAACAGTGACAGAAGTTTAACAGTTCAAAGAGGGAAGGATATCAGCAGCCAACCCACGAGCGCACGAGCGACACAAGTCTGTACTTACATTAATAACGGCTGTTTGGGTGGCGTGTGAGTGCGGCTTAGAAAAGACTTACCTGCGCAGCGGCACGAGGCCCGGAGGCGTGCTATTTATCCATAACAGGACAGCACAGCCGAACCATGACGCAACAGAGCGTTTGTTCCGCGGTCCAGCGCTTTCCTCGCTCGTTCCGCTGACCTCCAAGGCCTGCGTTGTGACCGCAGACTGGGAGAGACCAGCCGGAACTGATGACCACTTTATATACATGCCACTCGATTAGGCATTCAGCAGCATTCAACTGCTGACGCAAATAGTCAATGGTGTTTGCTTACAGCATGTCTTGCTTGATACTGCATGACCGCCGCCTGACCTTGACGGGAGAGCACGTTAGCAGCGGCCACGACAGTATCGGGCTTGGATAAGTGTCATGCTCCGCATGGCACCACCTTTGGTACCCCGTGCTGAGACGTAGAAGGTGTCAGGAGCGTGCCACTTACGTGCAGTCATCGAGTAGAACGTGCCATGTTAGGTACAGTGACCACCGGCCACAGCCGCTTCGCGGAAATGCACGTCTTTTTACTTCCCTTACTACATGACAGTACGTTTTAGGTCACGGTTCTTTTGCAACAGTAAGTGCTTTCGCAGTTGTTCTAGACATGGACATGACATCTCCAGTTGCCTGACAGGCAGCCGCTCGGCTGTCTGTCCGACATGGCGCACATCCCATGTTAACACATGGCATACGTGCCACGCCTGATGCTGTTTTGTGTCCTGAAGGCCAGCCAGACGTCACATGCAGTCTGGCCTGTCACCATACGTCATCGATCGATGGTAATGTGTGGTCAGCCTGTCTGCCGCCGTTTGCATCGTGGCCGTTCGGAGAACACACGTCAATACGCGAGACATTTGTCGACGTTTGTCAGTGCACAAAGCTGGTTGCCTCTGGAGCCCTGACGTCATCCGGTGTTTGTGGGCACGGTGTTCATGAGCCTGGTGGTTATGGGTCCGGTGTTCATGGGTCCGATTGTCCGGGATCGGTGTCACGGCATCCGCTGTTATCCTTCGTGACGTGGACGAAATGAAATCTGTCGCCGGCAGAGACGGACCGGTGGGTGCCTGAAGGGGGAGGGGGCGGCAGCGGCACCAGTTAATGGGCAGGCAGACCCGTAAAGGGCGTCGGGCACCGGTCAGTGGTCGAGAGGTCATCAGAGGCGGCAGGTGCCAGTCATTGGCGGACAGACCGGTCACCAGCTGTCACGTCCACCACCGGTCCTGACATCAGGTGACGTCACACTTCTGACGTCACATCCGCCGTCGGCTCGCGACGCGGCACCCCACAGCCGGTCTCTGCTGCTGTTCCGCAGTAATTCACACTTCACGGTGATGTCCACACCGAATACACAGATCGTTCAGTAGGACTTTCTGTCTATGTGGTCAATTCTGTGTTCGATGAAACTGTAACACTGCATGCTATTTTTCTAACGTAAAAGGTGATTTCATATTGCAACTTTCACCTAGTCTCTTTTTTTCTCAGCTAGGTCAACCCTGCCGGGTCAGAAAGTTATTTTGATGGCAGAAGCACGAGATAAAACACAAATTTACTTATTTCTACCTACGCTATCACATAAGAGCGGAAACTTGTTGCCGGCCAGCGCGTTAGTGACTTTCCGCGTCTCTCCTGGTCCACAAGATCAAGGATCTTTCAATGTCGCCCCTAAAACCCAAGACACTTCCTTGAGAGCAAACATTTCCCCGTCTTACTGAAACCCTGGGAGCGCGCCTGGACACGATGTGAATTTCTCCTGGTAGACTATTTTAGTTGCATGCTGAAACATGATCAGCCGATAAGGCTAACCACGCTATTACTTTCCACCAGCCTTTGCAAGCTTTACCACGTCATCATGAGAGCATGCCATATCTCCACTCCTTTCGCTCTCGACTAGCTCATGTTCGGCGAAGTCTTCGATGGGGGCATTCCGAAGGTACTCTCCTTAGCGCCGGTCTCTTACACATAAAACACATCATTCCTTCCGTGTCGTCGCCCACGCTCGGCGCGCCACCTGTCGGCCGTTTCTCCGGGCGAGCAGACGGCGCCGGTGCGTCCAATCCGAGCTGAAACGCTCGCGTCACGTCCCCAGATGATCGGGCTTTGTCTGACGGGCAGGTCCCGGCTCCGCTTGGCTGAGCGCGCCGCAGCCGGTGACCGTCACGGTGACCGTCACGGCCGGCCATCTGGCCCCGCTGGCCGCCGTCGGCAGGGGCAGGGACCGCTCCTGGGGACTGCGCGGAGCCGGACGCTGACGAGCAGGGACGCAACAGGGGGTCAGCCGCTGTCAGCAGAGGCAGGGACCGTTCCTGAGGACCGCGCGGAACCGGGCGCGGAAGAGCAGGGACGCAGCAGCGGGTCAGCCGCCGCCGGTAGGGGTAGAACCGGGCGCTCACGAACAGGGGCACAACAGCGGGCGGGGCGAGCGCACGACAGGTGTTACCAGCTCGGATGGCATTAGTTCGAATCATTGGAGCGCGATGACATTAAAAAGAATTTACGCATTCTTCATTTTTTTTTTGAGATCTGCTCGCGCGTGAGCCTGGATGATCAGGAAATGCTTGCTTTGTAATTCGGTCGTATAGAACAGCTGATGCTCATCTCTGTTTGTCTTCAGCTGCTCAGCGCCCACGGTTGTCCGGTGGCCGGTGTCCATCCGCCAATACAGGCAGTGATGACGAACATAGATCAATGTTTTGAAGTTTTCCGTCCTGAGACTCATGTGGATGATAACATCTGTGTGTTTATCTGGCGACGTTTTTGGCGGATTCATCAATTTCGACTGCAAACCAAAATAACTATGCATGCAAAATGCGAATGCAAAGAAAATTAGCACCTTCACTGGCATTATGGTTTGACAAAGAAGAATGAGGTGCTGCTCCGAAGCCCGTGGCTCTGTTGCTGCAGGTGACGCCTTAGCAGATCAGAGTGCAACTACGATAAATCAGCATGCATACTTACTAATACAGCATCAGTACAGCTGTGCAGCTGAGAGGAGGGATCATCCTGGTAAGACTTGTCACCTTATCGCCTGAGACTTGTGGAATTACAGCAAACTGCTTCGGACGAAGTGGATTTTGTAAGCAACAGGCGACCGCTATCAGCTTCTAAGAATACATGGCGTCGTCTTTGGCCCGCTCCCTCCTGCTTATCCGCCGGTCAGAGACCAGTGAGATCCGACAAACTTATGCATTATGCATTCCTATGAATATTCGGATTTGCTCGTGCATTCGGATTCCGAAAAGTCACCTGGGATAAGTCAGTATGGAGGGGTTCAGTAGCTGGGGGAGCGTCGCAGCGTCGCCATTTTCCGCACGCCGGCGCCTTGGTGCCATGACGCGGCGGGCTGCCTGACGACCACACTGCCTTCGGTCCATGCCCCGCGCAGCCGCAGGCAGGCAACAGCGGCGCAAGGGGAGTACATGACGGTTAGAGGGCAACAGCTCGCTGGAAGGGGGCTAGTCAGGCTCGGTGGTGATTGGCAACGTGCCACTTACAGGGCAGCGTTCAATGATGAAGTGTCACTGTTTGCTGACTTTTATCCATGCCAGTCCGCTGAGGCCCAAGAAGAGCTGAACTTTGTGAGGTCGGACAAACAAGAGCAAAGCACACGCCAACCAACCTAATTTCAGATGTGGCGTGCATTAAACCGTCTGATGAACTGGGCTCCACCAATTATTCTTGGAGGCCGAACGCGATCCAACACGCATGGTCCGGTGACCTGGCCCGAGGCCGCGGGACGTGGCCCGAAGCGGAGCCACTGCTGCGTGGCCACCGTCAGCGCATGGTAGCCCTTAGTCGTGTTCTTACAGCTGCGAGCAAACGTACCCTCCAGCTGGCGCGCATTCGTAGTGATGCATGCAGGAAATCGCGCCCGCCTTGGTGGGATGGTAGACGGGGCCGCATGAGGTAGAAGGGCATGTCGGTGCGGTGACCGCAGCGGTGCAATGTCTGACGTCTCGCGCGAGTCATATCCGTGCGGTACGTCTTGCCGTTTTCCTTCTGAGAATGTGATAGCGCCCACTCACAACCTAGACCGGAGCCTTGAAATGTTTCCGGGGGAGCAGACTGTGTTTTCTATTTTTTCTTCTTTTTTTTGCTGATTTGGTGACACGACCATCGGGAGCCCAGTGTCACCAAAGTGATACGAGGCTCTACCCATGAGCGTAGAGGCAGGCTCATGGTAGGGGCGGATCCAGGATTTCCTCAAGGGGGGCACACAACATTGTGGGGCCCCCAAGAGTTTGCAGTCCCACCCCCAAAATCGATTTTGGCCAGTAAATTCCGAGGGGAATGGCATATAACATACACACATAACCGCACACACACACACACACACACACACACACACACACACACACATATATATATATATATATATATATATATATATATATATATATATATATATATATATATATAAAAGGAAATGCGGGAAGCCGTCTCACTGTGCGCAGCCACGGAAAGCTATGCGTGCTTCATTTGCACATACATACAACTTATTCATTTTTCCAAATCATAGTGAGTCCTGTCGTTTTAAGGCTGTGTTTTTAAAAACGTGCAAAATAAGCAAACCTGGCTGCCAAATGACACCCACATCACGCACGATCTTGATTCCCAGCTAATTTACGGCTAGCCGTCTGGTCGATGTGATCAGCTGATGGCTGGTGACTAATGCAGTGTTTTCCTTCGTCATAAAGGGACACAAAATATCTCCAGATTCAAGATGTACTATGAACGTGATGCACAAGTACAATAGGTTTCACACATCTAAAAGCCAAGGGAAATGACGCATGCGACGTCGGAGACACGTAAAATCATGTTTGATCATTGTGCTCAAAACTCATCGGCGCTATCCGACTGCTGTTCTGAGGCTAAGACACGGAGGCCAGTAGGGACGAAACCTGAGCGGTCATAGGTGCCGCGGGAGGCCAGTGAAGAGGCTTCCGTCAACTAGTATAAGGTCCTCAGAGCAAGCGAGAAGAACCCAAGACCGACGCGGTGGATCCCTGAACGCTCGGTAAAACCCCATCAGACTGGCATGTAGGACCGCGGGCAGAACACAGAGCCTTCTGAGCAAAGGAAATTTAGCAAAGACTAATGCGACGAATACATGCCCCTGTGCGAGCAAGAGTGCGCGCGGCAATTTTAGGCTGAAGGATTCCCTGTATTGCGACCAAGAGCAGAACACTGACTCCGAGAAGCGCCTGGTTATGGGTAGAAATGGTGGCAATGAATACACGCCTCTGTGCGACCAAGAGTGTCTGAGCAGGTCAACAGAAAGGGCCCCGATAGAAGTTCGGGGTCCTCCGCAAATGAGATCAAAGTAAAAGAGCCCTAGATAAAAGGAGATGGCCCCTGAGCATCACGTGGCTCGGTATTTTATGTTATATGAGCTCCAACAGTAGCATAACGCGACCCGAGCAAGTGGAAAGAATCCGACACCATTGTGAAGGTCCCCTGAGCAATTGAGTATGCCCTGGCATATGGGACCCGGAAAAAGCATATACAGCGTTTCGA
This sequence comes from Pollicipes pollicipes, assembly GCF_011947565.3. NCBI lineage: Eukaryota > Metazoa > Arthropoda > Thecostraca > Pollicipedomorpha > Pollicipedidae > Pollicipes > Pollicipes pollicipes. The sequence continues at coordinate 29,885,941 of NW_023596297.1, read as the reverse complement.
GTAAATGGGAAGAATCCGTAGAGGAAAACCTGATTGATCAAAAGAAAAGTGCCCAGGCACGTAAGCAGATAGTGTCCCAACAGCAGCGTAGGGTCCAGCGAGAAAATGCAAGGAGATCGAGGACAACGTGGAAGGCTCCTTAGCGATCACAATGACCCGGTAAGTGGACAAATAGGGCCCGGGCACCAGGGTAAGGTCCCTGAACAGCGTAATGAGCCTAACAATTTTCTCAATAAACACTACAATTGGTGAAGAATATACGTTTGTCTGCGCATGGACTCTTTACTTTCGCTTCCAACTATTCTTGGTCGTCTGTGTGCGCAAGGACGTCCGATTTTGTATTGCTCGTGTAAGAAAACGCGTGCGTTCGGCCTATGATGGCCCCTTTGAAGTCTTCTCGGGGGCCCTATCTTTGAACATATAGGGCCCCCGACGAGAGCGAAGGGCACTCAGTTCACCTAAGAAATACCCGAGACCCCGTGTGGAGGGCCCGGGAAAGATCGAGTGTAATCGAGCAGACTATCAGATGGTCCCCGACAGGAGTGTACGGCCCTAGATTCAACTATCTAAGGTGTACAACCCCTAAACAATCCAGTGTGCCCGAGCAGGTTAACAGATGGGTCCCGACGAGTGTGCGGAGACCTCTATTCAAACTGGAAGTACCCAAGGCTCAATTTGGAGCGCCCCGAACGACGGAGTGTGCCCAAGCAGGTCAACAGATAGGCCCCCAACAAGAGTGTAGTGCCTTCAACAAGTCACAGAATATTGGAAGCTCCCTAGACCAAGAAAGAGGGGCCCATGAGCATATCACGCGTGTGTGGGTAGGTGAAGGGCCCCCGAGCGACCGAGAATACCTTGGCAGTTTAACATATGAGGCACTGGCCCTAGCGTACGCAGCCTTTCGGGCGAATGCAAAGAACTCGTGGAAGGCCCCTGATTGGCAAGAGCGTCTCGGCGCGCTAGCAGGAAGGGCCCCGCCAACAGCGCAGGGCCCTCCGAGCAAATGCAAAGAAATCAATTGCAACGTGAAAGGCTCCTGAACGATCTGATTGACCTTGCAAGTGGATGTATTGTTCCCCGGAAACAGCATAGGACCTCCGGACAGTGTATAAGCCTTAAAATTTCCCAATTACCACCCTCTTAATCAGAAAAAAATTCCGTTTGCAGATCCGTTTACCCTTTACTTTTGCTTGTGGCTGTTCCTGGTTGCCTGGCAGCCCAAAGGCGTTCAACTTTGTTGCGTTTTGTGTCAAAAAATTGCATCTGTTCAGCCAGCTTCTTCGGAGACTATGGGGGCCCCTTCGGGGCCCAAGGGTATCATGACCACGTGCCCACCCCCTGGATTCACTCCTGAGTCATGGGCATTGTTGCCATTGCATTGTTATCTCTCTCCAACCTTTTGTTAACATTTAAATTTAACCCTGTGTTATTGTAAAAACAAAGCAAACGTGAAGCGTGGCTTCCCCTATCCACATTTCCCGACGCTGTTACTCTTCTGGCTCCTCCCATGTTCGTTACAAGCTTCCAGCCAGGACAGCTCAAATATACGTTCACGTGACGTTCCGCGGCGGAGGAATGCGGCCACTGCGTCGGTGGCGGGTCTTGAGAGGACCGCCGCCCGGACATCCACAGGCCTGAGAGCCAGAGGTCAGCGATCGCCGGGCCCAACAGCCAGAGGTCAGCGATCGTCCGCCCCAACAGCCAGGGGTCAGCGATCTCCGGCGCAAGAGCCTGAGGTCAGCGATCGTCGGGCCCAACAGCCAGAGGTCAGCGATCGTCCGGCCCAACAGCCAGAGGTCAGCGATCGTCCGCCCCAACAGCCAGGGGTCAGCGATCTCCGGCGCAAGAGCCTGAGGTCAGCGATCGTCGGGCCCAACAGCCAGAGGTCAGCGATCGTCCGGCCCAACAGCCAGAGGTCAGCGATCGTCCGGCCCAACAGCCAGAGGTCAGCGATCGTCCGGCCCAACAGCCAGAGGTCAGCGATCGTCCGGCCCAGCGGCCAGAGGTCAGCGATCGTCTGGCCAAACAGCCAGAGGTCAGCGATCGTCTGGCCAAACAGCCAGAGGTCAGCGATCGTCCGGCCCAAGAGCCTGAGGTCAGCGATCGTCTGGCCAAACAGCCAGAGGTCAGCGATCGTCCGGCCCAACAGCCAGAGGTCAGCGATCGCCGGGCCAAACAGCCAGAGGTCAGCGATCGTCCGACCCAAGAGCCAGAAGCCAGTGATCGTCTGGCTCAAGCGGCCCAGCGGCCAGAGGCCAGCGATCGTCCGGCCCTAGAGCCATAGGCCAGCGATCGCCCGGCCCAAGCAGCCGGAATGTGAGCGTTTACCGCGCCATGATTTACCTCGCATGCCGTGCCAAGGCGTGTTGCCCTAGCTGCAACCCGCCCAACCGCCTTCCCAGCACCGAGCCCGTCAGGCCGGCCGGGAGCCACAACATTCACCAACGCCGATCGAGCGGCCTGCCCAGAACCGAGCCTGCCAGGCCGACCGGGCTGATCGGGCGCCACAACAGTCACCAACGCCGATCGAACGGGAGATCGGCCGGCGGCGCCATGACGTCGCCGTCCGCTCCGAACGGACGGCCGCCGTCGATAAACCGTCAGCAAAAACAGCTGGGTAATCGCGTCTTCCAGCGTGTTATTGTTTCTGATGGGCGGCCGGCCGGCCGGTGGCGTAATCCGGCGTGTTGTGCGGGCGGGCGCTGAGTGTGCCTCACGCGGCCGGGTCACTGCAGAGGTGCCGGGGGCGGGCAGGGGCCGCCGCGTCGGTGATGACGCCAGCGGAGGTGCGTGCCGCCCTGAGCGGCGCGGCCGGAGTCGCTGGGCGAGCCGGCTCAGCCCGCCAGCGGATCACGGCTGGACACCTGCAGCTGAGGCGCGGAGGTCACAACGCGGCCGTGGTGGGATGCATGTCGGTGGCTTAATCGGGCGGGGGGGGGGGGAGGGGGAGGGGCGAGAGGATAGCCGCCGCAAGGCCGGCCGTGCCGGGAGGGTTTATGGGATATCTGATGCCGGGGGACTGATGCTCCCTAACAAAGGCATAAGTAGGTTCTTATAGATCAGTGAGCACACGGCGCGCCTGTGCTTGTATCCTGCTCCGCCGTCGTTGTGCTGAGCCCCCAAGTTTGGCCAGACGTTGATAGCACCGATTGCAGGGTTTTTGCTTCTCGATAGATGGTTTTAAACTGAGAAATATGCACCGCAGGGGTATGCTGACAGCCGCCGGTGACTGCCCGGCGCACTTGAGGACAGGGAAATATCCGTCCCGGCTCATGATTCGTCATGAGTCAGCCGGCGACCGTGTCCGGCAGTCCCAAGTCCGGCGGTGAACACGGCTCGCCGTCACAGGTTAGTCAGCGAGCGTTTTTAGCTGGTGTCGGTCAGTCAGCGAACGTGTCCGGCCGCCACGAGCCAGCCAGCGAACGTGTCCGGCCGCCACGAGCCAGCCAGCGAGCGTGTCCGGCCGCCACGAGCAAGCCAGCGAACGCGTCCGGCCGCTACGAGCCAGCCAGCGAACGCGTCCGGCCGCCACGAGCCAGCCAGCGAACGCGTCCGGCCGCAAGAATCCGCGGCGAACGGCCTGCGGCCCGCGAGGTCGCAGGTCACCCGCTAACGCACAGCCGCCGGCGCGGACCGCGCTCACCCGGCGGTTCGGCGTGTCAAAAGCCGGCTAATCGGGCACACCGGGCGGACAGGTTGCGTGTGGCTCGCCCGCTCCTCGCCCGTTCACGCGGCGTGACGCTGGTGTGGCTGGGCGGGTCGAGAATGTTGGAAGATGCCGAGCAAAGCTGTTGTGGCGGAGCTGCTGGAGCGAATCCGCCCTAGCGCTAGAATGCTCGGCGCGCAAAGCACGCTTGTGCATTGCAGTCAGGTGTGTGCTTGATTTATGTTGGGTGGAATCGATTCCGAATTCAAACCGAAGCGACTGCAGCCAAATCTTGTGTGTCACTGGGGCTTTACGGCGCACTCAGCTACTGAGGCTATATGACATTACCTGCATCTCATCCTGGCACGAAGGGCACCTACCGCGGGGAATTGAATCCCGTACGTTTGGTTTCCCAGACGCGCAGCAGCCAACGCAGACGCGTTAACCACTACACTACTGGCACCTCCCCAGACACGTAGTGGTTAACGCAGATGCGTTAACCACTGCACTACCGGCGCCACATAGCCGCACCTTAACTTGGTTCCGTGCGACTGTTGAAGATTGGAAGCGAATCCGAATCTGACCCCAGCACAATTACAATTGTGGGTGGTTTTGAAAAGAAATATGCAAAAAGTTGCCTACAACAAGACAGCTGCTTTGCGTGTAGATTTAAAAATGCATGCATTCGTGCGCACATGGCATAATATTTGAGATTCCTTGAAAACATCGGTAAGGCAGCGGTAATAGGACAAACTTTTCTGCATTTCAAACCAGGAAATTTTGGATTGTTGAAACTTCCCAACCCCAGCCTCCGAACCAGACCCTCTTGCCTCCCCGCCCAACTTAGCAGATTGGTTTCCCTGCGAAGTTGAGCGAAACATTAAATGTGAGCACAAACTAGCTTGGACGTCATCCTGTGCAGCGGCAGGCTTGCCATGTAAACACCTCAGAGATTGTGGCTGAGTCATCTTGAGGATAGGGAATTTCGAGCGGGATCGGATCAATTCCCGTTCTGTTGCAAACCATGGGGATCAATTTTGAATCCACTTCGGTTGAGTAACCAATGGAGCCGAGTCCGAACCCTAATAAGTCCTCAACGAAATCGATACCACTTAAGGTAACTACAAGTCTGATTGCAGTACATGATGCAGTGTGCATAAGCCAGATAACAGGCTAGATATATCACAAGCTGGCCTATATATCTAAGCGAATAAACACAGCGTCCGGTCGTTGGGGACCCAAGCGAGGCGGCGGGACTCGCCCGGCCGGGGCGAGACGGCTGTGTTGGAAGGCGTGGCTTGAGCACAGCATGTTTGCAGCATACGGACTGGCACGTGCTGCTGGCAGCGGGACCCACGCCGTACTTATCCACGGTTCCGAGCTCGGTGCATTCGCTGATTCGAACTCTCTAGCGGCAGTGATGTTTACGTGGCTGTCGAATGGTAAACCAAGTCTCCAATGATGTCGCATCGCTTAGAAGTTGCTTGATGTGTGACGACTTTTCCACCTGTCCTTAACAATCAGGAAAGGTAATAAGGTGTCCTGCAGCTTTTAAGCGTGTTTTTAAGTGCAACCGTTTTTCACTTTCCTGTTAAGTGAAAATGTACATCGGGTATAACCACACCATTTTCCTGTAAAACAATAGAGCGACCCCGGTTTCCCACGCCTGGTTCGCTCCCAACACGCACGAAGGAACACAGAAGATCAACCCGCTTTCGTTGCAAGGCACCAAAGCAGAGTTCTTTACGAAACGACCGCAAACGCTAACTTATAATGAGCAGTAAGCAACTCTTTTGTTGGTTCCAGCTTAAGGCACAGAACAACTTATGGATTAAGATGTAGTAAGCGAAGCCTTTTAACCAGGCGATGCTCCTATGCCTCTCCGACGTATACTGCCTCAGAAATTGATCTCCACTATGATCATGTTCATCATTCGCACTGTGGCTTGTTTAACGCCTGAAACGTTTAACGAGCTTTAATAGTTTTTCCAGGCACGGATATGAAATCGAAGTTGTATAGGTCGTGTACTGCATGAAGCTATGGACGGGCTCGCCTTCGGAGGTCATTTCTCTCCTCGGAGCACCGTCCGCGGCTGATGTCAGATCGGATCGGACACGACGGCTCCGCCGCATGACGGAGCAGGCAGTCGCGATGCCGCCGCCGGCAAGCGGCCATCACCTCCGCGCCGCGTTGGAGGGGGGCGCCAGGAATGCCGCCGACACAACTGTAATCGGCCGGCCGGCGGGCGCCCGTCGCCGGCCGCCGGCTGCAGGCGCCGGCCACAGGTGTGTGTCACCAGCAGGCCGGCCACGCCCGGGCCGCGCAGGCCGCGCCGCTGTGCAGCGCGTCTGGGCACGTGCGCTGGCAGCGGCGGCTGGCGGCGCAGCGAGCAAGGACTGTTGTGCGATGACGGGGATGGATCCCGGCCGGCGCCGTCAGAGCGGCGATCTCCTGCGCCCGGCATGGATGGCGGGGATATGGGAAGACCCTCGACGGTGGAAGGCCTGACAGCAGTTGTGCCAATATGGCCTGCGGTTTGGCGGACAAATTGCAGAAATTCCATGAGAATGCAGGGTCAGACTAAGATCTATGACGTCAACACAAACGCTACGAATGCATTCAATTCGGCTCATCGCTTTTGTAAGCACGAGGTCGCAGCAACCAACCTTGATTTCATCTCGACAAATTGAAAAAGACGCATACACCAGCCAATTTGCAGACGTGAACTGTCCCCCTGAGACGTTTAATGACCTTTAAATTTACACAAAATGCATTAACCCCGAAAAACGTGTATGACGGGAAACAACTAAGCCAATCCTTTTCAGATCTGCCCAAACAATCACTTCAGACAGTAAACCTGCAACATTTCATTTTCGAGCCCTAGGCGCGGCTCAACCACAACCTTGTGTCCGTTACACAATCAACCAAGGTAAAAACGTGCTGAAACATGAACTGCCTGGCGCCCGGTTGGGCTGGCATCATGCCGACGTGGTCCCCCGCGGCGAGCTGCGTACCCAGCTCCCGGCAGGAGTGGCGGCTGAGGGTGTCAGCTGGTCCCGTGTGCGGCGCGCCTCTCCCGGCTCTCGCTGCCAGAGGAGCGGGGAATGTACACCCTGACCCGACTAATTAAATTCAAACGTCTCGAAGAAAACAGAGAAGCCTGCCCAGAGCAGGATTCACAAAAGTTGCATACTAACGTCTCATCACGGCCTTTTATTTGCCCTCCTGCGCTTTGATCTAATGGAGATTTTGTCGCATAAATGTCTAAGACCTAAGGACTTCCAAGAATGAGGTTCACGCTTATTCTTATGTCAAATGTTCATCTTCGGACTGTAACTGCTCGACGGCCACAAGGTTGTACATAGCATGCACAGCCAAGCCAAAAGGAAGAAGAGTGCAAAGAGCGTGCTAGAACTCAACGTCTAAGCCAAGCCAAAAGGAAGAAGAGTGCAAAGAGCGTGCTAGAACTCAAGACGGCTTGCCCGCTCCATGTTGGTTCAAAACGTCGGCAGACAGCAGCAAATGCGGCTGACAGGTTCTGCGCAGCGCCATTCAACAAACGAGCAGACACTGCCATCCAGCGGCCAAATCCGGAACTATCCGGCTAGCGGCGGACGCCAGCCGAGACTCGCTACGGTTCCCAGCGACGGCCGCTGTCCAGCAGCGCTGGTTCACTTCGTCAGTGATGTCCGCGATCGGGCTGACAAATGGTGGAGCTAAGGTATCGATGTTATGGTAGCCTGCAGCACGAAGTGGCGGCAGTGGCAAGACTCACCCGTTTAGTCAGGTTATGACAGCATCCATTTATCAAGCATGGTTAATGACACGACAGACTCCTGTTCCATGTCTGGTGTCGTGTAGAGGGTGTTCAACACGCCGCTGCTGGGTTTAACGGATACTTGTGAAGTTTCGGAAGGCGGTGTAATTTGCCCATGAGCTTTGGTGCAGAAGACGTCAACAAACAGGCGACCAGTCGATGCGGCGACTCGGTACCATCCCACTTATTGATCAGCGAGACGGTTACAGACCACGCCGCTGCCAGCCGCGCACACGCCACCGGCCGCCACGTACCCGGAGAGGGCGGCGTTCGGAGGCAGGCCGGCTGGTGTGGTGGCGACTGTGATCACGAAGGTTGACATCGACAAACGTCAATACAGGGTAGCCAGAAAATCAGGCGGCAGCGACCGGCTGCCCATTTGGAGACGGCCGAGATGAGGTCATATCCCATGAGCTGGCCTTAAGGTCCGAACAACGTGCCACGTAACAGCCCCGAGGTACAGAACACGCTGCAGCCGGGGGCATCCAGACACGAACCCACACGCGCCAGTTCAGTAAAGGTATTTATTTTCTTACGAGCCGCACACAACTGTCGATATTACCACAAACGCGTGCGATCGATCCGGGCGCCTGCAGCAGACCAGACAGGGGACGGAGGGCGGCACGCGCCCCGCCACCCCGGGAGCTGACGCGCCAGCCTGGCCCCACAGAATGAAATGCCCTCAGTTCGCACCCGGTCCCTGCCAGTGCACTTGATACGCTCGCTCCCACCACACGCGTGAGGAGCTCGTGAAGCGGGGGTGGGGCCGGCCGCGCGGCGCGTGGGGCCCAGTGGAATGGTGAGAACGCGCCCGCAGGCGAGGTCGTTCCGCAGGCAGCCGGAACCAATGAGCCCACCCCGTAGGTCCGAGGGCGGCGCGGGGCGGCGGCCGGCGCGCTGGGCCGGCGGGGTGAGAGGCGGGGGAGCGCTGTGACCGCCACCTGCCGGTGCCAGCCGGTCGGCAGGTCGAGCGCGCGCCAAGAACGGCCTGCCGGCGCCGCTCACGCCGCGTACGTGACAATACAGACAGCTCTGGACGCCCGCACGCACATCGGCAGCTATCAACACTGGGACGCCGCCGGGGCGGCCCGAACACCGACGGAGGTGCCGAGCAATCGTAAATCGTTACAAAGGCCGGCGCGATGTCCACCTCTTGGCAATCCGTCAGGTGTGAAAGACAAAAAAAGACATGGAACCGAATGAGGAGTACAAGTTACACTGCATGGTGGACCCACCAGCCGGGCACCGCCTCGGCCTGGTCGCGCGCCGCGCCTGTTCCGGAGCGCGCGCACGCATGGCACACGGCTCGCCACAGCTGTTCCGGGGCCCGTGCGCAGCGCGGATGGTCCGGTTCAGTAGCACCCCACACACACAGAGCGTCGCGTAGAGCCGGCCGCTGGCCGGAGCCGTCCGCCGCTACTGTTGCCGCGCTGGGCCGCCGCGGCCGCCGCGCGGCGCCCCCCGGCCGGCGGTGCCGCCGCTGCCGCCGGCGCCGCCGCGGCTGCCGCGGAACGGCCGCTCGCCGCCGCCGGCTGCGCCGCGCCGCGCCTCGGGCCGCTCGCGTCGATCCTCGCCGTAGCCGCCGCCGGCGCCGCCCCGGCCGGTGCGCGGCGGCCGGTCGTAGCCGCCCCGGCCGCGGCCGCCGAAGCCGTTCGAGGGGCCACGACTCCGGCCGCTGCCGCCGCCGCCGCGACCCCGGTAGCCGCCGCGGCGTCCTGTCGGGGGAGCGCCGTCAGAACGGTACCAGAGCGCAGACTGCGGCCCCGCGTGCACAGCGCCAGGCGCACCAAGGTCATGTTGCACACGCCGTATACGGCAATCAGGCATCAAGGACGCGGGACGGCGGAGCGCAGTGTCAATACACTGGCGTTACAACATGACGAACGAAATCAGATCAAGTCGACGGTGGCAACAGGCGGCTTTATACGGATGATGGTTGTCGGACAGGTTTAGACCGGTAATGTTCCCTCAAGACATGCAACTTTGTTGATAACAGCCACTCAAAACGAAACCTTCAGATAACAAATACATCCACACTCTTGACGCGCCTTTCTACAGGCTTAACGTCTGCTGCCGCTGCCGCGACAGATACACGACACGTTCTCGTTCTAGTTGGGCACGCCACAGCAACAGCCGTCACACATCACACTAGAGGCCCACCTCGTCTTGCGCCTCGCAACAGCGCTAGCCCCCCGCACAGACGGCGCCGGCCGCCACTCACCGTCCGTGCCGTTCCAGTGGTTGTCGCCGCCGTTCTCCCACGTGTCCGCCTTGCCGCCGTTGTCCCAGCTCTTGCCGCCGCCGCCGCCGTTCCACTGGCCGATCTCGGTGTCGCCCTCGCCGTCGCCCCACGCGGCGGCGGCGGCGCCGCCGCCGCTGCCGCTGGCCGCCGGCTCGACCGGTGCCGGTGCCGGCGCCGGCGCGCTGGCCGCCGGCGCCGCCGCGCGCCGCGCCGTCCACGCGTTCGCCTCGACGGCGGGCGGCTCGGGCGCAGGCGCGGTCGCGGCCGGCACCGGCACCGGCAACGCCACCGGCGCCGGCGCCGGCGCGGCGGGAGCAGCCGGCTGCGGCTGCGGCGGCGCAGGCGCCGGCTCGTGGTTGGGCAGCGGGATGGGCGGCGGCGGGTTGGGCGTGGTGTCGACCACGCCGCCGCCGGCCGCGTACACGCCGCCGGCCGCCACGTACTCGGAGAGGGCGGCGGCCGGCGGTAGACCGGCGAAGTTGGTGTTGGTGAACGTCTGCGACGGGATGGCGTGGTGCCGGTGAACGTCTGCGACGGGGTAGTCGGCCGGCGCAGCCGGCGAGAAGCGCACCACGGCCGGGTCCAGCACGGACGGGTCGGCGCGCAGCAGCTCAGACTCCTGCAGGAAGTTGATGCTGGGCTGCTGCGGCACCGGCACCGGCACCGGCATCGGCATCGGCACCATGGCCGGCGCCGGGTGCATGGCGGCCGGCGCCAGCAGCACTTCCTGAGGGTAGGGCGGCGAGTCGCCGGCAGAGCCCGGCGCCGGGCCCGGCACGAGCAGCGCCGCCGGCTCCTGCTCCTCCTCGGCCGGCGGCTGCTCCTGCTGCGGCTCCGGCGCCGCCTCGGCCGGCTCCGGCTCGGCGGCCGCCTCCTCGGCCGGCGCCGGCTCCTCGGCGCCGTGCTCGGCGCCGTCGCAGCCATTCTCGGCCGGCGCCGGCTCCTCCGACAGCACGCCGCTCTCGAAGATGGTCTCCAGCAGCTTGGTGAGGTTCTCGTACGTGGTGCCGATCACCTTCTTCTGCGAGCGGTCGGCCAGACGCAGCAGGTGCTCGGCCGCCGTCACCAGCTGGTCCTGCAGCAGCAGACGGCCCGATAGCGTCACACGCCGTGCGCCAGGGCACGTCTCAGACGAGTGTCAACCAACGCCGCGGTCCACCGCCACCAGCCATGAGCCGCCGTCAAACGGGGCGCGGAAACCCTCGCCATCGGCCGCAGCTTACCGGTTACATTCGACATCGGCCGCAGCTTACCGGTTACATTCGACATCGGCCGCAGCGTACCGGTTACATTCGACATCGGCCGCAGCGTACCGGTTACATTCGACATCGGCCGCAGCTTACCGGTTACATTCGACATCGGCCGCAGCGTACCGGTTACATTCGCAGTCCTACGAAAACGGTGGCGCTGGATGAGGTCCAGTAACGAAGCGCGCGATGGCCCTGCCATGGCCGAACGGAGCGACGCCTCGCCAAGCGTGCTCACTTCGTATAGCCATGCCGAATCACGCCAATCGCCCTCAACAGCGTGTAACGAATGCATCCTGTTATCTCATTTGACCACGGCCGCTCGGCAGTCCGGCCCAGCGCTGCTTGCCCGGAGTACCGGTGACCGCACCCCTTCGACAGCGTGTCGGCTGCCTGCGTATCGACGCCGCTACTCATGCACAATACCGACATAGGGAATGCGAAGGAACGCCCACCGTAAATCAGTGTCCACTTTAATACCGATGATGGACTCCACTCCGAAGTAAGAAAGCCATCTTGAATGTGGTCCGAACGTCTGAAGTTGCTAAAGTACTATCACGACCACTGCGGCCATGCCAGCTACAAGCCGCCATTGCGAACGGCCCGAGCCGGAGTCCACTCCACACTCGTCCGATACCTAAGCCGTGGTTCCCGCCCCGATAGCGCGACCTGAGCCGCCGCCCGCCGGGCTCGTCCGATACCTGACACCCGACACCGGAGACACGTGTCTCGCCCGATACCTGAGCCGCCGGCACTGGCCGTGCTGTACCAGCCCTCCTCCCTGACGACTGTGTCAGACGCGTAACGCCCCTCCACTCCACACGCACGCACCTTGATGGGCACGTCCGCCTCGTCCCTGCTGGGCGTCACCAGCTTGAAGATGGTGTCCAGCTGCTTGAGGTCGGCCTCGGCCAGCTGGGGCGCGCCGCGCCGGCCGGCAAGCAGGTCCTCACGCACCCGGTCGTCGACGTTCCCCAGCGCGTCCTGGTGGCGGCCGACGACGTCAGTACAGTGGCGGGTGCGGTGGCGCGGGGCGCACACAGGAGTAGTCAAAACATGACGGGCTGGGCAGGTCTCGACTCGGAGTGTACAAAACGGCGGAGCACAACGTCTAAAACAGCGGTAACAGCGCGGCACACGGGTGTTGGCGCGTCAAACTGAAACAGCCGGGCCGCCACAGTGGCGAACGCCGCCCAGACCACGGCCGGACAACGGCCGGACCACAGCCGGACCAACGGCCAGACCACCACCGGATTACAGCCGGCCACAGACGGGCCACCACAGCCGGACCACGGCCGGACCACAGCCGGACGGCGGCCGGACCACCGTCAGACCACGGCCGGACCACAGCCGGACGGTGCTAATGACGTCGGTGACAGCGACCGCAGCCGTTCCAGCGCAGTGAGGTGCGCTGCCCGAACTTCGCTGCCGCGCCGGCCAGGCTTTCCACCCACAAATGGAAGCAGCACAGTAGCGCGCGACACGCTGATTACAGACGCCATGTCGTCAGCCGTGTTTCATGGCCGCTAATGGCGTTGCTTTTCAGCGGCTATCGCTGCAAGTCGCCGCGTATCCTGGAGGGAATGCTGGTGACTAGTGGTCATGCTAGCACCCCAAGGTCACGGCAGCAGCCGATAGACCAGAACGGACCGTGTCGAGGCTGGCCCCCAGCAACAAACAGTTCCGCCCACGCCCGGTAACAAGCACAGCGCCAGCTGGTGGCGCCAGCGGGCAAACTACCCGCTAATGGGCGGCTGTCCGTTCAACGAGCCACCGAGCGTTCCCAGCACATCACTGAAGACGTCACCGCACCTGGCCGTAATCTGCCAGTCCTCAAACGGCTGCGGCTCATCGTTTATCGTGAATCTGGCGCCCTCAGCCGGTAGCGCCGATCTTGGCGGCTGCAACATTACCCACGCAACAGGCTGATACGCGACCAACGACGGCTAAATAAATAACCCCACCAGCTATTCCCAATGTGTCATAAGCCACGCATAGGAACAGGGCGATGACACAGGTGGGGAGAACAAACGCAGCAGGCCAGACATGGAACCCCTCATCGGAAAACGGGGTAACGCAAATATTGGATCAAATATTGATTCGCTTGCGTCACTCAACACGGCCACCACAGCGCTGTTGCGTCATTCAAACACCGTGCAACCCGTCGCGAATGAGCCACATGCCAGGACGGATGCATCGGTTCACCCGAGTGAGGTGCTTATCACCGTCATGTAACGGACTTCTTAACCTGCGACACATTTTAATGCTGCGATATTTACCTGAGTAAATAAGCTGACCGCTTTGACTTCACGTCGGTCAGTAAATTACGAAGCACGACAGGGCGAGAATAACAGCCAGTAGTATGCCCCATACACAGAGACCCACAATTCCCCGAAAACAATCGCAATCCACTACACAAACCACGAACACACCTCAACTCAGACAGGGGCATTCACCAGAGGACTGTCCGCGCGCACAACACAAAACAAGGCCAACGACTGTGTCCCTGTACGCATCAGCCGACGTCCAGCCATTCTTGTATGCAACAGGCCAGCCAGACAGCACGGCCATTACACCGCCCGGCCGCGGCCGCGCGCACGGCGGCGGCCTGGCGCCGGTGCGACGCGCCGGCGGTGCCCACCTGTATCACCAGGATGCGTCGGACCCGCTCCAGGTCCAGCTGGTAGCGCTCCTGCTTGGCCTGCTGCTTGCGCGCCCGATCCAACTTGACGTGCTCGTCATGGTGCGTCTGCAGCCGCGCCAGCGTCTGCTCCAGGAAGCTGATGTTGCTGGACACCTCGGGCAGCTTGGAGGCGGCGTTCACCTGCGCCAGCTCCAGCTCCTTCTCCATGCCCGCGTCCAGCTTCTCCTTGATGGTCTCCAGGTTTTTCTGCGGGAGAATGGCGCCGGTCATCGCGACGGAACATCTTACAGTGCATTACGCAAGCACCGTTGTCTTGCAGTCATACCGGTGCGGCGCTACTCGTGGCCGAATTGCGGTCCGTTGTGAACAGATCGGCCGGCAGCGAGCGACCCTAGTGTGGGGTCACGAGACGATTGGCTGCGTCTTCCTCTCATACGGGTCCGTTTACACCGCGAGGGTTTCAGTCAGAGACTTCCGCACGGTTCATGTGGATTTTTGTTACCGGATGCATCGGTCGAGTGATAAATGGCTGAGTTAAATGAATACGCTAACCTTATCCTCACTGGTCACTACTTATTCTACCGGTCATGTTTCCCGGAAACCACAGCAACTTACTGGTACCAATGATTACTTCTTTCAATTGTTAGTTCGGATACATTTTTTAGCATAGCTAAAATAAATGTTAGATGGAGTAAATGGTCGATGCATATGCTATAGTAATAGGGCCAAAATAGTGAGTTAATATATTTCGCTTCACAGCTTCTTCAGGACTCAGGAGGGCTGGAGAGAGGACCGGACTGGGATTTCAGGATTGGGGTCCTGAAGAAGTCGCCAAGAAATATGAATCAAACCCCTTTAGCCCTATTTTTACAACATCAACAAAGGGCATTTTCGGTATGCCAAATTCGTTTTCATTTGTTTTTGGTATCTGAAGCAACTTAACCCGTCACTTGACGGCAGGGTCGTTGGGTATGGAGGGCATGATAAATACCTGATGGCAGTGGTATACCGAGTTAACTATTTAGAACTGAACACATCGTAAGATGAATTCTGGGATCGTGGCGGTCTCGTCGGTGCCACACATCCCCTGTTTGAAGAGCGAGTCCAGCACGCCACACGCATACCAAGCACAGCACGAAACGGGTACGAATGCGACCAAATATCAAAGGCCTGGTATTCCTGGTGAATATTTTGTCCCCACATGTGCTAAAACCAGGCGAAAAAGTTATCGAAGAAGGCACGACCTGGTCCGGTGTATCCGCGCATGCTGAGTCGATGACAGTTCTGTACGGTATGCCAGGTCAACACAATCAAACAACCGACGTGAGTAAATGGTGTGCACAAGTTCACAGGGCGCACCTCCCAACGTCGCGTCACATCCAACACTGCTCTCAACTCGCTTCATTAACGGAGTTACCGTCCAGTCTTAACCATGCACATCAGACTCGGCTCTGTCGCCCCCAGTCCCTAGGGCGTGGCCCCGCCCATGTGCCGAAGGACCTGGCCATGGGCTTTGCTTCCTTGCGAATCCGCCCCCGTTTACCATTCCAAATCGGCAAATGAGTGTGTTGAGGGGGGAGGGACGGCCCCTTCTTCTCATGTTGGAGAGGAGCCCCCCACCTTTTGTGGAATGCATCATTAACCTTAGGGCACGGCACGCAAATCATCGGCTTGCTAGTGGGGCTATTGGCTCTGTTCTCTGTTCGACGTTCCTACACCTGGGCCCGCCTCTGCACGGGATGTCCGGCGCGGCATTGGTCAATCAGCACCCACCCCATCTCGCCGGGCGGACCAGGCGTGACGGGGTGACGGCGGGCGCCCCCCCTCTAATCTGCGTCCGGCGCTCGATGCCAATGCTATTCTCAGCGAAGGTTACCATATCAGGAGACACATCACAGGATTGTCACGGTCAATAGCGGAGTTCGAGTGTTGCACTGGCGACACGTAGCAGACGTATCAGCAGTTGGTGCCGCAGCGGGCACAAGCCGGCTCCGCTCAGCTGACATCGGAAATCTCAATCTTGAATAAACATGCACCTTTTCCTTGCCAAACCTGTGCGCATCGTGAAACCAGCGAATCGACAGATGCGATATGATGTCAGAGCGTTTCAATTTCTCGAAAACACGCGCAATTTTTGTCACCACACTGATTGAATGACGTCAGCAGTTGAAGTGCTTATGTCCTGGTAACTTTCCTGAACTCCTCTATGGTGGTCCTACATAGCTGAGGCTGGCTAGGTAGCTGAAAATGCATGCTCGAACCAGCTTGGCATGTCATGTCCAGATGTTAGAATATGTTCTGCTTGCCTGCATTTCAGTTAAATGTGAATGTAATTCTGTGGTGATAACTAAAAATGAAAATCTCAAAATTTGAAAAATTATTCACACTAAACTATGAGGTAATATGCATCCACCCAGTCTATGGACCTGAGTGAGTGAACACAAAATTGAAACAATCCACATCCAACAACAAACTTGAGTAAACTCATTCCAAATAATGTATCATTTAACCAAAAACCAGGACTTAACAGTGTTTTCCACTGGACCTGCATGACACCTCTACCTATGCTACAATCAATGACACTTCCATGTGATGTGTCATTGATCACAGCTTGTGAATGTTTGTTGGTGTGCCACAGCCTCTGTCTCCATTATAAATATGCAAAGCTTGACATCTGCTGTGCTCCTTTAGACCTAACATTATGCTGGGAAAGTTGACACTCTAGGAAAGTAGAACAAGGACTACACCAGTCAATAAACTGCATGGCCATTCACCTGAATTTGATCAAAGCTCACATGGTAGATGTTACACATAAGCCAACACTACTTGCACTACTGGAAGTTGAACCCAGTATCTCTGGTTTCCTGATGTGCAATGTTTAACTAGAGATATATTAAGCATTACACTATCACCACACTATCTGCATCCTGCTTGACCTTTCTTCCCAAATAATAAAATAATGTGCCTCAATTAAACCACTGGACTGTCCTCCACTTGCCATGATCAAAGCCCACACAACAGAGACAATTTCACTGCTGCCAAACATCACACACCAGCATTGATGCTGGCTCATACAGAATCATACCATGATAATGCAGTCTAGGTGCTTGTAATGAAGCAATAAGGTCTTAGAGCTTTAGATGCAATGGAATGTTTCATGGAATATTCTAGACAGCAGTGAAACAGAAACACACACATTACATAGAAGTCACTTTATAATTTGCATTATGTTGAGGCTGCCTCATCACAACATTTTCCCATGAAAACTGGCCAGCTTTGCAGTTATCTCCGTAACATATTTCACTACAAACATTTTACTTTAAAACCAAGGCATATTGCAGCGATACATCATCCAAATAGCAGATGTAACTAAAATTGAACCTGATGTTGTGGCAGAGAAACTTGAGACAATGCATTACGCACTCACTGTAAAGCCATATATCTCAATCCTTTAGTTGTTAATTTTAACACATTCTGTGTTAAGAACATGCTCTCCTTTTGTAGTGCAATGCAGTACCCATTCATGGATGGTGATAGGTAGGTTTTTGCCAAAACACCTTTCATACACATTTGAAGCACTCCTCAGCCTAAACTATTCCCGCAATTGCCCCTGCATAATATCATGTTTATCACTGGGATGTATTTAAAACCATTCATTTCATCATCACAATTCTGCATACAAAAAATTATAGACCCAACTTCCATTTTCTTCATTTGGGTGGCAAGCATAATAGAAACATTAATTTCTGCTCTCATTCTTTTGTAGGCAAAACAGCTAAATCAACAGAGCAACATGTCCTGGCCACATAAATCCCTCAATAACAGAGCATATCTGTGGTCATGTGATGGTGATAAGGGTTTTAGGATGTGCTGATCACTATGGTCATATGATGCCCAAAAAGAACACATCAAAGAACATGTCAAAAATGATCAAAATTCATAATGCATAGCTTCCAATGGTAATCAAGGTGTCATCATGAAAAAAATAATTGTTTAGACCATGGCACCTTCTACATGGGAGCAGCTTCCCAAACACTTTGTCCTGTTTTTTCTTTCTTTCAGAGCAGTAGGAACACTGCAATGTCCAACTTTAAACCCAATTTTGGGATAGCCATGCTGCAAAGTACACTGAATCAGGTAATTCAATGTTGATGATCATGACTACATTAAAGTCATCAGTGTTTATTACTGTATCAACTTGAGCTAACTTAAAGCACACAATATTGGTAACTTCCAGAGACATTGGTCATTGGTTGTAACCATAACTTTTGTTCATTCATTCTTTATAACATCTTTGCACTACTACTACTATTATATTTGTTGTGTACTTACAGCCTGGTAAATATGGAGTTCATTCTTTCAGGAATGCAGGGATGATTTTGCACCAAAGCTGCAGCTAATGCATACAAGTTATTGCACATTTTCCTGGAAATTCTCTGCTGGATATTGGTACACTTTGGATTGACTAGCCCCATCTACCATTACAATATTGTTCCCAAACTGGGAGACCAATTTTGCCACAAGAAGGCAGGCATTTGTTACCATACAAGTTCCAGAATATCCTATGGGTTTAGGGCATTTGAGTGGACATTTTGGCAATGCAGTCACTTTTGTGCTGTGACTACATCTCTGGTCAGAGCAAGACCAAGTAACAATGGTATTTCTGGTTTAAAAAAACATCAAGATATGGGGCTCTTCTTCTTGCAGATATCTGACCAACTGTTCTGGGCTGTTTAGAGGTATCTTGATTCAATATTTCCTGCTGTAGAGTTTCATACTGCACATTCTTAAATAGCTTTTAATGTCATATGCCATCTCTGGTTCACCGTAGCAATACCAGGGGTAAAGTCTTTCGCTTATTCAAAGGGCTCCAGCCCTGCCACCTCCACCACTTTCACAGTGAAGTGCATGAAATACATATCCTGTTATGGTATATTTCAGGGGAAGTCATTGCTATTCCCCATCTCTCAACTCATCTTGTGAAACTACATCACTAGCCAGCACCATATCTTTTAACACAAGATAATTTCACATAAAAATGTTACTCCCTGGAGACTGCCCAGCTTGTCTAGAACATATTCAGACTGTTCCATTAGTTATCTAAATTTATATGGCAAGAACCCTCTTGAATGAAACAACTTTTATCAACAAGCTTCCAGTACAAATTCAGGTAATATCCTACAATTTGACACATTGATCATAACACCAGCAAGCTGCTTATTCATGTCTGGTGCAGCAATCAGGTACCTCTTTTGGCTAAATATACAAGAAACCAACATACCAGGCAAGAAGCAAGCATTTGTTCTAACTTCACACCACCATTCATAAGGTAGCCTGCTAGTATTATGTGCTTCCATCTGACTATTGCTACCTATGCATGTACCTACCTATTCATGGCTGACCTATATGGAACCTATATGGCATGAATAGGTCACACCTGCATAGGGAATAAACGCATAAACTTACCCAACAATAACAGAAAAAAATTTACCACATGCATGGCAACCTGCATATCTTGGCACAAACATCTGAGAAATAACCTCTAGGAAAGCGCTCTAACAAAAACAAACCAAGCATTGGCCATAAAAAACAAAAATTGGGAACACGTGCACAACCGGACCACAAAGAAAGGCGCAATGAGACAGACGTGACGCACATTTCAAGGGAGATCCGGCAACCATCCACCGCTTACCTTCCTCTGATCCATGTTCTTGATTTTAAACTTGAGATATGTGATAGCCTTTTGAAATGGATCGACACTGTCGCTGGACGCCATATTTTCCTGCTTCGCCTCCGCAGAAGGCATCTTTCGAAGAGACAGCTACAGCGCCCCCACACGGCAACGGAAGTGAAGGCCGAGGGCTTCCATATTGGTGCTGTCTCTGTTTTGTAGATTTTTGCGTAAGTCTCTAAATATGGCCTTGATTCTAGCGATGTTAGCGAAGCTGCCTATTACGAGCTCGTAGCAGGACGTATGTCGTCCGTTCACCAAAGAATTGGCCATATTTTTAATGCCATTGGAATATGACTGACAGTAACACGATAAATGAGATACACCTAACGATGGTTAAACGGGATCGCTGCTGTTTTACGGTAGATATAGCAGATGAATGATGCTACATCAGTTTCATAGTTTTGGGCCAATTTATAAGCCCCTATAATGTGAAAAAATTGCTATTGGTCGTATTTTCACTTTGTTCTGCCTTATAGAAGGATAAACTCACGACGAGTGAAATAAGTCTGTACTCAACGTCATCAAATTACCTCTCTACTGTAGTCACCGCTGCCATCTCCAGTCGCTTCCTCGCTCTCTATGGTTGCCTCACCGAAGGATCATGTAGATTACACGGGTCGGAGGTGTGTATGTTGTGCGCCGGTCGGGGCAGAGGTGGTGAGAGGGGTAGAGTCATAGAGAAATACATCCCTGGGACGTTGCAAGGTACTAGTCGGCGTATTAGAATGTGTGATGGGCAGCAATTGCAACTTTTTACTCTCAGATGCCGAATTACTTAAGAGATGGAGGGAGAACTGTTTGGTTTTTGCTCTACCTATGCAGATGTGCACTTATTGTTCGCTTTTACAGTTTGATGTTCGTCAAGCACATCTCAAACACATCGCGTGCGATTCGATTATTTTTAACAGAAGGCGTCTTGGTTGGCTCACAAATGTTCAAGGTATCTTAGAATGTTTGAACTTTACTGCATTGTGGATAAATGCATTAGGTATCTATGTTAATCATGTGCTGGAAAATAGTAATTCAGGAATTGACATTAGTTGTACGTGATGTTTGCACTGTTACAGTGCGTACCATTCATGCCACACAACAGGAGACACAGTGAGACAGCCACAATCTAAACCACCATCATGGCATGATCTTGTGCAGGCAGTTCATTGATTACGTTATGTTTTTGGCCATGTTTCAACTTTACCACTAATTACCACCTGGTTATGCTGGTCTAATCCCTCTTCTTGGGTATGTTGTGTTAAGCTTCGCATCCTGAAAAGGTAGTTTCCATTTGACCACAATGGGAGCCATAGGTGCATAATGTGGTTAACAAGTGGCTTGTTAGAAGCCAACAGTGCAAGGCCTTAGGTGCAAGGTCTTAGAATGATTTAGCAAAGGCCTGGACTTTATTTACAATCACATCTGAGCATAATGATGGTCTCCCAAAACCCTTTCCCTCCACTTCTCACACCTTGTTCATGTGTGATAAAATTTTCCCCTTCTATTCATTATATAATATCTGGACAGGCTGTATAATTGTAAGCATACAAAAAGAAAGTTTGGACATTCAGTGAAAATTTAACATTTTGACTGAGATGCAGGCTATGCAGGAATTTATTTTTAGATACATGCTTATGGAGGTCCAAAACAAGCACAATATAGGTGAAAATATATATTGAAATGTTTGTGGTAGCAGAATAACCTGACAGATATATTAGTTTAGGCCTCTAATGAGCAAACCATGGCCTGTGGAAGTGTTGCTTATAATCTAGTCATGAAAACAACAGAAAGTGTATGGCAAAGGGAAAAACATCTGACAAATTAGGCAGTGATATGCACCCTGACAGTATGTGGTCTCACACATTTTTGGCAAACAACTCTAAGCTTTTTAGTAAAAACAAATCACAAGACCTTTGCAAGCACACTTTGTTTCATCATGTTTTATCATTTTCTATGTACCACAGATGGGAATATTGCTTGTTTCCCCATAGGCAATGAATGAGAAGAGTTGAATGTGAGCATACATGATGACTTGCATGTTAGGGACATGTGCAAGTTATAACTGTGGCTGTGAATTTAGTTTTTGTGCTGCTTTTTTATGTAGATATATTAGATATTTGAATTAACTTATTTCACATTCACTTTAATTTCCCACTTTTTGTTCAAGTCTAACTTGGTGTCAAAATCAACTGTTTCAACATGTAGTTTTGTTGGGTCTATGGCCCATCTTTAAAGTAGTGCTTGAATGCTTTGGTGTTAGTTTCTCCCAGGACAATTTTTTATTGTTATGCAACATTTGTCATACAGGTGATGTTGTAGGCAATCTATACAGGCATTATTATAAAGAAATAGTAAATGTGTTTGCAAATAGCTGTCACAGACTGAAGATACTCCTGTTAAAGCCTTGGCAAATAGATTTCCACCAATGCACATCTGGGCAACCAGAGGTACGGGGTTTGATTCCCTGCGATGCCTGCCCTTCCTGCCAGGGTGAGAGGCAGGTGACGCCATATAGCCTCAGCAGCTGGGTGCGTTGTAAAGCCCCAATGACACATGAAGTCCCACCAACTGATACCCCAGCATGTCATTGTTGGTCCAACATTATGATGTTTCCAGTGTCTGCTGTTTCACCTGGTAGCCGCCAGTGTCCGCAATGTCAAAGCAGCCACTGTCGGCGCCCTGCCAGAGCCGGTGCGGCCACGTGGACCGCATCGGCACCGAGCTCACACCGGCCGACGTGGAGCAGCGGCGCCGCGACGGCCGCTGCCACTGGTGCGGCCGCCAGGACCCCAACCTCTGGCTGTGCCTGCACGACGGCTGCACGCGACTGGGCTGCGGCGACCAGGCCGACCACAGCACCGAGCACCACCAGCAGCAGCCGCAGCACTGCCTCGTGCTCAACATCACCACGCTGCGCGTCTGGTGCTACGTGTGCGAGGCCGAGGTATTCCTGGAGAACAACGTGCCGGCCGTGGGCCACGCCGGCGCCGCCATCAGCGCCGACAACGTGGACGTGGCCGGCGCGCCGGCCGACAGTGACGACGAAGACGATCGCAGCGAGGACGAGCCGCCGTGCGGCCTCACCGGGCTGCGAAACATCGGCAACACGTGCTACATGAACGCGGCGCTGCAGGCGCTCTCCAACCTGCCGCCGCTGACGCGCTACTTCCTGGACTGCGACCGGCTGGTGCCGGCCGACCGCAAGCCGGGCCTGGCGCGCGCTTACCTGCGTCTGGTGCACGAGATGTGGAGCCGGCGGCGCGCCAGCTGCCTGGCGCCCACGGCCGTGCTGCAGACGCTGCGCGCGGCGCACCCGCAGTTCCGCGGCTTCCAGCAGCATGACAGCCAGGAGTTCCTGCGCTGCTTCATGGACGTGATGCACGAGGAGCTGCGCCAGCCGACCGGCCGCTTCGACGGCGAGCAGGACGAGCTGGAGGAGCCGGCCGCGGCTCGCGACGACCCGCCCTCCGACTCGGCCGGCTCGGACGGCGATGAGGAGGACGCCGACTACGAGACGGCCGACTCGGGTCTGAGTGACCGCTCCACGGACAGCGGCTCGGCCGGCGAGCCGCGCGCGCCGCGCCGGCGCCGCCGCCGCCAGGTGCACACGCAGCGCTCGCCGCAGCCGCCGCCACCTCCGCCGTCACCGCCGCAGCCGCAGCCACCGCCGCCGCCGCCGCCGCCGCCGCCGCTGGCCGACACGCCGTCCAGCGGGCCCGATGACACGTCGGGAATCGACGTGGAGTTCGCCGACGCCGAGTCGGAGGCGGCGCCGTGGACGGCCGAGGCGCCGCCCAGCCCGACGCGCTCGCGGCCGCCGTCGCCGGCGCGTCCGGGTCGACGACTCCGCTACCGCAGCGTCGTCTCGGACGTGTTCGACGGACGCATCCTGTCGTCGGTGCAGTGCCTCACGTGCAACGGTGTATCGGCCACGCGCGAGACGTTCCAGGACCTGTCGCTGCCGATCCCGAGCCGCGAGCACCTGGCCGTGCTGCACACGCAGGCGGCGTCGGCGGGCCGGCCGGCCGCCTGCGCCCAGCTCTACTCGCAGCAGGGCTGGGCTCCCTGGCTCTGGTCGTGGATCACCTCGTGGTTTTCGGGCCCGAGCGTGTCGCTGCACGACTGCCTGGCGTCGTTCTTCTCGTCGGACGAGCTGAAGGGCGACAACATGTACAGCTGCGGCCGCTGCAAGATGCTGCGCAACGGGCTCAAGTTCTGCCGCGTGCTTGAGCTGCCCGAGGTGCTGACTGTGCACCTGAAGCGCTTCCGGCACGAGCTGGTGTTCTCCGCCAAGCTGGGCACGCACGTCGAGTTCCCGCTGGAGGGTCTGGACATGTCGGGCTACCTGCACAAGCAGAGCCGCAGCCAGGTGACGTCCTACGACCTGGCGGCCGTCGTGTGCCACCACGGCACGGCCGGCGCCGGCCACTACACGGGCTATGCGCTGAACCACACCTCGGGGGCCTGGTACGAGTACGACGACCAGTACGTGACGGAGGTCAGCGCCGAGACGGTCGCGTCCTGTCAGGCGTACATGCTCTTCTACAGGTCAGTCGTCCGCCGGCTGGGTGGGGTACATCGGCGCTGTTGTGTCCTGGGCGGGCTGTCTCCACTGCAGTTTACGCGTTAGGCTTCGATAAGTCCCGCTGCTAGCCGCCTGTGGCGCGGTTGCACGATGCATTCGGTTACATTTAACGTGATGTGACGTTGTTTTGTTGGTTGCGGAAAACAGCAGGGGTTCAGTTGGTTTTTTATACCTTGGTTAAGTAATAAACCTGCAGTGGGTGCCGCGCCCGTACGCTCACTCTTATTTGCTCTACAGCTCATGCCGAATTTCTGAACTCGGCAGTGAGCTTCTTTGATGGCGCTTGCTCCGATATAGTTTCGCCACTTTGTCATCAGAAACAGTATACAGATGGCATTGTGGGCCATGAAATATTATGAACTGCTTAGCAAAAGTTTGCAGTGCCGCCATATATTTGACCTCGTGTCGGCCTTGCGGCGGGGCTTCGTCGGAACGTCGTCTGAGGGGATGAACTGGCACTGACGCCGTCCGTCTGGCGTTGGCAGGAAGTCTTGCGAGGCGGCCAGCCTGCGCCGGCAACGCGCCACAGAGCTCATCCACCGGGCGCGCGCCGACCCCTCCCTCCTGCCTTACTACGTCTCGCGACAGTGGATCAACAAGTTCAACACGTTCGCCGAGCCGGGCCCCATCGACAACACGGATTTCCTGTGCCGACACGGCGGCGTGCTTCCGGGCCTGCGCGTGCCGGTGGAGGCGGCCTGCGTACGCCTGCCGGAGGCCGGCTGGGAGTACCTGCACGGCACGCTGGGCGGCGGCCCCGTCGCCAACGCGCTGTTCGAGTGTGGCCCGTGCCGCGCCGAGTGGGACGCGTTGCAGGCGCGGCAGCGGCGCGAGCTGACAGAGTTCCGGCGCCTGCAGGCGGGTGGCGCGCCGCCGGCGGCCGCCCTCTCGGCCGCCTGGTACCGCCGCTGGGAGGCGTTCGCGCGCGGCCGCGAACTGGAGCCGCCCGGCCGCATCGACAACGCCGGCATCGTGTCGACGCGCGGCGGCGTGACGCAGGTGAGCGGCGGTGTGACGCAGGGGAGCGTCGGCGTGACGCGGGTGAGCGGCCGGAATGGCGCAGGTGAGCGGCCGGCGCGGCGCAGGTGAGAGCGGCGTGACGCAGGTGAGCGGCGGCGTGACGCAGGTGAGCAGCGGTGGGGCGCAGGTGAGCGGCCGGCGCGGCGCAGGTGAGCGGCGGCGTGACGCAGGTGAGCAGCGGTGGGGCGCAGGTGAGCGGCCGGCGCAGCCGTCTCTGGCGCGACGCGAGCGGCAGAGGGGGTTTGTCGTCTGCTTAGACGGGACGGAATCCAGCCTCGCTGGATGGGGAGAGGGTACACAATGCTCGTCAGGGAGTATCTGGGAAGCTTTTGTTGTCTGTCAAATGGGAGGCGTGGAGGCGGGGGTCCGTTTTTCAAAAGCTTAAGTAAATGTGTCCTTTTGGTGGCCTTGCTACCGCTTTGAGTTGAGCCAGCCAGATTGCTCCACACGAAGAGATGGTTAGCCTATGAGGCTATTTCCGGTTGGCGTTCTGTATTGGAGAGTAAAACTACAGAGGCCTTAGGACAAAAACACCTTGTTTTGAGTTTCTTGCAAGCCACCTAGCTTCACGTCATGCATCTAAAATCATGCACGCATGCCATAGCTGTCAGTTGGAGCTGTACAATAGTTCTCAAATTAGCATAATGTGACGGGTCACGCTAGTAGGAATGTGAAATCTTCAAAAGTCAAACACTTTGTCATCAAAAACACGTGTCTGTTTTAATTCATCTTCAGCATGCACTTGTGCAAGATGTGAAGGGCTTGTAAAAATTGTCGTGCATTTGCGTAGGTGTGCTGATAGCACTTCTACGCTACGCAATGGGCTTTCAACAAGGTGGTAAAATAATACAAATAATCCCTGACGAGCGCTTGTATCCCCTCTCTGCCACCCTAGCATATCGTAACGGGCCCAAAATGATCATCGTAGCCGGCGTGCCGTAAAATCCCAATTATCATCATCCCCTAGCATACTCTTCACTTAAGCGTATTCGGATGACTGTGTTAAGCTACGCATAACGCGCATCACTGGCGACCAACGCTGCATGCTGATGCTGTTGTGGTCGGTGGCCAGTGCCGGCCGTGTGTGGGGTGTCGCCTGCGGGTCAGTGACCCGGCCCTCTGCGGCAGGTGCGGCCCGGCTCTGACCACGTGCAGCTGCCGGCCGAGCTGTGGGCCTACCTGAAGGGCATCTACGGCGGCGGGCCCGACCTGGCGCTGGTGCCACCGGCCGCCCGGCACGACCACCCGGTCAGTGGGACCGACGCACGGCGGCCGGCGGCTGGGGCGGGCGGGCGCGGCCGCGGGCCGGGCGGATGTCCCTGGACTGGGCTGGAGGCCGGAGACCTCCGTCCTCTTCCGGCGACCGTGACGATGGACCGAGACAGGGAGTACGCATGCGTTATAGGGTTTGAGTCGTTTGTCCGAGTCACCGAGTTCTAGGCCTTGTGATGGTGGGATAGAGGCTAGGGAAACCTCTAGTGTGCTGTTGTGAGACAGGTGTTTCTGAAACTATATGCGCTGTTCGTTGCAGGATTTTTTTTTCTAGAAAGAGCAGACAATGATGGTTCCATGAAGCAAGCAACTTGGACGAACTTAAACGTCTTAAATATTGCCATTTTTGCCCTTTGACCAGGAGTGTAACTAAATTGTGTTATGATTAGGGCTACAGTATGTGGTAGTTGGCTTTCATCGTGATTGTGTTCGGGTCGGAACTTGCATAATTGTTACAGCATAAAGATAACGTTGCAGAATTAGTGTTACGATGTAAAGAGAACTCGCAGCAGAAGGAAAGATATGAAAGGATCAATAGCTTTGTTGCAACTTTCCAAATATTTCAACGCCATCTTGAAGAAAATTTGGCGCAGCTCATAGCCTCGCCCTTCTTAACACCTAGATCACTCTAGTTTGTGAGCTACAAGTCTGCGAAAATCGTGCGGACAATTTCAAGTTAATCAATGTTGTACAAGGTATGGCGTAATGTAACAAGAACTCATTGGGGAGCATATTTACTAGTTTTTATATTTGGAAAAAAAATACAATGCTATATTTGTATGTGTTCCTATATTTGTATATATGTTGTATATATTCTGTCATACTGTGCTGGCGAGATGAGGCGCAAAAAATTGCCCTTCAGACAACGGTGAATGACTGTGAAATTCAGGCGCGTCTTTGCCAGCAGTCACGCCTTGTGCAGCTCGCACTGGTTGAGCCACGGATGCCACACAATCACAGTGCAAGTGACAAAAACACCCCACAGTTGTTTGGGGCTTAAGACTCGAGCGGATGCAGGCTTTCGTGGTATTGGTGGAAAATGTAGCTTGCTCACGCATTAACCCTGTCCTGTTGTATGTGATCGATCATTGACATATTCAACTACCAACGAGTGTTGTTGCCGTAGGCATACGTCTTCTCAATGCCCCCCCCCCCCCCTCCCCCTTGTTTGTATTTGATCGATCACGAACATGTGAAACTGCCAGCGAGTGTTGTCGCCGTGAAAAAATCCATCTTCTTGATGCCCTCCCTCCCCACAATGAAGCACGTTAATTTACACCCCTGTTTATACGGCGCTGTGTGTGCATGTGTTGGTACTGAGGGGGTACTGAAGAATCGCACTTGTGTTGAGCATTGCTAGACGTGTGCTCCGATGCTGCGCGCGGCGTTGCGCCGACACGTTGCCCGATGCCTTGCAGGAGCCGTCTCGCGCCCGGGAGTCTTCTGCGTCCCCCATCCCTGGAGTGCACCGGCGCGTGCGGTCCGGGGCCGTGCAGTCGGGCGACGCTCCCATGAACGAAGGCTAGTCACGCCTCTCTGCGACGGGCGACAAACCCTAAGTTCAACGCGCGGCCGGCAGGTGGCCTTTGGCATCTGGCGACTGGCCGTTGTTCGAGACTGAGGACGCCCGTACATGGGTGTTGCACCGGCAGGCACTGACGCACACGATCGGTGTTGTGTGGTATGCCGTTTGGTCACCGCAGCGTGCCCCCCCCCCCTCACTGCACAGCCTCGTGAGCAGTCCGCCTTTAAAGACGGGCTGCTCTGATGAGCGCGCCGTGTGAACCAAATGGGGATAATTGCGGCAGTGCGGGGCTCGCGCCGTGGATCGGTCCGTTTCAAGTCGCCTGTTCATTTGGTGATTCAGTTACCTCGCCAGATGGGTTGATGGCGTGAATGTGTCGGTTATGTGACACTTGTTATGATCATTGCCGAGATTGTCATCACGGAACGTTTTATCGACAGACCTGACCGTTTGTCATCGATCAACGATGATAAACGAACAATGTCAACGATGTCAACGATGCAATGTATGTTGCCATTCATTAGTTTGCGGGTTCGATCATTGTCCTAGCAAACCTGTGTCTTCAAATACTAGTTCGGTTGTAATAATACATCACTGTTACCTTTTGCGGCTTCAAAATCGGGGCAAGCTTCCGTGCCACGATTTACGTTGCGAATGAGTGACCAGGCTTGCGACTTCACTGCGGTTTAAGCCTTCCGATGTTACGTCATACTGAGGTGTCGTTCGTAACGGCCCGTAATGTCCCTGCCTAGCGAGCGTCGCGCAACAGTTCGCGTCGATTCATTGACGCAGGCTCTCCAGTCGAAAGAAAATGACCTTGTTGGACCGCTGTTGAAACGGGCCGAACAGCGACGGGACGATCTCCCGCTTATTCCGAGCGGTAACGTCGCGCTGTGCGGCGCGTCATCGCTCATTTAGTCCATATTTCAGCCGTCGACTCCAGTGGGTTCTGAGTTTTCCGTTTTTCAAACCTCGCCATTCGAACACCTCATGGTGAATTAATGCTGCTCTGGGGCAACGTGCAGCGAAGCTGAAACGAAGCGCACTTCTGGCTAAAGAAACCAAGCCCCCGTTGAACTGGTCTTGTTCTGTGTTCTGTGGTCTTGCTGACGCCAAGCTTTGTGGGGAAGGTACGTTTGTTTGTCCGCATTCCTTCGTTGATGTTGATGCCAGTGGGATGTGACTGCGTGTGTGTGCTGGTACGACATCGCGCTCTGATGGGGCTCATGACGGGCCGGCTTGTGGACACTACGTGGCTCACAGCTGCCCCCTGCCATCCTGGCACTTCAAATTCCACATTCGTCACTTGTGAAAACCTTGATCCGGTAGATATCCAATAAAGAAAAAAATATTCGTTTTTTGTTTTCTTTCCACCTGAGGGGCGTCCGCCAGCCATGGCGCGCGCCGGGGGTACGGTGGCCCTCCCAAGTTCCATCTCAGGTCCATATTGTTAAGCCGTCCAACACATCTTGCTCGGGAAGCCCGTAGATATTGTCACCATGGAAATGCGTCTGTTATGCCCATTTTCTGTACAAGTTTTGTAAGTTTGAAAAGTTGCCGGCATTCTAAGTCGGCTAAAGCCAACATGAACCAGGTTTAAGCTGAGGCACCTTGCGAAGTCGATTCTGGATGCAGTCACAGACCTAACCCAATCACATAGGGTAGCTGTCAGTTGTTATCATACACATTGCCAAAATCTAGACTGATGAAGCCAGACGCTTTCGGCGACCGATGCAAACAGCATTGATCAATGAGTTGGAAAATCGACTTTACATGATAATTCAACAGGCGGAGGTCTACCGGCGTGGTGCTGGCTCACTAGCTGACAAACGACGTAGCATAAAGGGCTGGCTCTTAGCCGGGAGGGATGTAACCATTGTCACGGACGAAACCGATGAACATGCAGTGATGTACGGTGTTGTTAAGCGTTACCAGTGTAGACAAAAATGCGGATACTAAAGTTAGAAATGGATTACGACAGAAGCTCACACATCTGTGTAGCTTCAATGACTCAGTTTATCCTGGCTTCGACTAGTGCGTGCTGGGTTCGAGGTCCGTTTCTGGAGGTAACAGCGGATGCTCCCTGGCCAGTCGCCGGCGCACCACGTATCATACATCTGATACCGCTGCGATCCGTACATGGTACGCTGGCCAACGTGTCAGGTTCCACGTTGTTCCCTGCTCCGGCTGCTGCGACCTACCCAGTTCTTAAAATCGCCACAAAACGGGTAAATCCACGTCCTACGCCGGCTTGCTTCACCGGCTGCACAACTCGACCCACGCCGTCAGCCCGTGCGTCTGCTCTTCCGTGTTTAGAATGTGCGAGGCTTCTGTCGTGGCGATGTCGGATCGCCGACGTCTGGTATCAGTGGCCAGGTCTTCGCCAGTATGGCACCTATTTTCGCGACAAGCACATTGCACGTTTCCTATGTCAATCGACCGCTCTAAGGTGCGTTTGGTTCCCACTGCGGTATTTCAAGAGCCGTCCCTGAGTTTAAACAGCCAACAGCAGTACGAAATGAGTTGCGGATCGTGCAGAAAATCAGCATCGCGTTTTCTGTTCCTGAAAGCCTGGTCTTTTCGGAAGTTCGCGCCGCGCCAGCTCCGTACATCCCATTCACTGACCCACCTTCCTTGATGACTGCGCTTCTGATGATACAAACGTGTATTCTCTGCGCCGAGCTTCGCAGCGCGCAAGAATGCATCCTACAAATGGGCCAATGGATGAAAAATGCGATGCGAGGGGACGCCTTCCACACAAACACTCTCACTGACGCCACATCAGCGTGTGCCGCGCCACCCACCGTGTCCACACTGGTCCGACATCACCAACAAGTGCTCGGCTGTCCAACACCAACAGCCGTTCCTCACCCACCTGACATCAGGTACTTGACACAATGGCATCGCCTGGTGTCTCCATGGGCGCTTGGTCGGGTTCCAAACATCCCAGCTGCCGGGGTATGTTTTGCGTCTTTCGAGTTACGTTTAATGTCATACATGATCTTGCGACGAGACGGCGAGGCGCCGTGGCAGAGACAGGTTTAGGACTAATGCAGAAATTATGGCGAATTAACGGTTGCCAGACGGCGGCCCCGACAATACCCTTCATACCAGGGATCGTCGCGTCCAGCATTTAAGAGTCCGATTCCCAATGCTGCCTTCAACGATCTGTAACTTTCCCCGAGACAGGCGAGCTCCCAGGAGCCGGCACGATTCCTACCGTCGACCGATGTCTGCCCGCTCCTCACGCTTTCGCTTGCCACCCGACGGCGACCACGGACCAGCGCCGGCCCTCCCAGCACGGCTCGCAGGCCCATCACCACCACGTGCCGACACCCGCGCCGCGCGCCGTCCGTCACAGGTGGCAAACAGGGCCCGTCCGGTGCGGGAGCCGCGCGACCGCGCCGTACGCCACTGCCAGCTGAGCCGCGCGCGCGCCGTCGGCGGCTGCCAAGCGCTCCGGCACGGGCCGAGCCGGCTCAGCGTGCACCCGTGGCCGGCGCGCGGCGGCCTCACGCGCCGCCCGTCTGCTGCTGGAACACCTCGATGGCGTCGCCGTCCTCCATCGAGAGGGTCAGCGGTGTGTCGCTCTCCGTCACCGGCTCGCCGTCGAACCGGAACCGTACCGTGTGCAGCGACATTTTCTGCGGGCGGGGCCGGGCGTCAGGGTCGGGCGTGCCGAGGCGGCTGGTGGGAGCGAAAGTCCTCCTATCCAGTCATAGTCAGGACGGTACGGGTACGGGCAGAATGCGGCTGATATCGCTGGAACGCTTGGCGGACGCCCGCGGCGTTGCATGCGAGTGGCCGTCGACAGCTGGCAGGAGGCGATTATTGAGACGCATGAAGTGAACAGAAAAGGAACGTGGATGTGTTATCATATGTTCTAGATCATCAAAACTAAGCACAATTCTTTTTTCTGAGGGAATGTGGTCATAACCAACTTTCAAAAGCAGTGATGTTGATCGCTCACATTGCAAACAATTCACAGCAGCATGCATACCTTGTACACCCAATGCATGCACTGGGCATGCAGTGCAGCAGCATGCACATCCAATGCAGGGCCTCACCATGCGGTCACAGTAGGCAACCATGAGTTTGCGGAACGGTGTGTGACGCTTGATCTTGAAGAGTAAGGAAGAACCATCCTGTCCCATCACCTTGAGACTGATCTGTTCACTTTCTGACCCACCTGCTGACTCTGCCTGGAAAGCATGGGTCAGCTGAGCTGCCAGTACAGGATGCATCACTGATTGGCATTGTATTATTACTTATCCCTGATGGTGGATTGAGTTATGTAGTGCATGGTAGCCACAGGACTGGACATTTCCCTCCAAACCAAAAAATGCATGTTTTCAGCTAAGCATATAAGGTGCCTGCTTTCAGGTGAGATGAAGTGTTGCTGCTTGGTCACATTAGCAAATGGCTGGGGATGATCTCAGCATGTGTGACTGCCACCTTACACCAGTGAGGAATAATACAGGACATAGTGTGCTGCAGAGCTGCAGGTAACATGTGTTGGGCTGATGACTTGACTAGCAAGCATAAGGGAGGTCAAAGAAAAGACACAGAGTTATGTGACAACCCAGTCACTACCACAGGCCTGGAGACCATGGTGAACAGTTCTCCACACATGTTGGTGTGTAATGCCTACCTTATCTTTCACATCTTTTGTATCACCAGATTCAGCCATTTGCCTGAAACACAGAAGTTACATTTGAAACATAATGTAGGTGATCACATTCATACACCACAAAACCAACAGGCATAATAACAGGCAGGCAGGAGAGCCAAAGTCTAACAAACTTTTCAATCCAATATGTACCAGGCAGCAAGGTTACTAGCACTGGGTTAATGAAAATTGCATCTGCTGCAGGAAGAGTAAACACTAGGCCTCATCAGAATTATAAAGCTGCTGCCCCAGTTGCTCTATCATTGCCTATATCACACAGATGATCTTGAGACATTCCAAAACCAAAACCACCCCCAACATTAAAAAACAATGATGTAAGCAATAAAACAGCAGCACCAAAAACACTGAACTCAAATATGGCATGAAAGGTACATGAAAATTTGCTGGGGTGCTTGAGTCACAGATAGATGTAAGTTCATGCTGCCGCCACTTCACAGTAACATTGATATTAAGGTTAACAATCAATGCAAGATTGCATTTATGGCCAGGGTAGCTCAATCTTGGCAATTTGTACAAACCTTATGCCTTGAAAAGTGTGACTCATAAAGTGTGAAGAAGTGAAAACCATCAACTATCACAGTTGCCTACCATCTAGGGATGTCACTTCAAAGGGCTGTTCTTTATAGGCAAATAAGTCCTTCCCAAGCTGTCATCTATGTCACAAGCATGCAAGTGATATGCACATACACCCAGTCAGATGAATATTGCTGGTGTTGCTTGCTCCATATGAAATATTTCATGTAGGTTTCATTCTAAAAGAAGGCCCACACATGCAAATATGGAAGCCATGGGGTTTGGGCCCAGCTGTTCACCAAGAGCTTTGTTGTCCCTAAGACAATAAGCAAAATAGGCATGTGCTTGATGGCCTCAAGCAATAAATGTATCATCAGCTTGCATCAACTGTCTTAATCAATCTTACATCACACACACACACACCTTGAGTAAAATGGTTGAGGTGTTAGCCAACCTCTCACTTGTCCTTGATCTTGTATGTCAAACTGGAAAAACATGTGATGTCAAAGGTGTCTGTCATGGTGGTAATTTAACTGATACAATAGCAGCACAACTTATTCCAACACATAGAGAATCAAGGTTTCAAGGATTTATGATGCTACAAAGAAAAATCAAGCAACCATACAATCTAGAAATTTGTGTGCAAAAATAATTACAAAATGTGTTGCAACATGGTGTGGTGTAAGTTTGGTGTGCACATGCTCCACCTCCAGCACACTAATGTCACAGAAATGTCTGGTACAAAGGATGGATTTTTTCAGACTGGCTCATATGCAGTGCCTGTTTAGTCTTATATCCCAAAATTAAGTAAGCATGCACCTATATATTCTTCAGTTTTCCAGTCACACAGTTTAACATCACACACAACTGATTATGCGGCCATTATCACTACAGGGATACAACCCACGCAACCATCGTTTTGTTGTCGAATAAAACGCCGGTCCATATCATCTACCACTTCCGCCCTGTATTGCATTGCCCTACTTCCCCGGTGTTCTATTGCCCCACTTCCGCCCAGTGTTTCCGTTGCCTCGCTTACGCCCTCCTGTTGTAGTCGAGTTGTCACCACAGCTATGTTCACGCCTTCCACTTGCACCGCCCTTGCACACACGCCTAGCGCCTTACAGCACACGACCGCGCGACCCCCGGGCACATATCTGTAAATACACACTTTTGTACACTGGGCACACTCGGCAAACATGCAACAACGCCATAAATGCCGCAAATTTAGTTCGAAGATGTCAGAGGGTTTAAACAACTAAATTAACACATACTTTGAGAATGGGTGTGATCTTAACATCCCCGTGTTCCTGGTTTTTGAAGCAAAACATTGAGTGAAGGGGTACCGGCGGTAGTGGCAGTAAACCGTGTTCTGTCAAAATTAACTTGGATTACCCGAAATAGCCAAAGTCTTGTTATGCGTTTTCACGTATATTAGAGCCACGGGAATCAATTATTACCACTGAAAGCGCGTAGGGACGACGTACAGTTGGGAGTATTTATGGGCGATGTGGTGCAGCACCGTTGCAAGCAATTTTCTTCATGAACTGAAATATTAGACCATGCTTAAATTTAATCATACAACACTTAAAAAAATTGGGCTGTTAGCCTCTGCCCTCCTGGCTTGCCATTTCATTCCTATGATCTTAAATCAGCAGGGTAAAAGCAAAAAAGCAAACTTGAAGCATCAACCTCGAGGAAAAGGTAAGCAAATGGGCCCTGTGGTAGACAGTTTTGACTGACAAAATGTGTGGCTTCCTTTAAAACTTTGTTGTTGTGCTTACACCCATGAAATGGCCATTATTGCCAAGTTTCTGTCTTATGTTGATTGTGGCATATTAAAACATGTTTTATACTGATCTGGCTTCAAAGCCTCTAGAATCAGTTTATAGGAATGTAGTTTGCTCCCTCCACTGATAAATGGCAAATGGTGTGCAGAATATGAAAAATTCATTGGGGAGAAGAATCACAGATGAGATGACAATATGTAGAAGATGGCAGTGTTTGATAGGGAAAAAATGTGAGCAATTCGGTAATTGAGTGCAGGTTAGGTTTCCCAGCATGTAGTGAAGTCGTCTTTGTGCTTCAGCCATTAGTCATCATATTCATTATGGAAAAGTATGAATTCCTAAACTTACTATCTCGTATTGAGCTTAACATCTTTTGGTTCAACATTGATTTTGCATCTGCCACATTTCTTTTTTTGCTTTTCTAATTAGGGTATGTATCTTTTCCCTACAGTCTTTCTGTTATATATCATTTTAACTAATTTGAATGTGTCTGTTTGCACAGGCACATTAGTGTACCACCATGGGGCAAACATATACTGGCTTACACTCCCTGCCACTTTCTAGATGACATTGGTTGTATAAGTGTTAGGACCTGAGAGTGGATTCAGGTAACATGTGTGGAAGCATAGCATGATTTTGTGCTTTGATTACATACAAGAAGGTTATGTTACAGGTGAAGTGAGTGTCAAATAGGCACTTGACAAAATGCAAGGAAGGCAAACTCTTTGACTGAGAAAGATGGAGGCCCAGTCTAGCCTGGATTAGTTTGTGCACTAGCAACCAATAATGTGATGTAGGAAAAAACTAACAACAGTATAGAAAGAATATGATTCTGGGTGTATGACAGACTACCTGGTTTAATGTACAAGCCATGGGTATGCCCATTTTAAGTACTTTTTGAAGGATTTAGGTCAGATACCTATCAGTGACCAATGAGAACACATGAAAATGTGACACCAACTGCACTGTGTGGGTGGCTGTGCCTCCTGCAGCTCAATAGCTGACCCATATGTGCCAGTAATCTGCTGCAGTGCACCCAGTGTCATGTTCCTAAATTTTATCTTGAAAACAAGACAATACAAGATGTGGTGTATTAAACTGAGGTTAGTTGGCTGAGAACAGTTTGCAGGTACTTGGGTTTGTTCATTTTAGATAATATCCATCCAAATCATATGCTATGTGGGCAATGCTTTGCCCACAATTATTGAAACTATCTAGGTCTGATCAGACTCATGTTCAGCCACCTGTATGTGTATTTAAGCTGTTGATTGCACTGCAGAACATGTCTGCTTGGTGTGGTCTCATTAGCTTGGTTTTTGACATCTAAATGTGCCATCTCACAATGCTCACATTATACATCACCCACTTACCCCACACTGTTCAATTTGTTGTGCTGTTATCATGAATGCTGTTAGATGGGTACCATCCGATAATTTCGTCTGCCCATGGCTCAATCGATTAGAAGAGGTGAGTGTTTGAGTTGCTCCTCACAAGCGCTAGTTACCCCTGACTAGGATAGTCTGCAGCTGGTAATAGCGGCCACTGAATCAAATAAGATTCATGTGACTGGGCAGACCTGTGCTGCCACGCCCTCACAAACACTAGTTACCCCCGACTAGGACAGTCTGCAGCTGGTAATAGCGGCTGCTGAATCAAATAAGGTTCATGTGACTGGGCACACCATGCTGCTATGCACTGCAGGTATGTTAAGCTTTCTGCACAAAATTATCCCTGGCATTTCACGATGGGATTTTACGGCACACAAATCTAGAGCACCACTACTAGCGGTTTTTCCTCCTGCATCAAGATTATAAAAACAACTATGTTCGTGAAACCCAGAAAGAACTGGAATCTTCTTTGACATATGCCAATGTCACAAACAGCTTTCATTGCAGAGTTGGTGGCCGCCAAACCGGTGACAGTTGGTGGCTGCGAACCAATGTCGCGTCGTCCCGCTCCACTGATTTAATGTAATCATGGACGTGAAGTGAGAGATAGGCAGTGGCATTGTGATGAAGCAGACCCGAGCTGCCCCGGGCAAAGCGTGTCAGGGTGCCGATAATGTAGTGGTTAACGAGCCTGCATCAACCACTGCCTGTCTGGAAAACCAGAGGTACGCGGTTCGATTCCCCACCCTTCTTGCCAGGTTGAGAGACAGACGACGCCACATAGCCTCAGCAGCTGAGCACGTCGTAACGCACCAGTGACACACACACGGCAAAGTGTCATTGTGGGCCTGGAGGCGCACTCCTCTGTGATAACACACCGACTGGAGCCAGCAGTGTCAAGCTGGCTGAGGGATGGCACCTCCGGCTTGTGAAGAGTAAAGTTGCTGGTTAAGTTTGTTAGCCTGCCATGTTCATTCCAATTGGAATGGGCTCAACACCAATGGTGTAGCACTGGAAGCATATGCTTCTAACTGTGTCAAATAGGTTATCATTTCAAATCCATGAGGCACATCACAGGTTATGATTTATTTCCTTATGCATCCAGGGTAACAATGCCATGACTACAGTGGAAAAACTTTTGATGGGCATAACTGTCACTCACCAACCAAAATGTGTGAGTATCTGGGGAATTCATCACAGTCATAATTCCACACATGCACATGGCCCAGCCAAATGGAGCTGGGAATGTAACTAAGCACCACAGCTAATTTTTTGTGATATCAAGATGTGTTGCCCCACAAAACATGTCATGAAATGCACTTGTACAAAACATTTGGGGCGTCAAACTTCTCCCAAACCACCATCACTAATTTACCAGTGTGGGAAACCGGTCCACACTGAAGACATTACCAGGCTTATCCAAAGTACAATACACATACATGATTTCACCAAGATACCAATAAGTACA
The DNA here is from genome assembly GCF_011947565.3 of Pollicipes pollicipes. Classification (NCBI taxonomy): domain Eukaryota; kingdom Metazoa; phylum Arthropoda; class Thecostraca; order Pollicipedomorpha; family Pollicipedidae; genus Pollicipes; species Pollicipes pollicipes. Next base: position 29,848,369 of record NW_023596297.1, on the reverse strand, counting down.
AAGTCAGCACTTGGACTTGGGTACAACATAAACAGCAAAGGGAGCATGCCAAAATGTGTGAGTTTCTAAGTCTTACATTTACAGTTCATCCTTGCTCTGCTTCATGTTGGATTTGATGAAATTGGCCATGTCATCAAGGCTTCTGTTGCCCTCATACTCCACGACTTTGGCACCATCATGGTACAAGATCACAGTGGGGAACCCAGATACACCCTGCTGAGAGCAGAGTGGCCTGTTGTCATTTTCAGTGCAGTCAACCTTGGCAATCTTCACCGCTGGGTTTCCCAGCATCTTCACAGCCAGCTGATCCCATGTAGGAGCAAGCCTTTTGCAGTGTCCACACCAGGGGGCATAAAACTTGATAAATGTGTAATCTCTGCTGATGCTGTTGTTGAAGGTATCAGCAGTCAAAACCACAACTGGGGCCTTGCCAGCATCTTCCTCTTTTGTTTCAGACTTGACAGTGGACCCAGTCATTGTTGAGATGAATTTCTTCAGATCCTCTGCTGATCGATCTCCCTGGTACTTGCCAACTTTCTTTCCATCCTGAATCCAAAGGAGGGTAGGATACCCCTTGACTTCAAACTCTGAGCATGTCTCTCTGTCAGCTGTGCAATCAATCTTGGCAATGTTCACAGATGCATCATCTTCAAGAGACTCTGCCAGAGCTTCCCATGTTGGCGCAAGGTTTTGACAGTGACCGCACCATGGTGCATAAAACTTGATGAAGTGGTTACCTTTCTCTGTTGCTGTCTTGAAATTTTTTCCTGTCAGCTCCATGAGACCCTTTACAGGGGCTGGAACTTCAACTGATGTATTCTCATCTTCACCCTCACTTTCTTGGCCCAGCTGCTGTTTGATGAATTTCTCTAGTGATGCCAGGTCCCTTGCCCCCTTGTACTTGACAGGCTCACCACCATCCTTGCCAAAGAACTTCAGTGTTGGGTAGCCAGTTACTTCATGGGCTGAGCAAACTGTTGAATCAGTGGTGCAATCAACACGGGCAATGGTGACCTCACTGTCATCGGCTTGGTTGTACTTTTCACTAAGCTCATCCCAGGTGGGGGCCAGACGTTTGCAATGCCCACACCACGGTGCGAAGAACTTAACAAAGTGGTTGTTCTCCTGGATTTTGCTGTCAAAATCCTCTGAGGTGTACTGCTTGGTGGAGGACGTCTCGACGTCTTCAGCCACAATTTGAGCCAAAAAGCACCCCACAATTATTGAAGGAATTTTCATCTTACCACAGCTCCTGTTAACTCTATATAAGGTCGCGGTAAGCCGTGACTGACACGGCCGGCGCAAGACGAGAGACGCAAGGACGTGACCCCACCAACACACGCGGGTTAAGGACGCTGGCCGCGCGAGGCAGCGGCGGCGGCCGGCTACGTCTGTTACAGTTATGGCGCGACAACACGTCATTATTGATGTAGAGCTGGTTAAACAAGTACTTGCTAACTAGTGCGCTATGCTATCGAAAATACTTTCCATGCGCAACTCGGACGGGCGAATGCGGGTTGCGCTCTGACTTTACATTTCTCATTTTCGTATTTTTGCGTTGGTCGACATGCTTATTTTCACGTTGATAGCAAATCAAAAGGTAGCGCTCGAATGAGTTCGTCGATGAAACTCCGAGTGTCCGGACAAAAAGTCTAACGACAAAATGGCAGCAGGTGAAAGGCCGGGAGACAAAAAGGCAAGGGGAAAAATGCGACGGGCGATTAAGTCAAATTGGAAAAAACTGACAGGGATAATTGTCGGCAGGGAGAAAAGTCTAATCGGGAAAAGCCAAAGGATCAAAAAGCCGCCAGGGATAAAAAAAGTCGAATTGAATAAATTAAATGATTGAAGGTCGACAGGAATAAGTCAAAGAAGGAAAGTCAAAAGAAGTAGGTCCTAAGGGGCAAAAGCCGGAAGGAAGTCACTGTTGAGTGTTTATGGTGGCACCCTCGTTATCATAAGCACAGCTTGAAACGCCGAGGACTGACAATATAATAAATGTTTGCTCTATAACGTCGTTTGCCGCACTTGCTGGTATATTGCATGTCAGTATTCTTAGCAAAGGAACTCTGAACACGTGATGCCGAACGCGAGGGTGTGGTTTCCTAATCAGTGGGGGAGGCTCCCAGCTTTGGGAAGAAATTTGATCGAATTCGTGGTAAATCCATTTGTGAGTGTTTCGAACATAGGCTACTTTATTTTGCACCGCTCTGCCCCCTCCTTTACTCATTTTGCGAAACTGCGCCCCTAACAGGATAACCGAAGCTTCTAACGGCTTTCCTATCTGATATCAAGCGCCATGGTTTTACGTCTGGAACCGGTCTACATAATGTAGGTGTTTTGGCGGTATCACAATGTACACGCAGGATTATTGTCGACACAGTCGCACAACTGACACCGCCGGCTGTCCTGCGGCCCCCATGTTTACCCTGCTGCCTCTCCCTCTTCCCCAACGTGCAACGTATTTGGCGTATTTAGGCCTTAGCAGCAAGCGCCGAAGGCTATCCTAAAATGTGTTTGGTCCCCCCACCCGGCCTGGTCTGATAACATCATGCTTCGCCCAGTCCCGTGAGATCACATCGTGTTCCGTCAGCTGTTGCACCTCTCACTCCAGGCGCTATTTCCGGATCACTTTTCCGTTTTAAAGCGTTTTGACTTCTGGTGGTTTGACATATCCGAGCTGACCTTTATCCCTGTCCGTGCTCTGTCTTTCGGCTCATTTTATTTCCACGGTTATCTCCGTGTGGTATTTGTCCTTTGACTTTTTCTATTTGACCGTTATTCGGCTTTTTGTTCCTTCTCCTTTCTCCTGTTCGACTTTTTTCCTGTCGTCCTTCATCCATTTGGTTTTTTGCCCTTCGGCTTTTTCCGATTCGACTTTTATCCCTTGCGACCGATCTCTTACGACTGTTCGTTTTTTCCTATTCGACTTTTATCTTTGCTGATTTGTATTCCCTTCGACTTTTTGTCGTTCGACTTTTTTCGTGGGAGTTTATCGTTTGACTTTCCATTCGACTTTTTGCCGGAGAACTGAAACTCACAATGTACGGAACGTGGTCCCAACTGTGTGTTCGTAGTTTCTTGATATGTCGTTTAAATTTGCTCAGTTTTCACTACTTTAGTCGCCAAAGACCATCCTAGTCCGCGAAACGCCTTAAAGTCCGAAGAGCTTTTATCGACAACGTTCAATATCAAGCGATGGATAAATCTTCCAAAAAACCATTGAGTCCCGCAGTCACTTTGAATTATGACTGGGAAATTCCCTATACGCATCACGATACGCATCCTGTCAAAAATGAAAGCACTAGGAAGCCTGGTCCCCAGAGGTCTCAAAAATACACCACAGCACCGAAAAGAATTCTATTTGAAAATGCGCTATGCATTGAGTCCTGAAAGGTTGTGTCTTTTCAGCAAATCAGACTTTGTCGTTGGCACCTTGACCCATGTGTGTTACATCCACTGACCGGGGTTCTCGAGGTGAGGTAGGTGGCGCTGCCGTCTCTGTCCCACCCCACCTTGCTGAGCGTCTCTCCCGCTGACCCGCGGCCGGGTCTGGCTGCTGCAGCCTCTTGGTTGTGGGGGAGCTCGCGTGCCACCGATGACGCCAAGCGGGTGATGAGAGAAGGCATGCCTGTGTCCCTCACCTCATCTGCTTCATGCAATACACACGCCAGGTAACGTTATCGAGAAAAATGTCTGTCCGGTGGAGCACAGTTTCGTCACGTGCCAGGCCCACGGCGAAGACTGCGCCGGGCAGTTCTTACCAGCTGTGCTGTAGGGACTAGTCACAGATCACCATACCATATTACGTAACACACTTTCCTACCACCTACCACTTCAAACCGTTACAACATTGACCTTCAGCGTTTTTCAGGCTGTAAAAATTTTGCGGCACGACGCTGAGGGACACCGGTACATAACTGTGTGGTTTGTGACTGCGCTTAAGTTCGCGCCTACAAAAGGAACCCCCTAATAATGCGATGTTCTGGCTAGTCTCCGGAGGAGCGCTAAATGTAATTCGATGTTGATGCGCCCGTGAAGTTATCCGCCGGGCCGGCCGGCGATGAAAGTCTCAGGTACGCAACGAGAACGGTGGACTAAGTAAACCACCGTCCCCAACATGTGAGACGGATATATCCGAGTAAATCACCGTCCCCAACATGTGAGACGGATCGATCCAAGTAAATCACCGTCCCCAACATGTGAGGCGGATCGATCCGGTCAGGTAGCCGGAATCAAGGGTTTATGCTGCGATGTGTGCGTCGATTCTGCAATGTTTGTGCTACGAGGACGTTAGGTGGAATCAGTGATGCTGTGCAGCTATGCGAAACGGTATCGCAGTGATAGCGCACATGCGCGCGTACAGTGCCACTGGAGCACCATCGTCCGCGGCCGGCTTCCTCCAGGCCGTGTCGTCGCCCCGGTGGCACGTGACGTCATCGGTGCGGCGATCCGTGTGACCGGTGCGGCCTGGTATGTTGAGACGGCCGTGTGGCCCGCCCGGCAGGTCCCGCAGAGGTGAGCGGCCTCGGGGCCCGGCAGAGGAGAGCGGGCGGCCCGCCGCCGGCTCACCATGGGCCCGCACCCGTGCGCCCAGTGCGGCAAGGGGTTCGCCACTAAGAACTACCTCAGTCGTCACGTGCTGACGCACTCAGGAGGTGAGAGGCGGCCGTGTTCAGGGCCTTGATCCCTGCCGTGTGTGTGTGTGTGTGTGTGTGTGTGTGTGTGTGTGTGTGTGTGTGTGTGTGTGTGTGTGTGTGTGTGTGCGTGCGTGCGTGCGTGCGTGCGTGCGTGCGTGCGTGCGTGCGTGCGTGCGTGCGTGCGTGCGTGCGTGCGTGTGGGGGGATGCGGTCGGTTCCCAGGCTAATGAGGTGGGCAAGTCTCTCTTGTCTGTGACTAGTTAACTTGGCAGGTCGCTGACATTGCAAACGAAGAACATTGCGAATGGAGCTCATATGGCATAAAAACTCACACCGCGAGACAGCACATTTAACCGTACAAGCGAGACAGCACATTTAACCATAAGCAGAGGCTGGTGTTGCAGTCCGCTTCGTTGGTCGCAATCGCCGCTGACTGAGCGCCTCTGGACCGTTTTAGTCGTACTGGGGGTTGTGGGTGGGGGGGGGGGGGGGGGGGGGGCTGTGCAGTGGGTGTGGACATCGCCGCGTGGCGTCGGCGACGGCCGAGGCGTGTGACCAGAGGGGACGTCGATCATTCTGTCCAGGCTGCTCCAAGCTGTCGTTCCAGCAGCAGGAGCCTTCGACGCCGTGGCGGAGTGGGACCTCGCCGCGACAGACGGGTGTACACGTCCCCCACGTCACATCCCGTGGTGGTATTGGCACAGCTTGTGACGGGCCTGGGCCTGTGCGCGCAGACGGCCGCCGGTTTCGCTGTCAGGTGTGCGACAAGCGCTACCTCACCAGCTCCCACCTGGCCGACCACATGCGCACCCACTCGACCTCCTGCGACAGCCTCTGCGACGTGTGCGGCAAGCGGTTCCGACACCCCAAACAGCTGCGTGTGCACGCCATGCTCCACAAGGGTGAGTGGGGTGTCACGCTGCATCAGGCGTCAAACCGCATCAGACGTCCCATTGCATCAGACGCCACACTAGATCAGGCGTCACACTGCATCAGGGCGCCACACTGTACCAGACGTCACGCTGCATTAGATGTCACAATGCACCAGGCGCCACACTGCATCAGACGTCACACTGCACTAGGCGTCACACTGCATTAGACGGCGTACTGCATCAGACGGCATACTGCATCAGACGGCACACTGCACCAGACGTCGCTCTGCACTGTTCCGTTTGTCTCGGACTGACAAGGCAATACAAGGCCTGACGCGGGAGAAGCTGTTGGAGTTCAGGCTGAATGGAACCGCCGGCTCTTCCCAGAGTTGCGGCGCGCCCGGCGTCTGATGATGTCTCGATTGTGCCGCAGACCTTGCTGTTCGCCCGCCCCGCCGTCTGTCGTATAGTGATGTGGTCTTCCCCTGTCACTGTTGGCGCTAGTCGCGCTGCTGTCCGCTGACGCCGCCGCCTCGCCCGCAGGGTTGAAGCCGTACGCGTGCGACCAGTGCAGCTACTCGGCCGCCTACCTGTCGGGCCTGCTGCGGCACCGGCAGACACACGCGGCGCAGCGGCCGCACGCCTGCGCCGACTGTCCGCGCCGATTCCTCACGCGTCAGAACCTGCAGCAGCACCGGCGCCGCCGGCACCGACGCCGCTCGGCCACGCTGCTGCTGGCGCTGGCGGCGCCGCCGCCGGCCGCCGCGCTCCCCGCTGACCGGTGAGACAACGTCGGCGGACGGCCGGCTCATCTCAGCGGGCGCCGCTCGGTGTTGAGCTGAGCGGGGATTTGCGAATCGGGGTCAGTAGGCTCCGACATACGAGTGCCGAAGGTTGTGCCGCGGGAGGGGTTGAATATATGTTGGGCGTCCTGGTAAGCCTATAAAAGGATTTGACTCGCGGGTAGACATAGGTAGCCACTGATGCAAGCCCTGTGCAGGCCGGTGTGTGCCCCACGACCGTCCGCCCTTGGACGACGCGTCGCCGCGCCCCGCTCCTGTCCGACGTCCCACCCCCGCCCGACAGCCGCTGCTTCTCGCCGGAGCCGGCACCAGAGGGGGAGGAGGAGGAAGAGGAAGAGGAGGAGGACGGCTTCAGCCCGGCCATCCCGCCGCCGGTGGCGCGTCACGACGCGTTCCTCGAGGACGACGACACGGCCAGCGGCTGCCGGCTGCTGGAGCACGTGACGCTAACGTCGGCGGCCGGCGGCGAGGAGGAGGCGGCCGGCGCGGCGCTGCTGGACCGGCCCGACTCGCCGCAGCCCGGCATGCGCGCCCTCTCCGACCAGCTGTTCGCCGAGGCGGCTGCCGTCGTGTTCGACGCTGCCGACGCCGGCAGCATGGTGCTTGACGAGCGCGTGCCCATGGTCGGCGTCGAGATGGAGCTCAACGACCAGTAGGCGCGGCGCCGCTGCCGTCGCCGGGAAGGGCAGTGCCATGACGTGTCTGCAAGGCGCTCTTTGCACAAGACGGGCAGTAGCTTGAGATCAATTGAGGCGGGGTGGTTGGGGCTTGACTGGGAGGGGGAGGGGGATTCTGAGATGGTCGGGAAGTGTGGCTGGTCAGAGCGAAGTCGGGTGGCTCGTAGACGACTGAACAAGCAGTGGAGTCAGCAGGCCATGGACCAGCTTGGCGTCTGAAACACTTCAGGACATTGGCAGCTCTGGTCGACCAGTCGTTGGAGCAGCCGTTAGAGCAGCCGTTGGAGTAGCTGCTGTGCGCGCTGGCGCTCTGGTCGTGTTATTACCGACGCTCGAGCTGTTACGCCCGTGCACCAGGTATGTCCTCTTGCGCAGCCGTGGTGTCGACCGCACTGTAAGGTCGGCGTGGGGCTGTTGCGCCTCTTTGTAGTGGCGTGTTCCGATACCAGAACCTCTGGTCGTTTGTCCTGGGTCAGGCCTATTGAGCTCTGTTGGTCGCTGGTAGTTGAGTCGTTGGTGGGATGGCTTTCGCCGCCTGGACCGTAGCCAATGGATGTGTGCCATGTCAACGCAGCTTATTTTACCTGCAGCTGGACAGTTTTACAACCTAAGTGGGCTGCTTTTAGGCAAATTTTGTTGGTTCGACAGCTTTTAGCCGAAGTGAACTAGGTGCAATCGACTACGAGTTTTAATGCCGTTCATTGAACACCGATCGCCCATGCCAAGCGTGATCGTGTCCCTGCTGACGGCGCTGCGATCTCGCAGCACGAGCGTCCCGCGTGCCGTCCCACCGGGTTCGCCGTTCGCACCCGTCCGTGTTCTGAGCGGGGCGGTCCGCCGGCCCGACTTTCGGCGGTCTGGCTGTTGTCGAGCGCGTGTGGCCGCCGGCGGCCGGCCGTACTGGCCGCTGCCTGTGATACGGCCGCCGCTGACGGCCGTTCAGCTGGCGGCTGGGAGCCCTGCTGACGTGGAGCGGTCCGGGTGATATGGGTCATGCGACTTCGGGCGCAGGTGATGTTGGGTTCTTGACTCATGGGAGATGGAATGTGTGTATTGTATGTTTGCATTAACCGCACAGCTTATGTCCCCAGCTGGAAAGGTGGTCCGTTCATAGCGCGTGGCCGCCGCCACATGTCTCGGATAGCACCTTTCTCTCTTGCTCTTCTTGCGGCGGCAAAAACGTCTGAATCAGGATCATTGTTCTCGATTGGGAAAGGCTGCTGTTCGCAGTTGTCATGCGTGGCGCGCGGAGAAGACGGTGTAATGTCGTAACCGTGTCGTCGGAGTCAGAACATGTGACCTGTTGTACTTATTACCGTTGTATCAGACCACGGCTGCATACGCCAATAACAGTGAACTGCCATCCGACGCGTCTGTCACTAGATTGACGTATCTTATAAAGGAGTTGGGATCTGAGATATGTCGCGCGTGGCCATCGTCACGATCCTACATTCTAGGCTTGAAAGTGTTTGTTTTTTGTTGTTTTTTTCTGTAGCGATATGTTCTTGTTTCGGCCGCCGGTGTCTGGTGTCGGCCTTCATTAGTTTTGTTGTTAAGATGTAGGCATAGGCGCACATACGCTTACCGTCCATGGCCGGATGTACCTCGTGTGTATGTTATGGAACCTTAGCATGGAGACCAACCTAATATCCCCCCCTCCCCCTCCACTCCCGCACCCACCCATTATTTCCAAAACGTGCCCTCGGTTTCTCCGGAGGGCCATGGTGCGTTTTGTGGACGCTTGGTTTGGTTGAAAGCCCTTTCCGCTAGTAAGTGATATTTCTGCCAAATGGGAGTTAAGGAGAGAGACGGGTGCTGGGGCAAAGCTGCGACCATCTGGCAGACCTTCACTGCCGAGCCTCGCCCCGCACCGTGACCCATCGGAGACGTGAGGCCTCCTGGACAGTGACCGTTGGGGCGGCTCTTATTACCTGGAGCCATCGGTTGGGCCACAGGCCGTTACCTGAAACCGTAAAATGGATTCGAGTAGGGCTCAGTAGTCTTGCAGGAGGAAAGCTGCGAGTGAGCATCAGACGTGGCCTGCCATCACACCGAGAGCGAAATTGGGGGCTAAATGAACATGGAGTGCGCCTCGGCCGTGGGGCTCGGGACCTGACGGATGTCCGGTATCTAACGCGCAATGTCATGACGCACGCTGACGTCGAGAGCGCTGTTGATAGCAGAATCAGCTTCGAAATAATAAGTGCCGCGGGAAACGACCAAGAGGCCGTGCCACCTACCCATGAACGGTCCATTCATTTTGGGGCATGGTAAGAGTCTGCTTATTAACTATTTATGCATGTGCAATGTTCTCAGTCGTCTTTTCCGTTCCTGTGCCGGACGAACCAACAGTTTAGTGGGATCACTTTGACATTAAATACCTCCCTAACTTTTATTTCGGCATGATATGCTAAACTTTGAACAATCGACCTTCATATATGGATCTTATGTAGGGCGTTGTAATCGCAACGAGTTATCTTATCACGCTCTAGTACGCACATGAACAAACATAAATCAGCTCAACTCCTGCTGGTTTGTGCTCGCATGTGAAAACGAATGACCCGCTCCATCACGTATTTTCATGTAGCGCTAGTCATATATTTCATATTGATGATATTTCATATTGATAGATGTGGTTAAGCCATATATATATATATATATATATATATATATATATATATATATATATATATATATATGTGCACACCATTTCATGGATACCAGAGAAACTACTGAACTTCAACTGTCAGGTAAGTTTGACGGAGCTGCGTCAAAATGCCCAAATGGGCGGGCGTGACCTTTTTCATCATAACCTAACGGCTCATGCGGGGACTTTTGTTCACGCATTTGGCGCACTGTTCGTTTTGATGTTGTGTGTGTGTGTGTGTGTGCGCGCGCCTGCAATGGCTTATGTTGTCATCGTTGATAGAGGTGCTGTAAGGTAACAGCAATGCGAATGTCATTGTCTGTTCATTTTGGCGAGTTGACGCAATGTTCGTGGCCTTGCCTACGTTTTAGGTTGTACGGGCACTTTGGTGTCGTTACTTGATAATTTTTGTGACATAATCTAAAGTTGTGAGCAACCTTATAACTCCGCAAACTTGTTTTGTTTTAATGTAAGCGAGCCGTGTGTCACTACTGACGCATGTGTATCGATAGTATAGCATGCATAATCCGCGTTTCCCCACATTCATCAAATCTGCTAAAATGCTGCCTTCATAAACTATCAGTCCGCGCCAAAGTCCACAGCGCCTGCTGTGTTCCAACACGGGTGGCCGAAGCAGCTCTGCTCGCTGTCCCAGTCATGGCCACCCTAGAGCGCCGGCATAATCCCCTTGCCTGCTTATATCCTCGGACTATTTAGTGTTGGGTGCGGACGTCATAACCACATGACCTCACCGCCGGCCGAGAGGGCTGCATTTGCAAAGGCGGTGCCAAGATACTACGGGCCTGCCCCGCCACGGGACGTCAGAATCAGTTGGATATCGATAGTGCAGACGTCCGAAAGATTTACTCATGGAATAATACATTAAGAGGACGCTTTCGCTGATGCGCTTCCAATGCGTGTTGGATCATCGCTCAATTCGCAGTTAAACGCACGCTGGTGGCTAAAATGTGCCCAACCCTAGTCATGACCATTTCAACTGCGGCCCCATGCGCATATGTCTTTTAGATCCTAAAATGTCGGCCCTGCTCGCAGCTATGCATAATTGCATGCGGCTTCATTACGTTGTTCGAAAGGTATTTTTGAAAAACCTCCGAAAGTAGTTCAAATCGACCCGAGCGCGTGGAAACGTACCATCCTTCGGGACCTGCCTGATGCCCAAGCACCCGCTGGGCAACAGACAATTACATGACAGGGTCGGGGTCGGGGTCAGCGCCAGCGGCGGCGGACGGCGCCGGCGGACGACGCCGGCCGGCGGTAGGCCACGCTTCGACGGCGCGACCACGGGTCACCGGCCGGCGGGTAGGTTGTGCCGCCCAGCCAGCCGAGCACGCTCCCAGTAGTGAGGTGGTGCTCCTTTCCTTGCTTGTTTCGCGTGGCATTAGGCATTGCAGAAAGTGTCTGCTGTACGGTGGTGGCCCTACCAGCGCGGTGGCGGTCGTCGGCGGCTTCTCGGACGACGAGCCGCTGGTGTAGGCAGACGCAGCGCACTGCTACCACGCCGCTACCAGAGTGTTCCTGCGGCTGGGAGTCGGGGCAGTTAGCCGGCCGCCCGGCGCGGCAGAGCCGTTCGGAGTGGTCCATCGGCCACTGTTGGCGGGGGGGGGGGGGGGGGCATTTGGATGGTATGATCTTCGACTTGCGGCGGATACCGGGACGGTGACGGCCGAAGGGAAGCGGGCCCGTGCGTCACCTACGGCGCCTCGCGGCGCGCGCCACGTCCTGACTTGGTCACAGATTGCGTGCCGCGCGAGAAGTGGGCCACGATGGCTGTTTGTGTTCTGGAGATCTGGCTTGGACCGCGCGGACAGGGCCGGACATGTCCACGGATACCGAGACGATGTCCACGGTTGCGTCATGATGCCTAATCGCAGAGGCGGCCGTGTGTCTGTGGTAGTGTTTTCCTCTGGCACGGCACGAATCCACGCGTCCCATGTGGGGCCTCGCCGCTACGCCCAGCACTCAAGGCCAGACTCTGGTCCGTGTAGTGGCGTCCGCCCCGCCCTTGGCGTTCCCATAGTCGGTGCTCACCCCGAGCTGGGCGCCGCACCCTCCCCCGTTTCTCTTCGCGGAGCCCCGGGTTGTGCCCCAGGTGGGCAACACCCCCCGTCGGCTGAGAGTCCCTTCGGCCGTGTGTGCTATCTTCGTGTATGGTATGTGATGCATTTTCACTGCCAGCGGAGCGGCCCGTGGCTGCGGTGTGGGCCATGGTGAGGACCACGGCGCGTCCGTGCGAGCTTCTCGTGCATCTCCGCAAGAGGACGTGGCGTGCATTCGAATAGGCAGACAGAGTGTCGCGTGATGTACACTTCTCCATGTGATCACTGTTTAGGTTTTAATCGAGTTATCAAACACACTGCGGGCATGGGCGAGAAAGGCTCTTTCATGTGCTTCGACACCCGGATTTTTATTTGAGGTAATGGCTGAGTGGAAAAAGCAGTCCGGCCCTCTGCTAAATGTCACGTGCTACCACAGATGTCTCTTCTTCCCCTTGGCCATCTCCGTCCCGTTCACGGTATCACTGATTTACGAACGGCAACTACAGATTTCTACCGGTTCACGGAGAGAAGTATATTCTGATGAGGTGTGAAACAATTCTGGAGATGTGGTTACGCTGGTGCATGTGTGTTAACGTAGGACGAACATACAGATAAATGTTCTTATGCTTGTGCTCCGCGATTTCTGTCCGATTCCTTTGAGACCTGGGCGGCACTTCGGGATGACAAGGTCGATATTACCACAAACCTTTCCAGTTTCCAGGAGCCACATGTCCCATGCACTGTGTTTATGCCGAGAAAATTCCGGTACTGCATTAAGTCAATCAAAACTTCTGTCCCAGTGCAGCACTATCTTTGGCAGTGACCAACCGACAGCACCGACTCTTCTTAATGTCCTTTCACGCTCGTGCAGTTCGACCGTTGTACCACTTCCTCGGTGATGCGCACCGCTCTGCGGCGGACGCCCGGTGTGTGCCTTCCACGGCACTGGTGCCTCTGGCCCTCCCTACCACATCCACGCGGGGGGTGTGCTGAGCGCGCGGCCGCGCCGCCGCTGCCGCTGTCGGGGAGTCGCTGGCCTGACTTCTCGGGCCAGCAGCTCCCCGGCCAGCAGCAGGACGGCGCTCAGCGCGCCCAGCGGCACAATCACGATCACGACTAGCAGGTCGGCCAGCGCCAGCGGCTGGAAGGTGGCGCCGACCGAGCAGGCCTGCTGGCTCCGCCGGAACCACTGCACCCGCAGCCGGTCCAGCGAGCCGGTCTGCAGCAACCGATGGAGCCTGTGAACAGCGACACGGACGGCGGTTAGGCAAAATTTAGACTCGGTGGCCGTGGATAGATGGTGATGATGTAGCTACCTGCGACCCGGGGGGTTGACGCTGGCATGTAAAATTGTTGGCGGGTTAGAGTGCGTTCGCTAAAAGGCAGCCGTGAAGTTGTGGCCGATTTAGTCTAGTAACGCAAAATGGACGGAGTTTGTTCTGCCAATTCCTTAGATAGAAAGCGGGTCGTGACGGGATAATATGGTGGGATAGACAGTGCTGGCGGACTTGAGCAAATATTTCCAGCAAACGTGTTTTTGCCATCCACAAACCGGTGCTTGTCGGTTTGAGTAATTTTCGCAAGCTGAAAATCTGCCTGGGAACAGCTTTTTCCGAAATTTGTCTTCGAAATGGCATAAGCAAGTTACGCAAGGTGCAAGCAAGGTGCAAGCGTGCAAATTAGAGTAGATTTTGGCGCCGATAAGCGCACCGAAAAGCGAAGCACTCTCTCACTTAAATGAGGAATAAGAAAAGTTGAATAAGCTCCCGCGTCGGAGAACTTTGCATTCGACACCTTTCAGCATAGTGGCTCATCTTTTCGGCTATCTTGCGCTCGATCTGGTCATTTTCGAACCACCGAGCTCATCTTCAACGGATAAACAACGTCCGGCAGGGTCCTTTCTGTGCTTGAACCATGGATGCAGAAACAGGGGACAGCAAGAGGAACGGGTCCCACATTTCTCGTGAATGGAAAAATATTCATTGCAATGTGGTACGCCGCCATCCGAAGTTTTTTTGCCACTCAGAGAGCAATGCCTCTTTCTTAGAAAGCCCGTCTCTTTATAACAGATCAGTGTCACTTTCTTAGAGAGTGACAGTCTTTCCGAGTCTTTTTCCAAAAGAGCCATGCCTCTCAGAGAGCCACATTTCTTTCACAGAGAGCCACGATTTTTTCACAGAGAGCCATGTCTTTCTCAGAGATCCATGTATCATCAAAAGGCCACGTCGCTTTATCAGAGGCTCCATCGCTTTCTCAAAGAGCCACGCCTGTTTCTCGGAGAGCCACGTCTGTTTCTTAGAGAGCCTCGTCTGTTTCTCTGAGAGCCACGCCTGTTTCTCCGAGAGCCACGTCTGCAACTTAAGGTAAGTGGCTCCAGTACCAGCATGCCGTAGAACATAGCTCCTAAATTCGGGGCACTGAAAAGCAAACGGTCCAACCCCCACCATCCCCGGCACCAGCCGCCGTTGACTGACCATGGCGCGCAGGAAAGCAAGTGCCATGGTGGTCCTAACGTCTGTAGTTACTGTGCGCCCAGTGTGTCGTATTATGAGTCGGCAGCCGGCCATGCTCACCTCTTTTCCGGTCGTGAGGGAATCGTGAGTTCGTGAATTCGGCCGGCTGGTGAGCGTCGTTTGATGGCCGGCTGGCGTGATGCCAGGCAGTGAGCGGTGCCCATTTGTTTGATTGTAGGCGTCAAGTTCTTTCAAGTGCCTATATGCAGTCAATGCAGGATGTCCATAAGCATGCCACGCCATGCTATGTCATGCCTTCGGAAGTGTCGTTTAAAGGCGTGTACACGTCTCTGACATGGAAGCAAATGAAGTTCTTGCAATCGTTGTTGCTACGAATAGTCTAGTCTATAGTCTAGTCTATAGTCTAGTCTAATAGTCTAGTCATACCAGAGTTACTTTGGTGTCCATTTACTGAATTATGTCCGGAAACATCAGCATGCGAATACCGTAAGTTTTTAACATTTCAGAATCAAAGCAAATATTTTGTCATGGATGTTATTCATAGCTTTCTAAGACTTGTCTCACATGGTTAAACATGCATCCCTTTGCAGATGTGTAGATTGCACAAGAAGAGTGGTTGGATACCTGATGCAGCCGACAGAACCCTCCTGTCATCAGAGAGTTTTAACTAAAACGTTGTTTCGCGCACAGAAAAAGCTTTGTCGAGCAGCTTGCTTGGCAACATTGAGCTTTCATCGTTATGCTGCAGAAATTTCGGACTATTCGTCGCTGTCCGTGAAGAAGCTCGGATAAACTTATGACCCTATTACGGGTGGGGTCCTCGTCAGCCCTATTTCGGACATTGGGGGATAGATCCTGCCCCCCCCCCCCTGCCGAGATCTTGGAAACTACGGGGCCGATCATGAAAAAAACAAAAGACGTTCGATGCATCCCGCAAGATCTGGATTCGTGAAAAGGGACATACCAAGATTTTCCGAAAGGGGAACAATCGGTAGGCAACAACTTATCGATATTTACCGACGAAGTTGTCATGTTTGCCCACCGATTCAAATATATGCAGATCAATAGTTTCGAGATTGAGGTTATCGCACAATTTTCAAACTAAAAATGCATGTAAATATTCCCAAAAGCAGAACGGGTGATACTACAAAATGTCCCAACAGGCGTTTGAGTGTTTGCGGAGCGGATTGACTGGTGTTTGTGTTGCTATTGGAAAGCAGCATTAGGCAATACGTTTACACAGATTGAGCCAGGGTACCTATCATGGTGTCCATGTAGCACGCACGAACAGTTGCCATAAGCGCCCTTGATTTTCCAAAGGAGGGCTCACGTGATTGAAGCGAGACCCATTGCTGCGGACGCCGGCTGGCGGGCTGACGGCTTTTGGCCACGGTCCCGGATACTGAAATACCACCCATGTTTTCTCTTGCCTGGACGCACCTCTGGCAGCATTTTTAAAATGTCTTTCTGCACAGAAGTAAAGGTGCAAATGCAACAATTTAACATTCTATTTTTGGCATTGGTTTAATCGATGATATCGGCCCCTTACTTTCATCCTCGGCGGTGCCTATGCGTAGAAAATACTTATTTTTCTTGCCCCAACTTCACCTGAGCAAATAGTTTTGTACGTTACTATTTATAGCACCGTAGTGCAGGCAGGGGTATGAGACTGTGTTAACGCTCACTCCTTACACAAAACCTGGACACACTTTGCCACCACATATATCCATTATTTCTGCAAAGATTTCCTGAAGTGCAGTGCACTGAAGTCTGGCTCTTGGAAACGAATATTAGATGGCAATAATGGGATGAGCAGCATGATGATGCATGCAAAGGATATTAAGAATGACCTCATGTTAATTATAGAATGAATGAGACAGTCTTATTTTCAGAGACAATACTCTGTCAATTCTCTCGTTCCGTTCAGTCCTCCATTCATAGACGATGCTCTGGCGAGTAAGGTATCCCCAGCAACTAAAGTGTCAGGGCTACCACTACACATTGTCTGGGAAAGCGGTAAAACATTAGTTGCGCACCTGAACACCTGAGCACTTGATCCGTCAAGCATCTCAGCTGGAAAACCCCATGCGACTCCGCATGTCGACGTTGTTGAAAAAAATGTCATACAAAAGTGTAGCATGCCTAATTTCCGGCCAACTAGGCAAAGCCCCCTCAAACACCTATAATAACGAGTCAAAACTTAACGTTAAGTTTAACTAGCACATACCAGATGAAAAAAGCAAAATCGCGCGATTTGGAGACCACTTAACTGACGTACATCATATAGAATCCCTTTGCCCTTTTGTACGATGTGATCTGAGTTAAGTGTTCGGTTCATGTGTGTGTGTTGAGGAAGCTCGCGGCTAACATATATATATATATATATATATATATATATATATATATATATATATATATATACGTTCTGTGGACTTTTACATTACATTAGGAACATAAGGTTATTGTTATTTTCCTACGCGTGCAGCGCACCGCATGTGCATAATAGATTTCGAGAAACGTCCCTTACATACCGACATTAGCGCCCCATCATGCATGCAACGTCTTTTGAGAACTTCCCGCTTTAGGGCCCTGGAAACTCCTCTGTCATGCTACTTTCGCCATATTGAAATGGCCAGACTCATGCCGCAACTTTTTTCACCGGAGGTGCCAGTTACACTTTTGTGAATGCAACACATTACGAAGAATTCCGAGGAGATGACCATCTTTGCATGATGGCCAAATTTGCCTGCGGGCCTCCTCGAGCGTCCCTGGGCGCAGAACCTCGAACCTGTGCATGAAATTTACCCGACATTTTGACATCATATGTTGAAAGGATATTTAGGAAAAGGTAGATAAGCTTAACGAATCGCCCCAGATCGTCCAGAAAAGCAAAATGCTGGAATATAGCGATACCCCCTCACCCCCCCCCCCCCCCCCCCCCCTCCCCGGAACCGCCGGAACAACGTTCGGCGTTTGGTCTGTTCAAAAAACATATTTTTGCTCAAGTTCGCAGTGGAAGTGGAAATTTGGAGATATGTTCTTTCTCTACGTGTTTATTTCCAGTGCCCAATCAGCAGTCACGTGATTACAAGGAGGAGGGGCTCAAGTTGGAAGAGGAGGGTCTGTAACGTTACCAAGAAGAGAAAGATTGGTTTGCAGAATAAATTGTCACCACGGATTAGACATGTGCCTGGATTCAAAGGAAGGATCCAGGATCCCTTAGGGTTTCATGCTTATGGGATCCCGGGAATATTTGGGGGTTCTAGGATATGTCTGCCACAGATGAAAGCTGATTTCTGCGCCTTGGCCCAGAGACCAGAAGGCAGTCGATGCAGTGAAAACAAGAATGCTATCCATCGTCCTCGCCTCCCCCACCACACAAATTGCCTGCAGGCACCCTACGGAAGGAATATGTACGCCATATTTTGAGACGACGAGACCGTGACATTAACCTGCCCAGTTCGCAAAGGCATTGCTTTCACAGGCCAGCTGTGCGAAACCATCCAAAGTGAGCATCCCCTTCCGGCCATCGACAGCCACCATCTGAGGAAAACACGCCGCAGGCTAATTTTTCACTACCATTACGCCCACACCACCCACCTCTTCCCTTCATCGCAGCGCTGTTACAACTGAAACTTTGGCTGACAACAGCGCCGAGCTGCTGAAGCGCCCTCCTTACTCCTCGGACGGCGCCCCAAGTGACGCCTGGTTGTCCTCTCAAAGAAAGATCACCCTCGCAGGCGCCGCTTCACGTGGCGCTCCGCACCGCGCTCGGCCGTATTCCAGTACGGCAAACATGCCCCATTCAGAGCTTCCGTGAGGCCATGAAACACTTGGTATGCCACTGGGGGCACTGCACTGAAAAGCGGAGCGAATGCGTGGAAAACTGGGCCATCGGTGATGAGGGTATGCCGATAAAAACTCTGTCCACAGGCCAACGGAACTTACTGTTGGTGCGCACTGGCATGGTGCATGCAAAGTTGCCCGCCCACCTGCGCTGTTGCTGTCTGTTAAGAGCATACGGAAGGTAATAAGGCAAGTTCTGTTTATAAGCCGCAGACGCGTCTGGCTAGCATTACGAGGTCGTATCAAAGCATGCTACCGTTTTTGAGTCCTCAATGGAAGCCATAAAAACACCGTTGCGTTCGCTGGGGCTGGACAAAAGTGGTCTTTAACGTTGCTGGCAGCAATAAGGTCTCGATATTTCATGACAAGTTCCTCATGCAAACGGTGTATGACCAATGGACACAAGCCTTGTCACTGGACATGAGCCCATTACTATTTGTAGGGGAGAGGAGGGTAGCACCGCGCTTTGGGAAGCACCGTCCACCTCACTATCAAGAATCTTTGACATTGCATATCAACAACTGACGGCCTTTTCGACCGTGACGCAGAAGGGGAAGGGTGGGGCACCGGGACGCTGTCGTTTAATCGGATTTTGGAGCTGAAATGTGTCAAACTTTTCCTGCGCACGTATTGATATTGAGGGTGCAACGCTTCACACACGGAAGTGGAAAAAGCTGTGCGGAATCATAACATATGAAGATTTCTCTGAGGTTTATAGGCATTGGCGCCAAGTTTCTGCGCCATGGATTGTACACGGCGCGATCGATAACAGCGACATCTACGCTCTGCTGCTATAGACAGGTCTGTGGGGTTATACCATTCCCTTCGTGTTACTACCTAAGACGGCGTTGCCCATGGACTTTATGGGATAAGTATGGCTGGATATATGTAAAAATATATTTTTGTTAACTTGAATGACTCGCTGGCGTAGGTCTTTGGCCAACATTACTACCGTTTTAGTCATACTTGTCCCCAGATTTTACAACGAGAGCAAACCTTTTGCGCTTAACCAGCCTCGGAAACATATCATAAATGAGTACACAATTTTTCCACGCAGGAAGGTTTACGGACACCCAATGGTGTTTGTACAATGCCCTGAAATTGTTTCATACTCTGAGTACGTAAGCCGGCACTTGTCCGCTGGCCGAAGCTCCAGCAATAAAATGCATTAGAATAGCGTCAAAACAGCGTGCATCATCACCTGGATGTCATTCCATGTCAGTTCAGAGTTCCTCTGAATTTTAGGCCCAGGACATGTCGGGTGAACCAGCTAGACAAATTTTTGTTAGGCAATGTGGGACAAAAACATAGTTAATATGCCGAACGTCAATGGTCTACATAATGTGGTCGCGCTTATCTGTTTAACTTCTTAAGCAGCATATATGAGGTTTTTAGAGCATGTTTAACAACCTTGCCCCTAACCCATCTCCAAATAGAGATGTGATGTCACCATAGATCGCAAGTTGACCTCTACTCTCATTGTCGGTGACATACTCACCAGCTACGTAAGGTGTCCAGTTTATTCATTTTTTCGCTTCACAAAGTCGTGTCTCTACCTGGGCTTGACCCCGAAAAGTCGATAAGCATGAAGTGCAATGTAGCGGCACGATTGGTCTGCTTCCATTCGTATAGATAAGACAGTAGTAATAGCCTTATTCCTCGGAGAAATACCGGGAGAACGGAGATATAGAGTTGGCGATATTTCGGCAACATGCCTTTATTGAAACGAATAGCAGAAGTGAATGTTATTCACCGATTCCATCCTTGATGGGGTAAGACCTTGATATTTGACCCTGACCTTGATATCTGACGCAGGATTGACGCAGGGGACGCGTCAATGATGCAAAAGGATCCCCACCAGCACAGGGAGACCAATGCCGAGAAGGCCAGTTGGCACCGAGACACCGATTCGTTTACCGATCCCTACCTCCTGGTTGAAACGGAGCGGAGGGCTCCTCCTTCGGTCCCGTGACCTCTGCCTGGCACAGGTCACTATCTCGTTGTGAGTGCAAATCGTTGCATCATCGTTTTTCACGTCTCCTGTCATGGGCAACGTGGTCCTGACCAACGCGAGTGGTCTTTTGACATTCGAGGACCCACTCCTGTCCCTGTTTACCAAATGTACCCATGGACAAATTTGAGCTTATTGTCGACACGGGGCCGTTTTTGGCCACTGTTGACGGAGTGTTCGGTATTGCCTTCTAGCAAGGGTTCTTTCACGCCGCGGTTTGCCCTTCGGGCCGTTCGATCGGACGCTTGATCGCCGTTCCCGCGGGGCCCAAAGGGCACATTGAGACCTCGGGACCTTAAGACCTAAATCATGTGTCCCCCTCCCATCGATAGTGGTACCCTTGGCTCCTCGTGAAAATGAAAAATGGGCAACTTGTTGCGCCATCTGGAGTTTGGCGCCACTTGAAATTGAAAAACTTAGAGCCTTAGTGGTGTCTCCCTAGATGTGGGTTCCTCTTCAAATTGCAGGTGGTGATGACCGAGATGAAGGCATTGAATATCTCTTCGACGAGGGCACGACAGGATTTCGTTGGGTGGAAGGCACAGAAGTTGTGTGGCCCCTGATTTTAGTGCCCCGTGAAAATAAAGATGTTTTGGGTCCTTAGAATGATCCGGTTTAATTTGGCACCTGCTAAAAACAAATATTGTGATATTCGAAAACAAGTTTTGGTGACCAATCGCCAAATGGACCGATCCCGGATTTTCCCATGCGGAGGTTATGGTGCACCTCAAGTGTGTCACTTCTTAAAAATAAACGTTCTGGGACCCATTGTGGTGCCCTCTGGAATTGGGTGCATGCTTAAATAATGTTTATGATACTCCGCAATGAAACCTCTATGGTGCCTCTTTGCGGAAGGGGTCAAACCAGAATTGGTTGGGATGGGAAGTAAAGAAATCGCAGTGTCCCCTAAAATGAGCGCTTCGAGACCCGTTCAATGCCCCGCTTAGACTTGTTGCCTAGAATAAATAAATGTTTTGGTACCGCGAAATGAAGGTTTTGGTGTCGCTTCGCGGAAAGAGCCAATCTATGATTTCGTCAATGGAGCGCCACAGGTATTGCAATATCCCTTGAACTTTATTGTCCATTAAAAATATATTTGAGACCCTCCGAGATCTCCCTGGCATTGGGCGTCTCTGGAAAATAAAGGCCATGTTTCCCCAAAATTAAAGATGCTGGTGCCACTTTGTCGAACGTCGAAGAACGGACCGATTGGGAATTTCGTCACGGTGAAACGCATAAAAAGTCCTCTTGAAAATAGCTGTTATGGTGCCTCGAAATAAAAGTTTGGATGCATCTTGCTTAAAGAACTGTTCCAGGATTTCGTTCGCGGTGGGAGGAACAACATTGTTGTGTCTCTTTGGAAGTTATGAAAAAAGTTATGGCGTCGGAAATAATGGTCATAGTGCTCTTTTGCAGAATGAGCTGATCCAGGATTTTGTCAAACGAACGACGCACATATATAGCAGTGGCTCTGGAATTTGGTACCCCAAGAAAATGAAAACTTGGGACCCTTTGCAGTGCCCCTGGAATCTCTTGTCTCTTGGAAATGAACGCAATGTGGTTTCGAAATCAAGTTTTGGCTTAGCCCTAGGGGTGGCTCATGGGTGGCCCGAGAGATGCGTGGCATGGATCCATGTCTTTGCCCACACACCCCCAGGATGCTCCCCTGTCTGCATTGTTCGATTACAAACATGAGACCGTCAAATTTAAACAGTCCTGGAGCATTGTCATCACGTCATTCAATGAAGGATCTTTTTTAGCCCAAGTGGCTGGTTCTTCTGGGAGGAGCCCAACAGCCATTTAAAGTCGCTGCTTTTCCACACCCACCTGGAGAAGCCTCAAAGAGGTACCATTTGTGGCCGCGTATGGTGTCCACCATGGCAGACAAGTGCCGTGGCCAAATAGTGACAATATAAACACAATACAAACACCCATCTGCTGTCCCGTGCTCATCCTCCAGAGGTGAGGTCTCGAGGATGAGCGCAGCTCATAATATCTAGTACCGTCAATATAATCGTTGTGTAGCACCACAACGTCGTTTAATCAGTACCTCCATGTGTACTGAAGGTCGTTAGCTGAACTGAAGAACTTTGAGCTCATAATGTCGAAAAACCAGCGACTAAGGGACCTTGTTCTTACATTAAGTCCAAATTATGACCGCAGAGTAAAGTGGACAAAAATTCGTGCAGAAATGCGCCTCGGAAATAGAATGGGCAAGGTTCATGAGTTTGGCACTCTAATGAAGAACCCAAAGTCACCCGTGCCCCCACCCCTTCCCCTGCCGGTTCATGGTCGGCGGAGATCCCCGCCAGTACCACGGTTACCATTGCACGAAGTATAGATACATATATATATATATATATATATATATATATATATATATATATATATATATATAGAAAGATATGTGTGTGTGACTATATACTATCCTATATACTATATAGCCATGACTATCGGATGTTTAAATATACATGTATATATATATATATATATATATATATATATATATATATACATACATACGTATATATATAAACATCAGCTGGCCATGACTTAGTGCTTATCCATGTCATGATATATATTTCGGGTTACCACCACGCCAGGTGACCAATGAACAACCGAATGCATGGAGCGCAACACGATCAGCGTGTTAGGTACAAGTCGGAGTGAGCAAATAGCCAGTGCAGTTGATGCACCTTTAAAAGCCAATAACTAGCTGATAAATCAGTGTGACCTTATGTCACACTTTTCTGGTTATCATACAACTCAGACCATACGTAATATGCACGTCTTGAACGGAGCGTACCACATTTATATGGGGTCTTTAACTGAAAAAGATGCCTTGAAGCTCATTCGGTGCAGTTCACAGTCCTGCCTTTCACGACTCAAACGCCTCTAATTTCTGAGCTACACGCCCGCCAAGATGTGTAGACTTTTTCGGGGAGACTATTCCAAGATCACCAGGCCTCCATGATGCCATAAAACGTCATTCAAATCCCGCTGTTCTATTAGCCATGTGGCGATCGAGGCAAAGAAAGCCATGCTTGTCGAGTCGTTCATATCTAGCGTTCGGGAGCAGGATTTTTGGATATACCGGCTGTCGATTGGCACTTAAGCAACGTTATGCAAGGCACGATGATATAATCAAATAATGGCACATTAAGGAGCATGTTTACTAAACAGTGAAGTGGTGCTATTCAGAACGGTATTTTCCACTTAAAAGTATGCAAATGGCTTAAAGTGAGCTTATTTCACCATATCTGATGCTCGCTTCAATGTCTTCCAATGCGCAGCTCCCCCTTCGTCACGTGACCGGGGGGGGGGTCAAATTGCCCCCCCCCCCCCCCGATGGCTTTTCCGGAATGGTTTCCGAACGGCGTGGCGTAGCCGCGCCAAATTTTGCATAGCTGTAGAAAATCGAACAGCGGATCGTTAAGTTTCAAAAATCTAGATGTACCTTGTAAGGTCGCTGATCTATGACAGATCAAATTCATGCCATGGTTTCAGCGAGGTCAATTTCTATGGAATCGTTCAATCTCATGCAACAACAGGGTGTTGGACGGAGCCATACATCTCTGAGATGCTTTATTAAGAAACACAACAATTAAATGAACAAATGAAATTGACCTAACATCAGGTATGAAGGTCCGACTAAGGTCAAAACCAACCTGTTTATTACCCTAGGACTTGCTATATAGAATAGTTTTTTGGTGCTCATTTCGAAACTATTGATAGCAGGAGTCGCATTCTACATTTTTTGTAGACTTCATGGAGGTCAGAATAGGTCATTGACCTAAAATGATCCAGGTCAACATTTTGTTTTTAGGAGCATGCTGCCTAGGAAAGGAAACTAGGAAATTCAAACTTTTACCTAAGTGAGTTCACGTACAGGTTAACGCACCCTGTGAATTTGGTGTTTCTAGCTCTCTTAGTTCCCGAGATCTCAGAGGCCAAATTGACCCCTCACCCGAGCGGAGGGTATCCAGCCGGCCGCCAGGGCGCGTGTTAAAGCTACGCTGCAATATTAGTTAGTGAGATCAATCTCGGATCGATCTTTTGTTCGATTTTTCATGCAGCATTATTTGGTCAGAAGGTCGTGAACGGGTTCCTTGCTTGCGCTATTACCAGGGGCATTGATGGTGATTTGACCCTCGTCGGTTGTGGGCACGTTTTTATTTGACAATCAGAGGGGTTGTGGGGAACCCTTGACTCCTCCCTCATTGAGCTAGTGTTCACCTTCCGCCTAAAACTGTGGCCATCTTTTGTCTGAGGAATCCAGCGATATTCAGATACCCACCTTTAGGTTAATCCACGACCCCTTGTCATACCAGCTTTAGTGACTGGGAACAAGACGCACGCAAATTTGCTTTCCCCGAACGGAGCAGTATCCGTTTAGACCAACGGGACAACGTTTTCTAGATCAAATTCAGTGTAAAATTGCCCTGGGCACAATAGGATCAAACTTGGTCTTCAGAAGCCGTTAAGCGTGTTTTGTGTTGGAAATAGCATGCCTGTGCTGAAATTGTCCGCCTACCTGGAAAACTATCATTCTATCGGTTTTGTGCCTTAATTTAGCATTTACTGCAACTAAACAGCAGCAACTGATAAAAATGTGAGAATGGCTGTGCAGCATTTCAGGCAATGTCCTAGCCCCATTGCCCGAAACCATGCATTTTTACTCAGCATGTGAGAAAAACATGTCACCAGATATGCCAACTTCGCGGCGCCGTCATTGTTCAAAATATTTTGCATCCAGCAGAATTCTTGGGCTGGACCGGTTCCACAGGAAAGAAAATGTTCGTTCTAGTCAGCTGCTTGTGTGAATCTCATTAAATATTTGTGCAGAGAAGGTGACTGTGAACGCTGTACATGACCTTTGGTCTAAGCATCTTGCAAATGTGCATACCCCATTCGCTCACTAACGTGCGACACGTGCATGCACGCAATTCCACACCATGTCATGCATGTTTCTAGCCCCGCTCGCGCAGAAGAGCGTGCCCTTCCCATCCCTTTAGTCCCGCCGATACTTGCACTCTGTTCAAGGCGTCCCTGAGCGGCCCGAGTCCCTTCCTCAGCACCATGTAGTTCGGATCGGGCCTCAGGTTCGCGTCCCGCTCCACCAGTGGCAGTAAGTGGCACGCCTCATCGCCGATGGCCGTGAACGCGAGGTTGATGTCGTAGAAGAGCAGGGTGCGCGGCTGAGCGGCGGCACGCAGGGTCTGTGTCGTGCCGTCCAGCACGAGGAACCGCTCCCCTGACACGGCCCGGTCGTATACATGGCGCTCGGCTGGATCTGAGCTCTTCTGCCAGCAGCCGTGCGTAGGGCATAGGCAGGTCAAGACCGCGCGCAGATGAAGGCGATGGTCATGCTATCGGTGGATCGGGGTAGTGAGGCGCTGGGCAGGGCAGGCTAATTAAGACAGGGCACCGGAAAGCAACTGATCAATATCAGTTCAAGTACAGACGGAAACACGCCTTAAGGCATATACCAAGATAGGGTAAAACGAACTGGTCGGCCAAGAAAGTTCGCAGATCAGCGACGTCAGTACGTGACACAGATCAGAACAGAGCGCAGACGAGTGGCAGATCAGCAAAAGGGACAGATCAGCACCAGATCAGGAGAGACACACGCCAGGGTCATGTCGAGACAACAGCCAGGGTCAGCAATACTTCCAGAAAATGGACGGACCAATGGTGAAGGGAAGAGCCGACGTCCGGAGAAGAAGCGCATGAAAATATTTTGAGGCTGGCAGGAGATCAAAGGCACCTCTTTGACGGGCCCAGTTAAGAGACGTGTAGGAAGCAGGTTCAGGCAGGTGACGACAGGCGACAGGTTAAGTGTTTCTTAGTACACGCGTGAAGTCAACAAGCAACAGGCAGCGTTGGGCAAAAAGAATGTTTAGGCTGGCAACCGGTCAAGGCGAATCAAAAACCATTGCATGGGCACTGGCAGGCGGATGCAAAGAACAGGTCAGGTGCCGGTCAGTTTTCTTGAAATAGGGGATCGGTGGCAGGTTGAGGTCAAGGTCAGGCCTATGGTAGGTGAGCTGGTGACGCCACTCACCGCCCAGTCTCCCATGTAGCCGATGCCGGACTCCATCGACAGCGTCCAGTCTGTTTTGGCGGCGAACTCAGCCAGACTGTCCAACGGCGCCACCGGCTCCACCAACGTCAGGTAAGAGACCAAGTTGGCCGTGTAGTTGACGCTGATAAGGATGCCTGCCAACAGTGAGAACTGTAGGGAAACCGTTCACGTGAGCCGCGCTGCACGGAAACTGTGCCAGTTTCTATAGGGAAAATTTCTGGGCGATTATTTTCGAGAAGAGCGATACGAAACCCACATACGAAGTCTGAAAGGAATGTTTAGGGTGTTCCGCATCGACCATTGCTGCCTTGCTATGAGAGAGAAATAGTGAAGTTCTCCAGGAGATCTACAACCATGACATTACTTGTCCCGATCCTAAACCACGCCTATATATATATATATATATATATATATATATATATATATATATATATATATCATAATGCCGTAGGGAAGGCGTAACAGTAATCGGTTCCATAAAGAGAGAGAAAGGTGTACAATTTTGACATAAGCAATAACTTATCAAGCTTCTACTACAGCTCTGGTTGCATAAAGTAAGAAGCACTCCTGCTCTGGTAAAGTGTAAAAAATGTGCTCCTGCGCCGGTAAAATTTTACGATTTGCGGGGAAATTTCAAATAAGGAGCTACTCTGTGCTTCACCAAGGGCCCATCGGGTTTCATAAACTTAGTTGATTTGGCCATGGAGGAGCCATTCATTTCGAAACTGAATTAAGGTAAAAAAAGTGCGCAGCGTCGTCGTAAAATTAGCAGTGGTGATCATAGATGAGCCGGCTCATGGTTATGCAGGAGTCAGCCCCCACCGAAGTACCTTGAAAGCCCAACCGCCCTGCGGCGTACTTTTCTTTTATTTCTACCCGTGAGGCTCACGTGTTAATCCTCGCCCTGTTTCGCCACTTTTCGTAACACGTATTGATGGGGGATGCGACCTCCTGCGTGTTGTCAAACTAATGAAGATAAAGCTTTGCAGAAAGTTGCAATGAATTAGTGTTCAACGAGATCTCACTAATGCCACTAATTTAGCACGTTGTTAGCTCAATAATCGATCAATATGGCAGATCAAAGGTCGAATTTTACGTAGAACAGCGTGTTTAAGCTTTTGCTATGCAATCAACTAAATTGTTTGCCATCGGTCGATACCGGGCTACCAGTGAAATGCAGCGTGAAAGTCTTTGATAGCTTCTTGCAGGAATTATGGGTATAACGCTAACTTAGTTTCAAATGCATTAACTGTTGTAGAACATGCACACACGCTACCTTCAGTTACCGGCTGCAACTATTAATTATAAACTAGAAATGCAGTGGCGTTGCACATCGAGCTTATTTCTAGTTTCATGTCGGATTTTTGTTTGTCGTGAATTTCATTTCATCCGGTGTATATAGCCCTGTGCAGAGTGGAGAGCAGCAAATTAGGCCGAGAATTAACTTGCAGTGAAAACTGCTGAGCTAGGTGGTAGCGATGTCTAATATATCAAAGGTGGACTTTGTAGGGGAGTGGGATACACGATTTTACGGCAATAAAAAGCTTTGCACCTATTTGATTGTAAATGAGACACTCCGAAGGAGATTCATTAGCATATTTTTTTAAAAAGCGCATTCCATCTAGGCCATTATAGCTTTTTTGCTACGTCCTTGAATGGGAAGGAGACGGAAGGTAAAATATAAAGTGACGTTAGTGGTGTCAAAACGTCCCCCAGCGTGGCCGGTTGTTACGCTGCATCAAAAAGTCGAAAGAAACCGCAGAACATCCCCCCAAAACGGGGATGTTCTTCCCAAACGAGCAAAAAAATCCCATAACGGGCAAAAAATGCACTTGCTTCAAAACCGGGAATGATAACGAACTGCCCTGCACATCCTTAGCGGCGAAAGGAAACGAGTGTCGATAGCTGGATTGATGGCACCTCTCGTCCCTCTACTAGCTCTTACTACGACAAAAATCTCACCAATTCCCAGTTGCCCGCCGCTGTATCAGTTCACGGTGCATATGCCCATTTCCCACACCCTTGCCATTCGACCCACCGTTCACATGAATTTGAATATCTCAGTGCA
>NW_023596297.1:29782613-29819189 GCF_011947565.3 Pollicipes pollicipes | reverse complement strand
TGTCCTGGGTCAGGCCTATTGAGCTCTGTTGGTCGCTGGTAGTTGAGTCGTTGGTGGGATGGCTTTCGCCGCCTGGACCGTAGCCAATGGATGTGTGCCATGTCAACGCAGCTTATTTTACCTGCAGCTGGACAGTTTTACAACCTAAGTGGGCTGCTTTTAGGCGAATTTTGTTGGTTCGACAGCTTTTAGCCGAAGTGAACTAGGTGCAATCGACTACGAGTTTTAATGCCGTTCATTGAACACCGATCGCCCATGCCAAGCGTGATCGTGTCCCTGCTGACGGCGCTGCGATCTCGCAGCACGAGCGTCCCGCGTGCCGTCCCACCGGGTTCGCCGTTCGCACCCGTCCGTGTTCTGAGCGGGGCGGTCCGCCGGCCCGACTTTCGGCGGTCTGGCTGTTGTCGAGCGCGTGTGGCCGCCGGCGGCCGGCCGTACTGGCCGCTGCCTGTGATACGGCCGCCGCTGACGGCCGTTCAGCTGGCGGCTGGGAGCCCTGCTGACGTGGAGCGGTCCGGGTGATATGGGTCATGCGACTTCGGGCGCAGGTGATGTTGGGTTCTTGACTCATGGGAGATGGAATGTGTGTATTGTATGTTTGCATTAACCGCACAGCTTATGTCCCCAGCTGGAAAGGTGGTCCGTTCATAGCGCGTGGCCGCCGCCACATGTCTCGGATAGCACCTTTCTCTCTTGCTCTTCTTGCGGCGGCAAAAACGTCTGAATCAGGATCATTGTTCTCGATTGGGAAAGGCTGCTGTTCGCAGTTGTCATGCGTGGCGCGCGGAGAAGACGGTGTAATGTCGTAACCGTGTCGTCGGAGTCAGAACATGTGACCTGTTGTACTTATTACCGTTGTATCAGACCACGGCTGCATACGCCAATAACAGTGAACTGCCATCCGACGCGTCTGTCACTAGATTGACGTATCTTATAAAGGAGTTGGGATCTGAGATATGTCGCGCGTGGCCATCGTCGCGATCCTACATTCTAGGTTTGAAAGTGTTTGTTTTTTGTTGTTTTTTCTGTAGCGATATGTTCTTGTTTCGGCCGCCGGTGTCTGGTGTCGGCCTTCATTAGTTTTGTTGTTAAGATGTAGGCATAGGCGCACATACGCTTACCGTCCATGGCCGGATGTACCTCGTGTGTATGTTATGGAAACTTAGCATGGAGACCAACCTAATATCCCCCCCTCCCCCTCCACTCCCGCACCCACCCCATATTTCCAAAACGTGCCCTCGGTTTCTCCGGGGGCCATGGGTGCGTTTTGTGGACGCTTGGTTTGGTTGAAAGCCCTTTCCGCTAGTAAGTGATATTTCTGGCCCCAAATGGGGAGTTAAGGAGAGTAGACGGGTGCTGGGCAAAGCTGCGACCATCTGGCAGACCTTCACTGCCGAGCCTCGCCCCGCACCGTGGACCCATCGGAGCGTGAGGCACTCCTGGACAGTGGACCGTTGGGGCGGCTCTTTATTACCCTGGCAGCCATCGGTTGGGCCACAGGCCGTTACCTGAAACCGTAAAATTGGATTCGAGTATGGGCTCAGTAGTCTTGCAGGAGGAAGCTGCGAGTGAGCATCAGACGTGGCCTGCCCATCACACCGAGAGCGAAATTGGGGGCTAAATGAACATGGAGTGCGCCTCGGCCGTGGGGCTCGGGACCTGACGGATTCCGGTATCTAACGCGCAATGTCATGACGCACGCTGACGTCGAGAGCGCTGTGATAGCAGAATCAAGCTTCGAAATAATAAGTGCCCGCGGAAACGACCAAGAGGCCGTGCCACCTACCCATGGAACGGTCCATTCATTTTGGGGCATGGTAAGAGTCTGCTTATTAACTATTTATGCATGTGCAAATGTTCTCAGTCGTCTTTTCCGTTCCTGTGCCGGACGAACCAACAGTTTAGTGGGATCACTTTGACATTAAATACCTCCCTAACTTTTATTTCGGCATGATATGCTAAACTTTGAACAATCGACCTTCATATATGGATCTTATGTAGGGCGTTGTAATCGCAACGAGTTATCTTATCACGCTCTAGTACGCACATGAACAAACATAAATCAGCTCAACTCCTGCTGGTTTGTGCTCGCATGTGAAAACGAATGACCCGCTCCATCACGTATTTTCATGTAGCGCTAGTCATATATTTCATATTGATGATATTTCATATTGATAGATGTGGTTAAGCCATATATATATATATATATATATATATATATATATATATATATATATATATATATATGTGCACACCATTTCATGGATACCAGAGAAACTACTGAACTTCAACTGTCAGGTAAGTTTGACGGAGCTGCGTCAAAATGCCCAAATGGGCGGGCGTGACCTTTTTCATCATAACCTAACGGCTCATGCGGGGACTTTTGTCCACGCATTTGGCGCACTGTTCGTTTTTATGTTTGTGTGTGTGTGTGCGTGCGCGCCTGCAATGGCTTATGTTGTCATCGTTGATAGAGGTGCTGCAAGGTAACAGCAATGCGAATGTCATTGTCTGTTCATTTTGGCGAGTTGACGCAATGTTCGTGGCCTTGCCTACGTTTTGGGTTGTACGGGCACTTTGGTGTCGTTACTTAATAATTTTTGTGACGTAATCTAAAGTTGTGAGCAACCTTATAATTCCGCAAACTTGTTTTGTTTTAATGTAAGCGAGCCGTGTGTCACTTCTGACGCATGTGTATCGATAGTATAGCATGCATAATCCGCGTTTCCCCACATTCATCAAATCTGCTAAAATGCTGCCTTCATAAACTATCAGTCCGCGCCAAAGTCCACAGCGCCTGCTGTGTTCCAATACGGGTGGCCGAAGCAGCTCTGCTCGCTGTCCCAGTCATGGCCACCCTAGAGCGCCGGCATAATCCCCTTGCCTGCTTATATCCTCGGACTATTTAGTGTTGGGTGCGGACGTTTTAACCACATGACCTCACCGCCGGCCGAGAGGGCTGCATTTGCAAAGGCGGTGCCAAGATACCACGGGCCTGCCCCGCCACGGGATGTCAGAATCAGTTGGATATCGATAGTGTAGACGTCCGAAAGATTTACTCATGGAATAATACATTAAGAGGACGCTTTCGCTGATGCGCTTCCAATGCGTGTTGGATCATCGCTCAATTCGCAGTTAAACGCACGCTAGTGGCTAAAATGTGCCCAACCCTAGTCATGACCATTTCAACTGCGGCCCCATGCGCATATGTCTTTTAGATCCTAAAATGTCGGCTCTGCTCGCAGCTATGCAAAATTGCATGCGGCTTCATTACGTTGTTCGAAAGGTATTTTTGAAAAACCTCCGAAAGTAGTTCAAATCGACCCGAGCGCGTGGAAACGTACCATCCTTCGGGAACTGCCTGATGCCCAAGCACCCGCTGGGCAACAGACAATTACATGACAGGGTCGGGGTCGGGGTCAGCGCCAGCGGCGACGGACGACGCCGGCCGGCGGTAGGCCACGCTTCGACGGCGCGACCACGGGTCACCGGCCGGCGGGTAGGTTGTGCCGCCCAGCCAGCCGAGCACGCTCCCAGCAGTGAGGTGGTGTTCCTTTCCTTGCTTGTTTCGCGTGGCATTAGGCATTGCAGAAAGTGTCTGCTGTACGGTGGTGGCCCTACCAGCGCGGTGGCGGTCGTCGGCGGCTTCTCGGACGACGAGCCGCTGGTGTAGGCAGACGCAGCGCACTGCTACCACGCCGCTACCACAGTGTTCCTGCGGCTGGGAGTCGGGGCAGTTAGCCGGCCGCCCGGCGCGGCAGAGCCGTTCGGAGTGGTCCATCGGCCACTGTTGGGGGGGGGGGGGGCGTTTGGATGGTATGATCTTCGACTTGCGGCGGATACCGGGACGGTGACGGCCGAAGGGAAGCGGGCCCGTGCGTCACCTACGGCGCCTCGCGGCGCGCGCCACGTCCTGGCTTGGTCACAGATGGCGTGCCGCGCGAGAAGTGGGCCACGATGGCTGTGTTCTGGAGATCTGGCTTGGACCGCGCGGACAGGGCCGCACATGTCCACGGATACCGAGACGATGTCCACGGTTGCGTCATGATGCCTAACCGCAGAGGCGGCCGTGTGTCTGTGGTAGTGTTTTCCTCTGGCACGGCACGAATCCACGCGTCCCATGTGGGGCCTCGCCGCTACGCCCAGCACTCAAGGCCAGACTCTGGTCCGTGTAGTGGCGTCCGCCCCGCCCTTGGCGTTCCCATAGTCGGTGCTCACCCCGAGCTGGGCGCCGCACCCTCCCCCGTTTCTCTTCGCGGAGCCCCGGGTTGTGCCCTAGGTGGGCAACACCCCCCGTCGGCTGAGTCCCTTCGGCCGTGTGTGCTATCTTCGTGTATGGTATGTGATGCATTTTCACTGCTAGCGGAGCGGCCCGTGGCTGCGGTGTGGGCCATGGTGAGGACCACGGCGCGTCCGTGCGAGCTTCTCGTGCATCTCCGCAAGAGGACGTGGCGTGCATTCGAATAGGCAGACAGAGTGTCGCGTGATGTACACTTCTCTATGTGATCACTGTTTAGGTCTTAATCGAGTTATCAAACACACTGCGGACATGGGCGAGAAAGGCTCTTTCATGTGCTTCGACACCCGGATCTTTATTTGAGGTAATGGCTGAGTGGAAAAAGCAGTCCGGCCCTCTGCTAAATGTCACGTGCTACCACAGATGTCTCTTCTTCCCCTTGGCCATCTCCGTCCCGTTCACGGTATCACTGATTTACGAACGGCAACTACAGATTTTTACCGGTTCACGGAGAGGAGTATATTCTGATGAGGTGTGAAACAATTCTGGAGATGTGGTTACGCTGGTGCATGTGTGTTAACGTAGGACGAACATACAGATAAATGTTCTTATGCTTGTGCTCTGCGATTTCTGTCCGATTCCTTTGAGACCTGGGCGGCACTTCGGGATGACAAGGTCGATATTACCACAAACCTTTCCAGTTTCCAGGAGCCACATGTCCCATGCACTGTTTTTATGCCGAGAAAATTCCGGTACTGCATTAAGTCAATCAAAACTTCTGTCCCAGTGCAGCACTATCTTTGGCAGTGACCAACCGACAGCTCCGACTCTTCTTAATGTCCTTTCACGCTCGTGCATTTCGACCGTTGTACCACTTCCTCGGTGATGCGCACCGCTCTGCGGCGGACGCCCGGTGTGTGCCTTCCACGGCACTGGTGCCTCTGGCCCTCCCTACCACATCCACGCGGGGGGTGTGCTGAGCGCGCGGCCGCGCCGCCGCTGCCGCTGTCGGAGAGTCGCTGGCCTGACTTCTCGGGCCAGCAGCTCCCCGGCCAGCAGCAGGACGGCGCTCAGCGCGCCCAGCGGCACAATCACGATCACGACTAGCAGGTCGGCCAGCGCCAGCGGCTGGAAGGTGGCGCCGACCGTGCAGGCCTGCTGGCTCCGCCGGAACCACTGCACTCGCAGCCGGTCCAGCGAGCCGGTCTGCAGCAACCGATGGAGCCTGTGAACAGCGACACGGACGGCGGTTAGGCAAAATTCAGACTCGGTGGCCGTGGATAGATGGTGATGATGTAACTACCTGCGACCCGGGGGGTTGACGCTGGCATGTAAAATTGTTGGCGGGTTAGAGTGCGTTCGCTAAAAGGCAGCCGTGGAGTTGTGGCCGATTTAGTCTAGTAACGCAAAGTGGACGGAGTTTGTTCTGCCAATTCCTTAGATAGAAAGTGGGTCGTGACGGGATAATATGGTGGGATAGACAGTGCTGGCGGACTTGAGCAAATATTTCTAGCAAACGTGTTTTTGCCATCCACAAACCGGTGCTTGTCGGTTTGAGTAATTTTCGCAAGCTGAAAATCTGCCTGGGAACAGCTTTTTCCGAAATTTGTCTTCGAAATGGCATAAGCAAGTTACGCAAGGTGCAAGCAAGGTGCAAGCGTGCAAATTAGAGTAGATTTTGGCGCCGATAAGCGCACCGAAAAGCGAAGCACTCTCTCACTTAAATGAGGAACAAGAAAAGTTGAATAAGCTCCCGCGTCGGAGAACTTTGCATTCGACACCTTTCAGCATAGTGGCTCATCTTTTCGGCTATCTTGCGCTCGATCTGGTCATTTTCGAACCACCGAGCTCATGTTCAACGGATAAACAACGTCCGGCAGGGTCCTTTCTGTGCTTGAACCATGGATGCAGAAACAGGGGACAGCAAGAGGAACGGGTCCCACATTTCTCGTGAATGGAAAAATATTCATTGCAATGTGGTACGCCGCCATCCGAAGTTTTTTTGCCACTCAGAGAGCAATGCCTCTTTCTTAGAAAGCCCGTCTCTTTATAAGAGATCCGTGCCACTTTCTTAGAGAGTGACAGTCTTTCCGAGTCTTTTTCCAAAAGAGCCATGCCTCTCAGAGAGCCACATTTCTTTCACAGAGAGCCACGATTTTTTCACAGAGAGCCATGTCTTTCTCAGAGATCCATGTATCATCAAAAGGCCACGTCGCTTTATGAGAGGCTCCATCGCTTTCTCAAAGAGCCACGCCTGTTTCTCTGAGAGCCACGCCTGTTTCTCCGAGAACCACGTCTGCAACTTAAGGTAAGTGGCTCCAGTACCAGCATGCCGTAGAACATAGCTCCTAAATTCGGGGCACTGAAAAGCAAACGGTCCAACCCCCACCATCCCCGGCACCAGCCGCCGCTGACTGACCATGGCGCGCAGGAAAGCAAGTGCCATGGTGGTCCTAACGTCTGTAGTTACTGTGCGCCCAGTGTGTCGTATTATGAGTCGGCAGCCGGCCATACTCACCTCTTTTCCGGTCGTGAGGGAATCGTGAGTTCGTGAATTCGGCCGGCTGGTGAGCGTCGTTTGATGGCCGGCTGGCGTGATGCCAGGCAGTGAGCGGTGCCCATTTGTTTGATTGTAGGCGTCAAGTCCTTTCAAGTGCCTATATGCAGTCAATGCAGGATGCCCATAAGCATGCCACGCCATGCTATGTCATGCCTTCGGAAGTGTCGTTTAAAGGCGTGTACACGTCTCTGACATGGAAGCAAATGAAGTTCTTGCAATCGTTATTGCTACGAATAGTCTAGTCCATAGTCTAGTCTATAGTCTAGTCTAATAGTCTAGTCATACCAGAGTTACTTTGGAGTCCGTTTACTGAATTATGTCCGGAAACATCAGCATGCGAACACCGTAAGTTTTTAATATTTCAGAATCAAAGCAAATATTTTGTCATGGATGTTATTCATAGCTTTCTAAGACTTGTCTCACATGGTTAAACATGCATCCCTTTGCAGATGTGTAGATTGCACAAGAAGAGTGGTTGGATACCTGATGCAGCCGACAGAACCCTCCTGTCATCAGAGAGTTTTAACTAAAACGTTGTTTCGCGCACAGAAATAGCTTTGTCGAGCAGCTTGCTTGGCAACATTGAGCTTTTATCGTTATGCTGCAGAAATTTCGGACTATTCGTCGCTGTCCGTGAAGAAGCTCGGATAAACTTATGACCCTATTACGGGTGGGGTCCTCGTCAGCCCTATTTCGGACATTGGGGGATGGATCCTGCCCCCCCCCCCCCTGCCGAGATCTTGGAAACTACGGGGCCGATCGTGAAAAAAACAAAAGACGTTCGATGCATCCCGCAAGATCTGGATTCGTGAAAAGGGACATACCAAGATTTTCCGAAAGGGGAACAATCGGTAGGCAAAACTTATCGATATTTACCGACGAAGTTGTCATGTTTGCCCACCGATTCAAATATATGCAGATCAATAGTTTCGAGATTGAGGTTATTGCACAATTTTCAAACTAAAAATGCATGTA
This sequence comes from Pollicipes pollicipes, assembly GCF_011947565.3. Taxonomy (NCBI): domain Eukaryota; kingdom Metazoa; phylum Arthropoda; class Thecostraca; order Pollicipedomorpha; family Pollicipedidae; genus Pollicipes; species Pollicipes pollicipes. Next base: position 29,811,417 of record NW_023596297.1, on the reverse strand, counting down.
AATATTCCCAAAAGCAGAACGGGTGATACTACAAAATGTCCCAACAGGCGTTTGAGTGTTTGCGGAGCGGATTGACTGGTGTTTGTGTTGCTATTGGAAAGCAGCATTAGGCAATACGTTTACACAGATGGAGCCAGGGTACCTATCATGGTGTCCATGTAGCACGCACGAACAGTTGCCATAAGCGCCCTTGGTTTTCCAAAGGAGGGCTCACGTGATTGAAGCGAGACCCATTGCTGCGGACGCCGGCTGGCGGGCTAACGGCTTTTGGCCACGGTCCCGGATACTGAAATATCACCCATGTTTTCTCTTGCCTGGACGCACCTCCGGCAGCATTTTTAAAATGTCTTTCTGCACAGAAGTAAAGGTGCAAATGCAACAATTTAACATTCTATTTTTGGCATTGGTTTAATCGATGATATCGGCCCCTTACTTTCATCCTCGGCGGTGCCTATGCGTAGAAAATACTTATTTTTCTTGCCCCAACTTCACCTAAGCAAATAGTTTTGTACGTTACTATTTATAGCACCGTAGTGCAGGCAGGGGTATGAGACTGTGTTAACGCTCACTCCTTACACAAAACCTGGACACACTTTGCCACCACATATATCCATTATTTCTGCAAAGATTTCCTGAAGTGCAGTGCACTGAAGTCTGGCTCTTCGAAACGAATATTAGATAGCAATAATGGGATGAGCAGCATGATGATGCATGCAAAGGATATTAAGAATGACCTCATGTTCGTTATAGAATGAATGAGACAGTCTTATTTTCAGAGACAATACTCTGTCAATTCTCTCGTTCCGTTCAGTCCTCCATTCATAGACGATGCTCTGGCGAGTAAGGTATCCCCAGCAACTAAAGTGTCAGGGCTACCAGTACACATTGTCTGGGAAAGCGGTAAAACATTAGCTGCGCACCTGAACACCTTAGCACTTGATCCGTCAAGCATCTCAGCTGGAAAACCCCATGCGACTCCGCATGTCGACGTTGTTGAAAAAATGTTATACAAAAGTGTAGCATGCCTAATTTCCGGCCAACTAGGTAAAACCCCCTCAAACACCTATAATAACGAGACAAAACTTAACGTTAAGTCTAACTAACACATACCAGATGAAAAAAGCAAAATCGCGCGATTTGGAGACCACTTAACTGACGTACATCATATAGAATCAGTGCCCTTTTGTACGATGTGATCTGAGTTAAGTGTTTGGTTCATGTCTGTGGTGTCGAGGAAGATCGCGGGCTCAACATATATTATATATATATATATAATATATATCTATATATATATATATATATATATATATATATATATGCCAACAATTTAACTATTTTTCTATTACTATACTACTAACTATTATACTATATAGATATATATATATCTTATATATATATATATATATTATATATATATATGTACGTTCTGTGGACTTTTACATTATTATGAACACCCCCCTTCAGGTTTATTGTTATTTTCCTACGCGTGCAGCGCACCGCATGTGCATAATAGGATTTCGAGAAACGTCCCTTACATACCGACATTAGCGCCCCATCATGCATGCAACGTCTTTTGAGAACTTCCCGCTTTAGGGCCCTGGAAACGCCTCCGTCATACTACTTTCGCCATATTGAAATGACCAGACTCATGCCGCAACTTTTTTCACCGGAGGTGCCAGTTACACTTTTGTGAATGCAACACATTACGAAGAATTCCGAGGAGATGACCATCTTTGCATGATGGCCAAATTTGCCTGCGGGCCTCCTCGAGCGTCCCTGGGCGCAGAACCTCGAACCTGTGCATGAAATTTACCCGACATTTTGACATCATATGTTGAAAGGATATTTAGGAAAAGGTAGATAAGTTTGACGAATTGCCCCAGATCGTCCAGAAAAGCAAAATGCTGGAATATAGCGATACCCCCTCCCCCCCCCCCTCCCCCGGAACCGCCGGAACAACGTTCGGCGTTTGGTCTGTTCAAAAAACATATTTTTGCTCAAGTTCGCAGTGGAAGTGGAAATTTGGAGATATGTACTTTCTCTACGTGTTTATTTCTAGTGCCCAATCAGCAGTCACGTGATTACAAGGAGGAGGGGCTCAAGTTGGAAGAGGAGGGTCTGTAACGCTACCAAGAAGAGAAAGACTGGTTTGCAGAATAAATTGTCACCACGGATTAGACATGTGCCTGGATTCAAAGGAAGGATCCAGGATCCCTTAGGGTTTCATGCTTATGGGATCCCGGGAATATTTGGGGGTTCTAGGATATGTCTGCCACAGATGAAAGCTGATTTCTGCGCCTTGGCCCAGAGACCAGAAGGCAGTCGATGCAGTGAAAACAAGAATGCTATCCATCGTCCTCGCCTCCCCCACCACACAAATTGCCTGCAGGCACCCTACGGAAGGAATATGTACGCCATATTTTGAGACGACGAGACCGTGACATTAACCTGCCCAGTTCGCAAAGGCATTGCTTTCACAGGCCAGCTGTGCGAAACCATCCAAAGTGAGCATCCCCTTCCGGCCATCGACAGCCACCATCTGGGGAAAACACGCCGCAGGCTAATTTTTCACTACCATTACGCCCACACCACCCACCTCTTCCCTTCATCGCAGCGCTGTTACAACTGAAACTTTGGCTGACAACAGCGCCGAGCTGCTGAAGCGCCCTCCTTACTCCTCGGACGGCGCCCCAAGTGACGCCTGGTTGTCCCCTCAAAGAAAGATCACCCTCGCAGGCGCCGCTTCACGTGGCGCTCCGCACCGCGCTCGGCCGTATTCCAGTACGGCAAACATGCCCCATTCAGAGCTTCCGTGAGGCCATGAAACACTTGGTATGCCACTGGGGGCACTGCACTGAAAAGCGGGGCGAATGCGTGGAAAACTGGGCCATCGGTGATGAGGGTATGCCGATAAAAACTCTGTCCACAGGCCAACGGAACTTACTGTTGGTGCGCACTGGCATGGTGCATGCAAAGTTGCCTGCCCACCTGCGCTATTGCTGTCTGTTAAGAGCATACGGAAGGTAATAAGGCAAGTTCTGTTTATAAGCCGCAGACGCGTCTGGCTAGCATTACGAGGTCGTATCAAAGCATGCTACCGTTTTTGAGTCCTCAATGGAAGCCATAAAAATACCGTTGCGTTCACTGGGGCTGGACAAAAGTGGTCTTTAACGTTGCTGGCAGCAATAAGGTCTCGATATTTCATGACAAGTTCCTCATGCAAACGGTGTATGACCAATGGACACAAGCCTTGTCACTGGACATGAGCCCATTGCCATTTGTAGGGGAGAGAGGGGGGTAGCACCGCGCTTTGGGAAGCACCGTCCACCTCACTATCAAGAATCTTTGACATTGCATATCAACAACTGACGGCCTTTTCGACCGTGACGCAGAAGGGGAAGGGTGGGGCACCGGGACGCTGTCGTTTAATCGGATTTTGGAGCTGAAATGTGTCAAACTTTTCCTGCGCACGTATTGATATTGAGGGTGCAACGCTTCACACACGGAAGTGGAAAAAGCTGTGCGGAATCATAACATATGAAGATTTCTCTGAGGTTTATAGGCATTGGCGCCAAGTTTCTGCGCCATGGATTGTACACGGCGTGATCGATAATAGCGACATCTACGCTCTGCTGCTATAGACAGGTCTGTGGGGTTATACCATTCCCTTCGTGTTACTACCCAAGACGGCGTTGCCCATGGACTTTAAGGGATAAGTATGGTTGGATGTATGTAAAAATATATTTTTGTGAATTTGAATGACTCGCTGGCGTAGGTCTTTGGCCAACATTACTACCGTTTTAGTCATACTTGTCCCCAGATTTTACAACGAGAGCAAACCTTTTGCGCTTAACCGGCCTCGGAAACATATCATAAATGAGTACACAATTTTTCCACGCAGGAAGGTTTACGGGCACCCAATGGTGTTTGTACAATGCCCTGAAATTGTTTCATACTCTGAGTACGTAAGCCGGCACTTGTCCGCTGGCCGAAGCTCCAGCAATAAAATGCATTAGAATAGCGTCAAAACAGCGTGCATCATCACCTGGATGCCATTCCATGTCAGTTCAGAGTTCCTCTGAATTTTAGGCCCAGGACATGTCGGGTGAACGAGCTAGACAAATTTTTGTTAGGCAATGTGGGACAAAAACATAGTTAATATGCCGAACGTCAATGGTCTACATAATGTGGTCGCGCTTATCTGTTTAACTTCTTAAGCAGCATATATGAGGTTTTTAGAGCATGTTTAACAACCTTGTCCCTAACCCATCTCCAAATAGAGATGTGATGTCACTATAGATCGCAAGTTGACCTCTACCCTCATTGTCGGTGACATACTCACCAGCTACGTAAGGTGTCCAGTTTATTCATTTTTTCACTTCACAAAGTCGTGTCTCTACCTGGGCTTGACCCCGAAAAGTCGATGAGCATAAAGTGCAATGTAGCGGCACGATTGGTCTGCTTCCATTCGTATAGATAAGGCAGTAGTAATAGCCTTATTCCTCGGAGAAATACCAGGAGAACGGAGATATAGAGTTGGCGATATTTCGGCAACATGCCTTTATTGAAACGAATAGCAGAAGTGAATGTAATTCACCGATTCCATCCCTGATGGGGTAAGACCTTGATATTTGACCCTGACCTTGATATCTGACGCAGGATTGACGCAGGGGACGCGTCAATGATGCAAAAGGATCCCCAACAGCACAGGGAGACCAATGCCGAGAAGGCCAATTGGCACCGAGACACCGATTCGTTTACCGATCCCTACCTCCTGGTTGAAACGGAGCGGAGGGCTCCTCCTTCGGTCCCGTGACCTCTGCCTGGCACAGGTCACTGTTTCGTTGTGAGTGCAAATCGTTGCATCATCGTTTTTCACGTCTCCTGTCATGGGCAACGTGGTCCTGACCAACGCGAGTGGTCTTTTGACTTTCGAGGCCCCACTCCTGTCTCTGTTTACCAAATGTACCCATGGGCAAATTTGAGCTTATTGTCGACACGGGGCCGTTTTTGGGCACTGTTGACGGAGTGTTCGGTATTGCCTACTAGCAGGGTTCTTTCATGCCGCGGTTTGCCCTTCGGGCCGTTCGACCGGACGCTTGATCGCCGTTCCCGCGGGGCCCAAAGGGCACATTGAGACCTCGGGACCTTAAGACCTAAGGTAGATCATGTGTCCCCCTCCCATCGATAGTGGTACCCTTGGCTCCTCGTGAAAATGAAAAATGGGCAATTTGTTGCGCCATCTGGAGTTTGGCGCCACTTGAAATTGAAAAACTTAGAGCCTTCGTGGTGTCTCCCTAGAAGTGGGTTCCTCTTCAAATTGCAGGTGGTGATGACCGAGATGAAGGCATTGAATATCCCTTCGACGAGGGCACGACAGGATTTCGTTGGGTGGAAGGCACAGAAGTTGTGTGGCCCCTGATTTTAGTGCCCCGTGAAAATAAAGATGTTTTGGGTCCTTAGAATTATCCGGTTTAATTTGGCACCTGCTAAAAATAAATATTGTGATACTCGAAAACAAGTTTTGGTGACCAATCGCCAAATGGACCGATCCCGGATTTTCCCATGCGGAGGTTATGGTGCACCTCAAGTGTGTCACTTCTGAAAAATAAACGTTCTGGGACCCATTGTGGTGCCCTCTGGAATTGGGTGCATGCTTAAATAATGTTCATGATACTCCGCAATGAAGGCTCTATGGTGCCTCTTTGCGGAAGGGGTCAAACCAGAATTGGTTGGGATGGGAAGTAAAGAAATCGCAGTGTTCCCTAAAATGAGCGCTTCGAGACCCGTTCAATGCCCCGCTTAGACTTGTTGCCTAGAATAAATAAATGTTTTGGTACCGCGAAATGAAGGTTTTGGTGTCGCTTCGCGGAAAGAGCCAATCTATGATTTCGTCAATGGAGCGCCACAGGTATTGCAATATCCCTTGAACTTTATTGTCCATTAAAAATATATTTGAGACCCTCCGAGATCTCCCTGGCATTGGGCGTCTCTGGAAAATAAAGGCCATGTTTCCCCAAAATTAAAGATGTTGGTGCCACTTTGTCGAACGTCGAAGAACGGACCGATCGGGAATTTCGTCACGGTGAAACGCATAAAAAGTCCTCTTGAAAATAGCTGTTATGGTGCCTCGAAATAAAAGTTTGGATGCATCTTGCTTAAAGAACTGTTCCAGGATTTCGTTCGCGGTGGGAGGAACAACATTGTTGTGTCCCTTTGGAAGTTATGAAAAAAGTTATGGCGTCGGAAATAATGGTCATAGTGCTCTTTTGCAGAATGAGCTGATCCAGGATTTTGTCAAACGAACGACGCACATATATAGCAGTGGCTCTGGAATTTGGTACCCCAAGAAAATGAAAACTTGGGACCCTTTGCAGTGCCCCTGGAATCTCTTGTCTCTTAGAAATGAACGCAATGTGGTTTCGAAATCAAGTTTTGGCTTAGCCCTAGGGGTGGCTCATGGGTGGCCCGAGAGATGCGTGGCATGGATCCATGTCTTTGCCCACACACCCCCAGGATGCTCCCCTGTCTGCATTGTTCGATTACAAACACGAGACCGTCAAATTTAAACAGTCCTGGAGCATTGTCATCACGTCATTCAATGAAGGATCTTTTTTAGCCCAAGTGGCTGGTTCTTCTGGGAGGAGCCCAACAGCCATTTAAAGTCGCTGCTTTTCCACACCCACCTGGAGAAGCCTCAAAGAGGTACCATTTGTGGCCGCGTATGGTGTCCACCATGGCAGACAAGTGCCGTGGCCAAATAGTGACAATATAAACACATTACAAACACCTATCTGCTGTCCCGTGCTCATCCTCCAGAGATGAGGTCTCGAGGATCAGCGCAGCTCATAAGATCTAGTACCGTCAATATAATCGTTGTGTAGCACCACGACGTCGTTTAATCAGTACCTCCATGTATACTGAAGGTCGTTAGCTGAACTGAAGAACTTTGAGCTCATAATGTCGAAAAACCAGCGACTAAGGAACCTTGTTCTTACATTAAGTCCAAATTATGACCGCAGAGTAAAGTGGACAAAAATTCGTGCAGAAATGCGCCTCGGAAATAGAATGGGCAAGGTTCATGAGTTTGGCACTCTAATGAAGAACCCAAAGTCACCCGTGCCCCCACCCCTTCCTCTGCCGGTTCATGGTCGGCGGAGATCCCCGCCAGTACCACGGTTACTACGTCACGAAGTATAGATATATATATATATATATATATATATATATATATATATATATATATATATATATAGAAAGATATGTGTGTGTGACTATATACTATCCTATATACTATATAGCCATGACTATCGGATGTTTAAATATACATGTATATATATATATATACATATACGTATATATATAAACATCAGCTGGCCATGGCTTAGTGCTTATCCATGTCATGATATATATTTCGGGGTACCACCACGCCAGGTGACCAATGAAAAACCGAATGCATGGAGAGCAACACGATCAGCGTGTTAGGTACAAGTCGGAGTGAGCAAATAGCCAGTGCAGTTGATGCACCCTTAAAAGCCAATAACTAGCTGATAAATCAGTGTGACTTTATGTCACACTTTTCTCGTTATCATACAACTCAGAGCATACGTAATATGCACGTCTTGAACGGAGCGTACCACATTTATATGGGGTCTTTAACTGAAAAAGATGCCTTGAAGCTCATTCGGTGCAGTTCACAGTCCTGCCTTTTCACGAAAAAACCCCTCTTATTTCTGAGCTACACGCCCGCCAAGATGTGTAGACTTTTTCGGGGAGACTATTCCAAGATCACCAGGCATCCATGATGCCATAAAACGTCATTCAAATCCCGCTGTTCTATTAGCCATGTGGCGATCGAGGCAAAGAAAGCCATGCTTGTCGAGTCGTTCATATCTAGCGTTCGGGAGCAGGATTTTTGGATATACCGGCTGTCGATTGGCACTTAAGCAACGTTATGTAAGGCACGATGATATAATCAAATAATGGCACATTAAGGAGCATGTTTACTAAACGGTGAAGTGGTGCTATTCAGAACGGTATTTTCCACTTAAAAGTATGCAAATGGCTTAAAGTGAGCTTATTTCACCATATCTGACGCTCGCTTCAATGTCTTCCAATGCGCAGCTCCCCCTTCGGCACGTGACCGGGGGGGGGGGTCAAATTAACCCCCCCCCCCGATGGCTTTTCCGGAATGGTTTCCGAACGGCGTGGCGTAGCCGCGCCAAATTTTGCATAGCTGTAGAAAATCGAACAGCGGATCGTTAAGTTTCAAAAATCTAGATGTACCTTGTAAGGTCGCTGATCTATGACAGATCAAATTCATGCCATGGTTTCAGCGAGGTCAATTTCTATGGAATCGTTCAATCTCATGCAACAACAGGGTGTTGGACGGAGCCATACATCTCTGAGATGCTTTATTAAGAAACACAACAATTAAATGAACAAATTAAATTGACCTAACATCAGGTATGAAGGTCCGACTAAGGTCAAAACCAACCTGTTTATTACCCTAGGACTTGCTATATAGAATAGTTTTTTGGTGCTCATTTCGAAACTATTGATAGCAGGAGTCGCATTCTACATTTTTTGTAAACTTCATGGAGGTCAGAATAGGTCATTGACCTAAAATGATCCAGGTCAACATTTTGTTTTTAGGAGCATGCTGCCTAGGAAAGAAAACTAGGAAATTCAAACTTTTACCCAAGTGAGTTCACGTACAGGTTAACGCACCCTGTGAATTTGGTGTTTCTAGCTCTCTTAGTTCCCGAGATCTCAGAGGGGCCAAATTGACCCCTCACCCGAGCGGAGGGTATCCAGCCGGCCGCCAGGGCGCGTGTTAAAGCTACGCTGCAATATTAGTTAGTGAGATCAATCTCGGATCGATCTTTTGTTCGATTTTTCATGCAGCATTATTTGGTCAGAAGGTCGTGAACGGGTTCCTTGCTTGCGCTATTACCAGGGGCATTGATGGTGATTTGACCCTCGTCGGTTGTGGGCACGTTTTTATTTGACAATCAGAGGGGTTGTGGGGAACCCTTGACCCCTCCCTCATTGAGCTAGTGTTCACCTACCGCCTAAAACTGTGGCCATCTTTTGTCTGAGGAATCCAGCGATATTCAGATACCCACCTTTAGGTTAATCCACGACCCCTTGTCATACCAGCTTTAGTGACTGGGAACAAGACGCACGCAAATTTGCTTTCCCCGAACGGAGCAGTATCCGTTTAGACCAACGGGACAACGTTTTCTAGATCAAATTCAGTGTAAAATTGCCCTGGGCACAATAGGATCAAACTTGGTCTTCAGAAGCCGTTAAGCCTTTTTTGTGTTGGAAATAGCATGCCTGTGCTGAAATTGTCCGCCTACCTGGAAAACTATCATTCTATCGATTTTGTGCCTTGATTTAGCATTTACTGCAACTAAACAGCAGCAACTGATACAAATGTGAGAATGGCTGTGCAGCATTTCAGGCAATGTCCCAGCCCCATTGCCCGAAACCATGCATTTTTACTCAGCATGTGAGAAAAACGTGTCACCGGATATGCCAACTTCACGGCGCCGCCATTGTTCAAAATATTTTGCATCCAGCAAAATTCTTGGGCTGGACCGGTTCCACAGGAAAGAAAATGTTCGTTCTAGTCAGCTGCTTGTGTGAATCTCATTAAATATTTATGCAGAGAAGGTGACTGTGAACACTGTACATGACCTTTGGTCTAAGCATCTCGCAAATGTGCATACCCCATTCGCTCATTAACGTGCGACACGTGCATGCACGCAATTCCACACCATGTCATGCATATTTCTAGCCCCGCTCGCGCAGAAGAGCGTGCCCTTCCCATCCCTTTAGTCCCGCCGATACTTGCACTCTGTTCAAGGCGTCCCTGAGCGGCCCGAGTCCCTTCCTCAGCACCATGTAGTTCGGATCGGGCCTCAGGTTCGCGTCCCGCTCCACCAGTGGCAGTAAGTGGCACGCCTCATCGCCGATGGCCGTGAACGCGAGGTTGATGTCGTAGAAGAGCAGGGTGCGCGGCTGAGCGGCGGCACGCAGGGTCTGTGTCGTGCCGTCCAGCACGAGGAACCGCTCCCCTGACACGACCCGGTCGTATACATGGCGCTCGGCTGGATCTGAGCTCTTCTGCCAGCAGCCGTGCGTAGGGCATAGGCAGGTCAAGACCGCGCGCAGATGAAGGCGATGGTCATGCTATCGGTGGATCGGGGTAGTGAGGCGCTGGGCAGGGCAGGCTAATTAAGACAGGGCACCGGAAAGCAACTGATCAATATCAGTTCAAGTACAGACGGAAGCACGCCATAAGGCATATACCAAGATAGGGTAAAACGAACTGGTCGGCCAAGAAAGTTCGCAGATCAGCGACGTCAGTACGTGACACAGATCAGAACAGAGCGCAGACGAGTGGCAGATCAGCAAAAGGGACAGATCAGCACCAGATCAGGAGAGACACACGCCAGGGTCATGTCGAGACAACAGCCAGGGTCAGCAATACTTCCAGAAAATGGACGGACCAATGGTGAAGGGAAGAGCCGACGTCCGGAGAAGAAGCGCATGAAAATATTTTGAGGCTGGCAGGAGATCAAAGGCACCTCTTTGACGGGCCCAGTTAAGAGACGTGTAGGAAGCAGGTTCAGGCAGGTGACGACAGGCGACAGGTTAAGTGTTTCTTAGTACACGCGTGAAGTCAACAAGCAACAGGCAGCGTTGGGCAAAAAGAATGTTTAGGCTGGCAACCGGTCAAGGCGAATCAAAAACCATTGCATGGGCACTGGCAGGCGGATGCAAAGGACAGGTCAGGTGCCGGTCAGTTTTCTTGAAATAGGGGATCGGTGGCAGGTTGAGGTCAAGGTCAGGCCTATGGTAGGTGAGCTGGTGACGCCACTCACCGCCCAGTCTCCCATGTAGCCGATGCCGGACTCCATCGACAGCGTCCAGTCTGTTTTGGCGGCGAACTCAGCCAGACTGTCCAACGGCGCCACCGGCTCCACCAACGTCAGGTAAGAGACCAAGTTGGCCGTGTAGTTGACGCTGATAAGGATGCCTGCCAACAGTGAGAACTGTAGGGAAACTGTTCACGTGAGCCGCGCTGCACGGAAACTGTGCCAGTTTCTATAGGGAAAATTTCTGGGCGATTATTTTCGAGAAGAGCGATACGAAACCCACATACGAAGTCTGAAAGGAATGTTTAGGGTGTTCCGCATCGACCATTGCTGCCTTGCTATGAGAGAGAAATAGTGAAGTTCTCCAGGAGATCTACAACCATGACATTACTTGTCCCGAGCCTAAACCACGCCTATATATATATATATATATATATATATATATATATATATATATATATATATATATATATCATAATGCCGTAGGGAAGGCGTAACAGTAATCGATTCCATAAAGAGAGAGAAAGGTGTACAATTTTGACATAAGCAATAACTTATCAAGCTTTTACTACAGCTCTGGTTGCATAAAGTAAGAAGCACTCCTGCTCTGGTAAAGTGTAAAAAATGTGCTCCTGCGCCGGTAAAATTTTACGATTTGCGGGGGAATTTCAAATAAGGAGCTACTCTGTGCTTCACCAAGGGCCCATCGGGTTTCATAAACTTAGTTGATTTGGCCATGGAGGAGCCATTCATTTCGAAACTGAATTAAGGTAAAAAAAAAGTGCGCAGCGTCGTCGTAAAATTAGCAGTGGTGATCATAGATGAGCCGGCTCATGGTTATGCAGGAGTCAGCCCCCACCGAAGTACCTTGAAAGCCCAACCGCCCTGCGGCGTACTTTTCTTTTATTTCTACCCATGAGGCTCACGTGTTAATCCTCGCCCTGTTTCGCCACTTTTCGTAACACGTATTGATGGGGGATGCGACCTCCTGCGTGTTTTCAAACTAATGAAGATAAAGCTTTGCAGAAAGTTGCAATGAATTAGTGTCAACGAGATCTCACTAATGCCACTAATTTAGCACGTTGTTAGCTCAATAATCGATCAATATGGCAGATCAAAGGTCGAATTTTACGTAGAACAGCGTGTTTAAGCTTTTGCTATGCAATCAACTAAAATTGTTTGCCATCGGTCGATACCGGCTACCAGTGAAATGTAGCGTGAAAGTCTTTGATAGCTTCTTGCAGGAATTATGGGTATAACGCTAACTTAAGTTTCAAATGCATTAACTGTTGTAGAACATGCACCACGCTACCTTCAGTTACCGGCTGCAACTATTAATTATAAACTAGAAATGCAGTGTGCGTTGCACATCGAGCTTATTTCTAGTTTCATGTCGGATTTTTGTTTGTCGTGAATTTCATTTCATCCGGTGTATATAGCCCTGTGCAAGAGTGGGAGAGCAGCAAATTTAGGCCGAGAATTAACTTGCAGTGAAAAACTGCTGAGCTAGGTAGCGATGTCAATATATCAAAGGTGGACTTTGTAGGGGAGTGGGATACACGATTTTACGGCAATAAAAAGCTTTGTACCTATTTGATTGTAAATGAGACACTCCGAAGGAGATTCATTAGCATATTCTTTTAAAAAGCGCATTCCATCTAGGCCATTATAGCTTTTTTGCTACGTCCTTGAATGGGAAGGAGACGGAAGGTAAAATATAAAGTGACGTTAGTGGTGTCAAAACGTCCCCCAGCGTGGCCGGTTGTTACGCTGCATCAAAAAGTCGAAAGAAACCGCAGAACATCCCCCAAAACGGGGATGTTCTTCCCAAACGAGCAAAAAAATCCCATAACGGGCAAAAAATGCACTTGCATCAAAACCGGGAATGATAACGAACTGCCCTGCACATCCTTAGCGGCGAAAGGAAACGAGTGTCGATAGCTGGATTGATGGCACCTCTCGTCCCTCTACTAGCTCTTACTACGACAAAAATCTCACCAATATCCCAGTTGCCCCGCCGCTGTATCAGTTCACGGTGCATATGCCCATTTCCCACACCCTTGCCATTCGACCCACCGTTCACATGAATTTGAATATCTCAGTGCACGAAGAAAACAGAAGACATCCATATCACTTTTCTCTGATGCCTGAGGTGCTGTCTTCCCAGCTGTTTCGTCTTTCCTGCTCTTCTTCCTTTTTCCTTGCCCGTGGCCGATCTCTTGTGATTTCTGTTGGCCCTGTTTCAAACTGAAGTGTTTGTCAGGATTTCAGACCTTCTCTGTCTTCTCCCTGATGCTCGCTTTTTTCCTGGAGCTTGTGCTTTCGGGGAGGGCTTCATTATTCCCGGTGTAATGACAATGCCGGAAGTCCCTGGCCGATTACCGATCGATAGCTCGTAGCCTGCTTTTGCTCCGCTCGGGGCCAGATGACCGGAGCTTGCCGCTGCTCCGTTCGGGGTCAGCTGACCGGAGTCTGCTCCTGCTCCGCTCGGGGTCAGCTGACCGAAGCCTGTTATCACTTCGCTCGGGGTCAGCTGACCGAAGCCTGTTATCACTTCGCTCGGGGTCAGCTGACCGGAGTCTGCTCCTGCTCCGCTCGGGTCAGCTGACCGAAGTGCTCCTGCTCCGCTCGGGGTCAGCTGACCGAGCCTCCTGCTCCGCTCGGGGCCAGCTGACCGGAGCCTGCCGCTGCTCCGTTCGGGGTCAGCTGACCGGAGTCTGCTCCTGCTCCGCTCGGGGTCAGCTGACCGAAGCCTGTTATCACTTTGCTCGGGGCAGCTGAGCGCTGCCGCGCTCGCTCGGGGTCAGCTGACCGAAGCCTGTTATCACTTCGCTCGGGGTCAGCTGACCGGAGCCTGCCGCTGCTCCGCTCGGGGTCAGCTGACCGAAGCCTGTTATCACTTCGCTCGGGGTCAGCTGACCGGAGCCTGCCGCTGCTCCGCTCGGGGTCAGCTGACCGGAGCCTGCCCCTGCTCCGCTCGGGGTCAGCTGACCGAAGCCTGTTATCACTTCGCTCGGGGTCAGCTGACCGGAGCCTGCCGCTGCTCCGCTCGGGGTCAGCTGACCGAAGCCTGTTATCACTTCGCTCGGGGTCAGCTGACCGAAGCCTGTTATCACTTCGCTCGGGGTCAGCTGACCGGAGCCTGCCGCTGCTCCGCTCGGGGTCAGCTGACCGAAGCCTGTTATCACTTCGCTCGGGGCCAGTTGAGCGGAGCCTGCCAGCGCTCCGCTCGGGGTCAGCTGACCGAAGCCTGTTATCACTTCGCTCGGGGCCAATTGAGCGGAGCCTGCCAGCGCTCCGCGCTGGGTCAGATGACCGGAGCCTGCCGCTGCTCCGCTCAGGGCCAGCTTACCCAGGCGTTTAGAGACGACTGGCTGTTGGACTGGTCCATCAGTCACTGAGCTTGGTAAGAATAGCTCATCGTCAAAAATGTTGCGATTGTAAGGTTAAATCCCAGCGCACTCAAACTCCTTACGTATGTTGTCAACACTAAGCGCTTCCGGTAGAGCGTCCTTCACAACATCTGGGATGTCGTATATGGACATCGTGCGACTTGGGTGACTCCGCGTCCATGTATCACAGGCCTGGTTCACAAAGCTCTCATCGGACCGCATACTGCACGTTCTAGAGGTTGACGTCAGTTAGACGTATGGGGTGGAATAGTCAGCATAACGATGTCAATCGCCTTGCAGGAATCAGCCAACTTAGCTGACACATGCGATATGTGTCAAGTTATTATCATCATCATATATACATATACATTATCATATACATTATCAAGTGTCAGCAGGCACGGCTCACTCGAGGAGGACCAAGCAACGTCACGAAACTGTTGTATATAGAACAGGAACTCATGCTCTGGCATCCATCCGGACTGCCTGGCTGAGCCCGTGGCGCCCGCTGGTCCACCATTGAGGAGGCGCTGGGGGGAGTGCACCAATGGGAATATGAAATGAGGTGGGACGGAGTAACTCACTGCATTTACTATTACAGTGACAGCGACAAAAGACTCAATTCAGATCACTCCAGCCCGCTCACCTGTTTGGACCCTTTTTCCACAATTACTCTTTGTGGAGTCTGGTATGTCGTGACACTCGTTTTGTCCATATTCCAAACATTCATTGCCTCAAACGTACACCTGTATATTCTTCTACCACTTGGTCGAAAAAGTTACTGACGGTGACCTTGTCAAAGCTGGCGGACCGGGTCAAGCTTGTGGGCTTAACTTTCCTATGACCGGGCCTGTGCCTTTTTTATGCTGAGACAGAGGTGCGGCTCATGAAGGAGCGGAACGCATCTTTGCCTGTCTCCTTTGGTCTGATACAAAAGTCCGGAGCTCGAGGACTCAGTTGCGGACCGCCAACTGCTAGGCCGGTTTCTTCGTTTCGGTACATGACAGTTGGTGGCTGATTTTCTCACGGTCAAAATGTAATGCGCTACCTTACACTCTATCTTCGCTGACTGGCCGGTTTGGGATTTGAATCCAAACATCTTTGAGCCTCGCCTCGCCGTCCCTCGCCTTCAGCGTGACAATACTGTCACTAGGTTATGAACTAAATGCCGGAGTCGTCTGTAGCCTTCCTCAACGAGATGCCAGAACCTGACCAGGCTACGAGCCTCTTCAAGTCGCCGATAGATGGCGCTCTCCGCGCAGTCTTCCGACGTAGTTCCTCACAATAGTGTCACAGAAGTCAGGTAGGATAACAGTTCCGTAATACGGAGAAGGATTAATAGGCTTGAGTCACAAGGTCCTGCACCCCGCCTCACACCCCAGAATAAAAACGTCGGGGCACCGTGCAGCCCACTAAATTTACGATCTCTGGGCAGGCTGAATGCCAGGAACATTCCAGCGCCCTGAGAGATCCACTACTTCCGGCAAAGCTTCTTAGACTCCCACAGATATAAAAACCCACAACTATGCACAGACCCTTACAGATATAGGGGCGTTACTTTACGTGCTTTCGGGGGCCCGAACCTCCCTCCCATCTCGGGGGCCTTGAGCGCTGCGGGCCTCAACGCTCCTTTGAACCCCCTGAATGCATATGAGCAAAGAGGAAACACTGGGTCAAATGGATACAGAAAAACTATTTTAACTATTGGTATACTAGACAGTAGGTATATAAACATATTTATTGAGGAGGAACTAGCGGAATGGTTTCGGTCTCTTATTCCGTGTGACTCCTTGAGCAGTATTCTAGTCATCCCATTACTTAAAACAGAACGCGTCTTAGTTGACCAGATCATACGACTCATTGCATTCCTCGAACAGATCGGGGGGCGTGTTGTTTTCGGTTAGGTTCCTGGACACGCCGACATTACTGGGAACGAGAGTGTCCCACTGCGGCAAGGGAAGGAGCAGTCGGAACTCACCCTCGCTCTTCCCGAGCGTTGTTCTCTGGCTTCAGGCAGGTGCCGTCAGCTCGCTTAGATGCAGATTGATAAAATGCTTGGGATCAGAAGGGCACTGACGACCTCGGAAATGCGCGAAGCAAGCTGAGGCCTACCAAGTCAAACCTAAGCGAATGGCAGTCCTCTCCTCGCGACAGTAAAAAGGAGGAAGTTAACTTATGCTGTACTGCATAGGTCACACATACGGTACACATGGTTTTCTCTTTTCAGCAGGGCAAGCATTGGAATGTCCTCGTTATGATCACGCGCTTTCCGTCGCTCATGCCCTCGTGCAGTGCCCACACTTTGCCAACGAGCCCTATCGTTACTTTGGTCGCCACACGCGACGTAGATTGCCCTTGCGTTTACTCAAAGGAGATGACCCCACTGCTGTCGTGAGAGCAGCTCTTGCATTTCTTAACGACATTGATTTCACGATAATTTATTCACCTTTACGGCATCTTCTGACACCGCCCGACCCTCGCTGACAGCGCCCTGGCATACTGAGTTTACGTGAACTGCGCGGCAGATGCTTTACACTCTGCATGTTGCAACCCTTGATTTTGCACAACTTGTGCTTTTTGGACACGCTTGGGAACAGCTATAACAGCGACGTTACTTGATAGAGCATGGCATAGTTTTAAACGGTCATAGTTTGGGCGCCAAATGACCGCAGCTGTCGACGTGCCTCAAGCCCCTAAGTCCTTCAGCCCAAAAAACGACATGATTGACATTATGTTATTTTGTGCCACATAGTATCCTGTGGGCACCTAATCCTTTTTGTCCTACTAACTTGCTCATATGTTGAGCCAGGCGGCAAATGTTTGAAAGCTTGTGTTTTTGCAAATGATGACGCCTGCATTAGGATAAAGAACAACTGACTACAATATGTGGCAGCTTTTGAAAGTACGGGATAAACCAGATAAAAAACGCATGTCTTTGGCAAGTGTATACGTCGCATAATCGTCGCTGTGGTTGTTAAACAACACGTTCAGTAAGAGCGACAGTCCATTAGTGATCGCCTGCTGAGATTTACCAATATGTTTTTTTGTGAATTACATCCTATTATTAACCTTTGACGAAAAGGTAGCTCACGTTAACTTGAAGTGGGCAGTGATTCCTCCAGTTTTGAAGCAACAAAGCAGTTTTGAATCTACGAAATATGTTTTTTATTGCTTTGTAAGTTTAACATCGAGGATGTAAATTCAGGTGGCCGAAATCCGGAGAAAAATCAGGTTTTGGGGTACGTTAGGTCATCCTTTTTGGCTGAGCCCTCCCCAAACCACTTTAGAAGGTGACGCCCCTCGCAAACATGAAGCCACCTATTTCAGTAAACTTTCTTCTTTAGGTGCATATTGCCTGCACACGCAGTACAGTGAAGCTCAGAGTATGAACACTTGAAGCAAAGAGCTTTGTTTGATTCTGCGTGTAGCGAAACAGTGCTAATAATGACAGAATGTCATTACCATTTCAGCGAAATAAAAAAGTTATCGTCAATTCTCTATCAAATATCACCCGAACCATGAATTTATTACTGAGTTAGCCCATTCACAATGACACCCGTCATGCAGCTTTAGGGATATTTCTGGATTTATTATAGGCATTCAAAACTCTCAGGTCCAAAGCAGAGTGATAGAACAATGTGCTTGGTATGTTTGCTGAGCGGGGCATCGCCGATCACGCGGTCGTGCTCAGCTTCTACATCACGGCTTCCAGCACTGGCGTCTTCTCGGGAGCTTGCGTCTTCATCGAGCGGAGCCTTCACCGCCAGTTGCTAAACCTGGTTTGCCGGCACAACGTGCCAAAATTGGTGACCGAGAAGTCCTTCACTGAATGCTTGGAGACCTTCTCTACTGATAACGTTCAACCTTTCTTGCGCCTGAGGGAGTAATTCGTCTACTACGACCTCTATAGGATCTTACTCGCCCTCTCCGAGCGCTCTCGCGTCTGAATGAGCGCTGGTTACTCGTATACTACGCCCTCTCTACGCTCTTCTTCACCCTCTCCGTGGGGTACATTACCAAGGCGTTGTTCAAGTTACGGTACGATCTGATTCCGCGTTTCCAGGGGCACTCTAGCAAGGGTCAACCGCGAGACGACTACCGCTAGGTCCTGGAGCTGGCGGTCATGGCGCTTTATTGAGTCCCCCAGCGAGGCGCACGCTTTCTGCGACCGAGCGTGCTCAACCGCACCCGGTGGATGGCCAAATGTGATCCGCACCATTAAGCTCCGGTTGTTCCGGCGGCAGGTCTACATCAAGGCTCGTGAGGTCGGGGTATCCTGCGATCCGGGTGTGATCACCCGCCCGCCTTCGCTCTCTTTGATGACACATCTCTGGATGTGCAAATCTCTGGATGTGCAAATCTCTGGATGTGCAAAGAAGCAAATAGCGGTGGTCATCAAGGAGAAAGGGGCATGGAGCCCTGTCGGGCGCCGGGTCGTGCTGATGCAGCAATACGAGCTCGCGCCCGCCAGGGACGAGGTGCGGCGGCAGCGCTTGGCGGAAGTTGTTGAGCACCCGCTCCCCACCCCCTCGTACCCACTTGGAAAGAGCACCCGCTCCTCAGCGTCGGCAAGCCACGCGGAGAACAGCCTATACGCCAAAAAGGCTAAAATGAGGGGCGTGGACAGCCAGTGGATATAGCCTATAGATAGCCTATATATACCTCTGTCCCGAGACGGGATGCTCTTCATCTTGTTTAACTCGCACTTGGGTAGGGGGTCAATTTGACCCGTCTCGAGGTTTTTTCCTGAATAATTTCTGAATGGCGCGGCGTATGCTTGCCAAGTTTTGCATAAATGTGAGCAATTGAATAGCCAATATTTTGAGCAATAAAAGATGTGCCTGTTAAGATAAGCGACGCATGATATGTCAAAACCAGGTCCTGGTTGTCAAGCGAAAGAAATTCTTATGGATTTGGGCAATTTAACGCGATAACGTAGTGTTGACGAAGCCGTGCATCCATGAGATAGTTCTCTGACAATGGGGCAAGTCAACTTACAACTGCGACCAATGCTAATGATCTTGGTTCGAGCATGAAGGTCAGACCGAAGTTAGGGCCAACATGCTTTTTTACTGAAGAAATTACCTTGCGGAGTAGTTCTGATGCTCATTTTGATTTATAAATAACCGGAATGTCAACATACGTCTTATTTGCACCTTTTCAGGGTCAGAAGGTCACCTGCATAGAATATCTCCAATCATCCTGTGTTTTAGGAGCATACCGTCTAACGTCATACTTAACGCTATTTTCTAATTAAAAAATCAAAACAGCCTCGTATATTTTTGGTCACCGTAGCCTTCTAAAGCTCAAACAAGGCCCCCGACTTAAAATGAGCACCAGTGACCTTTTCCTTGAAGAGGTATCAAGGTTTAAGGCGGCTGCATGAAGAAGTTTGGTCGCGCCTCAGACACCAAGCTGAAGATCAGCCTTG
This sequence comes from Pollicipes pollicipes, assembly GCF_011947565.3. Lineage (NCBI taxonomy): Eukaryota > Metazoa > Arthropoda > Thecostraca > Pollicipedomorpha > Pollicipedidae > Pollicipes > Pollicipes pollicipes. The sequence continues at coordinate 29,791,705 of NW_023596297.1, read as the reverse complement.
CTTTACCCTTATGACCCGAAGGTCACAATCTACGGATCTCAAAGTTCGGCACAAGTGAGTTCACACACTGGCCTATTTACCTTGCTAATTTGGTGCCTCCACCTTTCTTAAACTTTGAGATCTCAGAGGGCCAAACTGACCCTCCCACCCATCCTAGCGCGTCTCATACAACCGGTCACCCGAGCGCTTGTTAAATGTAGCTGTATGTGCGTGTGAGGAGTGATATTTATGTACGTTATGCACACAGAGTGCTGCGGTTATACGCCTCCTAGGACATGCATTATTTCAAACGCAACGTACGGCGAAAACAGCTGACACAAAACTTGTGAATAATTTCATTTGACATGAACGACATTTTGAAATCTTCATGTGCTGTTTTGATTATACATACCTTCACACTTGGGTGGGGCTCCTAATTACCGCCAAGCGCACACCTCATATTTACTTTTTTCTCACGTTGCGAACCTCGACGCAATGCATCAAGACAGTTTGTTTTGCGCTTTTCGATTCCAGCGTGTGTTCTGTGCAAAAAGGTTGGCCAACACCACAGCCGACCACCGCATGCAAAAGGCGACTCCCAAGAAGCAGTATGACGTGCAGCAGCAAAGTTTCTCAGCTGACCCATGATCCAGCTGGAGAGCGTGACGATGCGAGCCGACGCCGATTCCGGGGTGACAGCCCAGCCCTGGCCGGTCACCGTCATGAAGGCGGCGAGACAGCTGGAGCCGAGGGTGAACTCTCGGCAGGTGGCGTCACTCTCACCCCGTCGCCGGTTCAGGCGGACGGTAGTCGTCAGCGCACCAGCCACCATCGCCAGGAACAGTACTGCAGGCAGTCAGGCCATGTCAGCGCACCAGCCACCACCAACACTCGTGATCAAATGCACAGCTTAAAACGTCGGATACTGCTAATATAACCAGCGTTTGCTTGATAACTTTGTTAAACCGGAACCGCCGGCTACATTTACCGCCGAGCTTGCCAGCATAAGAACTTTGAACTCATAACGCTGAAAAGTCGGCGCTCCAGGCTTTCCTTGCTTAGGTAAGGTCAGGTCAGGTTTCACGCCTTTCAAAACGCCACCAGATATGATCAGCCAGGCCTGGTCATCACTGACAGAAACGACACTGAAGACGATCACGTCGAACCAAATCGCCAGAAACAGCGCGGGAGCCATCAGGGGTCAATTCAGGGTCAATTCAGCTCGCTGTTGACGCCTGAGGGCCGTCAAAAAGGGGGTGGGCCTGAGAGCTGTGAAGCGCTAGATCACGTCATTCGCACCCATAGTTAGCAGCTCGTAGGATAGTCGGAATCGCAGCTTGTAGGATAGTCGGATACGGCGCTCATATAGGATGGGATGTAAGCGACTAGGCGCACCATCATACTGACTGGCCTCCATAGTTAACAATTCAGCACATAGATTCTACAAAAGCTTTTTATGTATCCACAATCACAAATATGCTCGCTTTTGAAAATCATGAGTATAAATAAACGAGCATACGCTAAAATGCAATGCGCATTTCAGATGTGCTTTTTAGCTACACAAAAAATTTCATCTTATAGGGAATGTTCCACACTTGAAGATATTGAAGCGAACATCAGATGCGATTCAGTAGACTCATTCAAAACCATGGCATACTTTCAAGTGACTACACAACACCATTTCTCTGTTTAGTAAATATGTTACTCATCATGTCATGGCCTGATAACGCCATCGTACCTAGCATACTAGTGCTTGAGAACCCATTGACGGCCGTTATATCTGGAAACCCTGCTCACAAACGCCAGATTATGAACTACTCGACAATTACATGTTTTGGCCTTGCATCGCCGCATGACTTATGGAGTGACAAGATTTGAATGACATCAAAATGGCATCATGGACGCCTGGGTGACCTTGAAAGGGTCTCGCCAAATAGTCTGCACATCTTGGCGGGTGTGTAGCTTAAAAACTAGAGGGGTTTGGGTCTTCAGGTGGGCGAGGCTGTGAACTGCACCGCCTGGACTTCAAGATGGCTACTTCAGCTCAAAACTCCAGACAAATGTGGACTACTCCCTTCAGGACATTCGTTAACATGGTTCCTTGAGGAACCTGGCCTACCGAAACATCACTTTTCTATAGATGTGTGAAGAACGGTAGAAAATTTGTGGCATTGACACGATACCTTTCTGTTTGCCATTGGTTTGGTTTACGTCTAAGTAATCCTGCGCCGTAATGATTCCGTTACCATGGTATCGATGAAAACTCCGAATCATCGGAGGGTACTTTCATTCGGACAAAGCTGATTTACAATACATTACAGCCAAACACATAGCGAAGGGTAGCGATGATTCAAACTAGATAACTTTTTCATACTGGCTGCATGCTTTTCATTGCGTCAACTCTTCTGTGGGCCTTGGAACTGTGTTACGAGAACCATGAACCGCTACCTATCAACAACAGTGGCACAGAGATCGTCAATAATGCGATACTTACAGAGCATGAACCAGACATTGCGGTGTAGGGGTCGCAGCAGCCAGGCGAACATGTCGGGGGTGAAGGCTGGGATGCCCTTCTCGCCGGCGGCCAGGAAGAAATTGTAGTTGCTGGTCCATATGGGCACCTTGTCTATGTAGTCGAGCACCATACCGCGGTCTTTCCGGTGCAAGAACCAGGACAGGGCCACATCGGCGCGCTGTGAATATACCCCGTGCTGGTAAAGGCAGCCAGGACATGATCCAGGACAGGGCCATGCCTTTACGCTGGTGCGTACCCATCGAGTGTACCCACGGGGGGGGGGGGGCAATGTTATACCATGTAGAGCAGGGAAGCGCCAAAACGCCTTGAATGCATCGTGTGCCGGTCGCGTTAGGAGACGATCTAGAACAGTGTCGTATCTTTCCATGTGGATATACCCAGCACCCAGTTCGACAGATGCATAGACCGAGCACCAGCCACATCTTTGATTCTGAGGCACCCCACTATTGCTACCAGTCGTGCCACACACACACACACACACACACACACACACATATATATATATATATATATATATATATATATATATATATATATATATATATATATATATATATATATATATATATATATGTGTGTGTGTGTGTGTGTGTGTGTGTGGCACGACTGGTAGCAATAGTGGGGTGCCTCAGAATATATATATATATATATATATATATATATATATATATATATATATATATATATATATATATATGTGTGTGTGTGTGTGTGTGTGTGTGTGTGTGTGTGTGTGTGTGTGTGTGTGTGTGTGTGTGTGTGTGTGTGTGTGTGTGTGTGTGTGTGTGTGTGTGTGTGTGTGTGTGTGTGTGTGTGTGTGTGCTGGAGATATCCCGGCCAATGCTTAATGCGTATCCTTTTCATATTTTGAACATACCCAAGTATCGTTTCTCACTTCCGCTTCATAGAACGATTTATTCTGGCATCGGCCTGTGTCCAAACCCGGAAGCGAAGTCCCCCCTAAAATTTTATCAGGCACTGACTCAACATTAGGGTCCTGACCATAGATGCTGATGCTCACAATATCACATGCGTCATAGGCTAAACTCAGCCACCTGCACCGCAGTGACCTCTAACCCCTGCGACCTCTGTGACCCCTGTGACCCTCGCCCGACGGCAGACCGGGGCACGTGTCACTTTCTCCCCCAGCTCCCCGACCAGGCCGGTCCATGCGACCCCTGTGACCTCTGTGACCTTTTGCCCGACGGCAGACCGGAGCGCGTGTCACCTTCTCCGCCAGGTCTCCGACCAGGCGGTCTCTGTGGCCCCTGTGACCCCTGTGACCTTCTCCCGACAGCAGATCGGGGCGTGTGTCACCTTCTCCGCCAGCTCTCCGACCAGGCCAGTCCAGGTGCCGTTATGCAGAAGAGCGCCGAAGCCGCCGGGCTGCGGCGGCAGCAGGCGGGACCGCAGGCCCAGCTCCGCCGTCATGATGCTCCACAGGTCGATCAGGAAGCCGCTGTACGTCAGGTTGCCCGCAGGCTCTTCACGGATCGTGACGAATGGTGGGTCCTGAGGAAGGCAGAGGTGTCGTTATGTGGAAGCCATTCTTGTTCTGGTTTACACGCGAGCCCCCACGAGGTGGATGCCCGGGGGGGCGAACATTGGCCCGCATCCGTACGTGCAACAGGGGGCTTGTGGTTACCCCCTTTCCGTGCTATTCCCCATGCTTGAGTGGACCTGCAAGCTTTTGATATGTTTCAAGAGCTTCATTTATTCTAATACGCCTCTGGCGCAGGTTTGACAATACGCGCCAGTCAAGAAAGGCGGCAGGGAAGGGAGAGTAATCAGCTCAAAGTTTTAATCCTGATGGTTATCGACATTTATTATCCCCGGGAATGCTGGGTAGCCTACGCTATCAAGCAAACATTGCTTACATTGTGAATATTCGCCGTTTTCGGTCACAGAAACTTTTTCTCGGAAACGTCACAGTCTTAAGCCACAGGTCACTGCGTTCGTGGCCACAATGGTCACAAGTGAAGAAGGTAAGGCAAAAAGTTGCATGTGAAACCAACACTCATGGATTCAGAAAATGCTCCGTAGCTGTGCAGACACTGCGACCTAAATTTTGCCTTGAAATATATATATATATATATATATATATATATATATATGCATTGTTTGGACTAACATGCTTATAAATATCACAGGGATAAATAAAATCATTGTACTTTACTATACACACTCAAACTAATGCATCATTCTGGCCCCGATATCCTAGCACCCGAAACACGGCTCTAAGTCTAGCACCCGAAACACGGCTCTAAGTCTAGCACCCGAAACACGGCTCTAAGTCTAGCACCCGAAACACGGCTCTAAGTCTAGCACCCGAAACACGGCTCTAAGTTAAAGGCTGCATAACGGGCGGACGGCCAAGCTCGAATGCACGATGACCCCTGCCAAGTATCAGGTTTGAGAAATGATGACCATTTATATCAGGTACCACGCAACCTCATGTAAATCTCGTGATTTTTTTCGGAAAGTAACTCTCTGACCTAATTTTTGGTAGGGGTCATTCTAAGCATCCCGATTACACGCCTGCATTCAGTGCAGCGCGTAGCGTAGGACTGTGTATTGAGTGTTAGAGCGTGATACCTGGGATGGTAAACCATTTTGACAACTATTTAGTGGTGGTATCGGTACAGGTTTGTAACAATAACTGGATCCACTCATCTTGATTTTTCCATCCTTTTTATTGCTTGAATTTGCCTTGCTCAGTCGTGACCATGAGCAGCAACAAGTTAATGGGAGATTTTTGCGGCAAGAAGACGGTAGAGCTACCGCGCTACTGGAGTCTCTTCGGAAAGTCTCTGTTCTCTCCAATTCACACGTAATGCTGGAATTCAAAGTCTACAAGTTCCAGAGGAGTATGGACTGTAACAGAAAGTGGCCGAAAATATTTCACCGTGCGCGCAATCACTTTGGTTTTACCAATGCGATTGCTTCAGTACATATTTTAAACCTTCGCACGTAGAGTGCCACCGTGATTGCATATCTTCAGAATGCAATACACAATTTCCGCCTGCAAAATCTCAAACAAAAAATTGGGAGTGCCACCGACGCTTTTCCCATGCATCGCTGCCGCGTGATCCCTTCTGTTCGGCATCAAGACGTGATGTGACGTTTCGTGATGTGCCGTGTTTTTGCGTTATCGTGATACCATGTGCGCACTGAATGACGAAACCAAATTCGGCAATGCTGAAAAACGTGTGGGAGGTACCGAATTCATCTTTCCGCACACGGCAATTGTGCAAACTGATCGCGGATGTGTTGTTTCCTATTATTTGAGTCAACTGCCTACCGCCCGCCTGGCCACCGGCGGCGCCGCTATTGTTGTCAAGCAAATGGCCGCGGCTCGCACACAGCACGATAGTGGCTGTCAAACCTGACTGAGCTGTCGATAAACGACCACAGCATGACACTGATCGCCAAACCGGACTGAGTCGTCGACAGACGACTACAACACGACACTGATCGTCAACCGGACTGAGTTGTCGATAAACGACCACAGCACGGCACTGATCGTCAAACCCGACTGAGTTGTTTGCTTGCTTGCTTGCTCAGCTTGCTTGCTTGCTTGCTCATTGGCCTTTGCACTTGGTTTCTTTACAAACACGAATCTGGAATATTGCTGAGTTCTCTTGCCGTAAAGCTTTCGGATCGTTATGGTTTTACGGAAGGGTTGAGGCGAAGCATTAGTATCACGATTGGAGCAGTTGTTCTGACTGTCATTTCATCTAGTGTATTAGAATATACACAACTTGGTGTGTTAGAATGCACGCAAAGGTAACAACCAACCATCTCCAGCATCGCGAATGTTCCGGAAGGCAACTATTCGTAGCATATTGCAGAAAGCTGGACCATCCGACATGGGCTTACCACGACACAGCGCAAGACCGACTTCCCCCGCGGTTAGACAGGCCGCGCCGGAAGACAGACTAACAGTCGAACGGGAGGAAGTTAACAACATTTCTGCCAATTTCTAACGCGTCAGCAGATGTAACACCTTATTTGTGTTTGTTTGGAAACCCTTCCCACATGAATGGACACGTGGCTTGATTAATTTGAAGCAGCTCAGGCGTCGACAACATATTTCTCACTCGAGTGAAATACGACCATTAAACGAGGGACTTTTTGTCTATATTCGTACCGTAAATATTGCCCTTACTATTAAAAATTACGCGATTGCATGCCTGTTGCAAACAAAAGAATGGGGCACGGCGCCCCTCATTGTATCAATGACGTGACACAAGACTCGTTCCCATGTTCCTTTGTGTTAGTTACGCCTGGGCGAATCGATATGCATACGGGTTAAGTGCATTAGAACTGCACTGTGTGAAATATGTGCATGAGGATTATGAAACATACATGAGTTGGAGCTGGCTACCCCTCCCCTTCCTGTCTAAGTCAGCGGAAAGGTAACCAGTCTAGCACGCGCACAGCTACCTTCAGGCTACGCCGCTATTTACTCCACGTCATTTGAACTAAAACGCAGGTATCCAGTGATCGCCTCCGGTGAATTGTTGGAAGCCTTCTGCGCTACGTACATACTTACATGCATTGCCACCACCCGCAGTTCCTCCGTGAAAACATCTCGTCCTGCCCAGCCCACAGTCACGACGGAGCCCTCTCTCTGCATGGCGGTCGACTGCGGCTCCCCGGCGGCGCTGCCGCACTCCCAGAGCCGGTCCGTCCTCGCACTACCACCTTCCGCGACCGCTGATTCTGTCGCACTTACTCGCGCTCACCATCTCACCGGGTCCGAACCGACCGGGATCAGGGTCGGGATCAGGATTGGGATCGGATTAGGATTGGGATCGGATTAGGGGTCGGGATTGGGATCCCCGCCGCGACGTGATCAAACGGAGACCACGGAACTTGTCAGCCGAGAGCAATAGCGAGGTCACGGGACTCGTCAGCCGGGAGCGATGGTAAGGTTACGGGACTCGTCAGCCGGGAGCGATGGTAAGGTTACGGGACTCGTCAGCCGGGAGCGATGGTAAGGTTACGGGACTCGTCAGCCGGGAGCGATGGTAAGGTTACGGGACTCGCCAGCCGGGAGCAATGGTGAGGTCACGGGACTCGCCAGCAGGGAGCGATGGTAAGGTCACGGGACTCGTCAGCCGGGAGCGATGGTAAGGTTACGGGACTCGTCAGTCAGGAGCAATGGCGAGGTCACGGGACTCGTCAGTCAGGAGCAATGGCGAGGTCACAGGACTCGTCAGCCGGGAGCGGTAGCGAGGTCACGAAACCCGTCAGCTGGGAGCTTTCCAGCCCGGAGCGGTGGCTATGTCACGGAGTTCGTCGGCCGGGGACGGTGGCTATGTCACGGAGCGCGTCAGCCGGGAGCGGCGCGAGGTCAGGGAGCCGGTCAGCGCCGCCTGGCTGTGCTGCTCACACACACGGCTGCAGCGTACTGAAGGGGCACGAGGCCACAACCACCGACGCCGACGAAGGCGCCGCGGCGGCGGCGGGCGACGGAAGGCGTGTGCAAGGCTGCTTTAGGGAGAGAGGGGTCAAGTACAGAGCTCATCATCACGGGATAGCCCGGACCGAGTGTCGATGCGTGACTCAGATCTAGATGATATAACAATTGAGGTGGCGGCTGGCGGCAAAATGGCCTTGTAGCGATTAAGTGTTTCGACAAAAGCTTCGCTGTTGTCCTAGAGCTGAACAGAGCGAGAGGGCTAGAACTAGAGAACTGAGCTAGAGTTGTCACGACTCCTCAATGCACCGCTTGGGCTTTATGTTTCACTCCTGGTTTGACAGAAAAAAACGTCTGCAATTCTGCGACGAACAAACAGGGAAAAGGCTTTGCATTTCGTTTTTACAACGATCTTGCGCGCGAAGCAGCGTTTCCATCTCTGCTTCTATTTGCAGCCTACATGGGATTATTCTGTATTGCAATAATGCGAAATGGATCTGCAGGGCATGGCAAATACGCCGTACTGGGTTTTCCAACTCCTGTAAGGATAGCTTTCTTAGAAGACAGGGCAGACCTTATGTGCAACTTTTCATGATCGAACGGCAAAAGCGCGCGCATGCAAGGTCCAATTAGCGTAAAATCGATGGACGCGTGGTATTCAAACCGGTAAGTACGCCAGCATTCAACCGGACTTAGATATGCTCAAGTTTTGAACAAGAGGCGATCCAATACTTACGTTTGCATTCAAAGTCTGTCTATTATTTGTGGTAAACAGTTCTTGCTCGCGGACATTTACAGTGCGCCTGCTCCGTTTGGATACCATCTGTTGCCTTTGTCCACGTACTGCCGACCAGGTCACTTGAAGACGGCGTGTTGCAGTTGCCACCGCGTTCGACAGTAACTGTGAGCGAGAACTCGTCGGTTCAAGACTTGTTGCCGGCCAAGTATTCCACGGTAACCTGTTACAGTCGCTGTTGAAGAGTGCAAAGTAAAATAATAAAAGGTGTTTATGCCGGGCGCATAGTCATCTTAAGGCAAAGCGTAAACAGCGTCCTTTGTACGACTTGGCTGTGAATGGGGTGGTGATGCCACACCTGGCTCTGCTCCTGCCCGGGCTGCCTCTGCCGCTGCCCCGGCTGCCTCTGCTGCTGC
>NW_023596297.1:29765457-29781829 GCF_011947565.3 Pollicipes pollicipes | reverse complement strand
TCTCCCGACAGCAGATCGGGGCGTGTGTCACCTTCTCCGCCAGCTCTCCGACCAGGCCAGTCCAGGTGCCGTTATGCAGAAGAGCGCCGAAGCCGCCGGGCTGCGGCGGCAGCAGGCGGGACCGCAGGCCCAGCTCCGCCGTCATGATGCTCCACAGGTCGATCAGGAAGCCGCTGTACGTCAGGTTGCCCGCAGGCTCTTCACGGATCGTGACGAATGGTGGGTCCTGAGGAAGGCAGAGGTGTCGTTATGTGGAAGCCATTCTTGTTCTGGTTTACACGCGAGCCCCCACGAGGTGGATGCCCGGGGGGCGAACATTGGCCCGCATCCGTGCGTGCAACAGGGGGCTTGCGGTTACCCCCGTTCCGTGCTATTCCCCATGCTGGAGCGGACCTGCAAGCTCTTGATATATTTCAAGAACTTCGTTTACTCTAATACGCTTCTGGCGCAGGTTTGACAATACGCGCCAGTCAAAAAAGGCGGCAGGGAAGGGAGAGTAATCAGCTCAAAGTTTTAATCCTGATGGTTATCGACATTTATTATCCCCGGGAATGCTGGGTAGCCTACGCTATCAAGCAAACATTGCTTACATTGTGAATATTCGCCGTTTTTGGTCACAGAAACTTTTTTCGAAAACGTCACAGTCTTAAACCACAGGTCACTGCGTTCGTGGTCACAATGGTCACAAGTGAAGAAGGTAAGGCAAAAAGTTGCATGTGAAACCAACACTCATGGATTCAGAAAATGCTCCGTATCTGTGCAGACACTGCGACCTAAATTTTGCCTTGAAATATATATATATATATATATATATATATATATGCATTGTTTGGACTAACATGCTTATAAATATCACAGGGATAAATGAAATCATTGTACTTTACTCTACACACTCAAACTAATGCATCATTCTGGCCCCAATATCCTAGCATCCGAAACACGGCTCTAAGTCTAGCACCCGAAACACGGCTCTAAGTCTAGCACCCGAAACACGGCTCTAAGTCTAGCACCCGAAACACGGCTCTAAGTCTAGCACCCGAAACACGGCTCTAAGTTAAAGGCTTCATAACGGGCGGACGGCTAAGCTCGAACGCACGATGACCCCTGCCAAGTGTCAGGTTTGAGAAATGATGGCCATTCATATCAGGTACCACGCAACCTCATGTAAATCTCGTGATTTTTTTCGGAAAGTAGCTCTCTGACCTAATTTTTGGTAGGGGTCATTCTAAGCATCCCGATTACACGCCTGCATTCAGTGCAGCGCGTAGCGTAGGACTGTGTATTGAGTGTTAGAGCGTGATACCTGGGATGGTAAACCATTTTGACAACTATTTAGTGATGGTATCGGTACAGGTTTGTAACAATAACTGGATCCACTCATCTTGATTTTTCCATCCTTTTTATTGCTTGAATTTGCCTTGCTCAGTCGTGACCATGAGCAGCAACAAGTTAATGGGAGATTTTTGCGGCAAGAAGACGGTAAAGCTACCGCGCTACTGGAGTCTCTTCGGAAAGTCTCTGTTCTCTCCAATTCACACGTAATGCTGGAATTCAAAGTCTACAAGTTCCAGAGGAGCATGGACTGTAACAGAAAATGGCCGAAAATATTTCACCGTGCGCGCAATTACTTTGGTTTCACCAATGCCATTGCTTCAGTACATATTTTAAACCTTCGCACGTAGAGTGCCACCGTGATTGCATATCTTCAGAATGCAATACACAATTTCCGCCTGCAAAATCTCAAACAAAAAATTGGGAGTGCCACCGACGCTTTTCCCATGCATCGCTGCCGCGTGATCCCTTCTGTTCGGCATCAAGACGTGATGTGACGTTTCGTGATGTGCCGTGTTTTTGCGTTATCGTGATACCATGTGCGCACTGAATGACGAAACCAAATTCGGCAATGCTGAAAAACGTGTGGGAGGTACCGAATTCATCTTTCCGCACACGGCAATTGTGCAAACTGATCGCGGATGTGTTGTTTCCTATTATTTGAGTCAACTGCCTACCGCCCGCCTGGCCACCGGCGGCGCCGCTATTGTTGTCAAGCAAATGGCCGCGGCTCGCACACAGCACGATAGTGGCTGTCAAACCTGACTGAGCTGTCGATAAACGACCACAGCATGACACTGATCGCCAAACCGGACTGAGTCGTCGACAGACGACTACAACACGACACTGATCGTCAACCGGACTGAGTTGTCGATAAACGACCACAGCACGGCACTGATCGTCAAACCCGACTGAGTTGTTTGCTTGCTTGCTTGCTCAGCTTGCTTGCTTGCTTGCTCATTGGCCTTTGCACTTGGTTTCTTTACAAACACGAATCTGGAATATTGCTGAGTTCTCTTGCCGTAAAGCTTTCGGATCGTTATGGTTTTACGGAAGGGTTGAGGCGAAGCATTAGTATCACGATTGGAGCAGTTGTTCTGACTGTCATTTCATCTAGTGTATTAGAATATACACAACTTGGTGTGTTAGAATGCACGCAAAGGTAACAACCAACCATCTCCAGCATCGCGAATGTTCCGGAAGGCAAATATTCGTAGCATATTGCAGAAAGCTGGACCATCCGACATGGGCTTACCACGACACAGCGCAAGACCGACTTCCCCCGCGGTTAGACAGGCCGCGCCGGAAGACAGACTAACAGTCGAACGGGAGGAAGTTAACAACATTTCTGCCAATTTCTAACGCGTCAGCAGATGTAACACCTTATTTGTGCTTGTTTGGAAACCCTTCCCACATGAATGGACACGTGGCTTGATTAATTTGAAGCAGCTCAGGCGTCGACAACATATTTCTCACTCGAGTGAAATACGACCATTAAACGGGGGACTTTTTGTCTATATTCGTACCGTAAATATTGCCCCCACTATTAAAAATTACGCGATTGCATGCCTGTTGCAAACAAAAGAATGGGGCACGGCGCCCCTCATTGTATCAATGACGTGACACAAGACTCGTTCCCATGTTCCTTTGTGTTAGTTACGCCTGGGCGAATCGATATGCATACGGGTTAAGTGCATTAGAACTGCACTGTGTGAAATATGTGCATGTGGATTATGAAGCATACATGAGCTGGAGCTGGCTACCCCTTCCCTTCCTGTCTAAGTCAGCGGGATATGTACAGCGGAAAGGTAACCAGTCTAGCACGCGCACAGCTACCTTCAGGCTACACCGCTATTTACTCCACGTCATTTGAACTAAAATGCAGGTATCCAGTGATCGCCTCCGGTGAATTGTTGGAAGCCTTCTGCGCTACGTACATACTTACATGCATTGCCACCACCCGCAGTTCCTCCGTGAAAACATCTCGTCCTGCCCAGCCCACAGTCACGACGGAGCCCTCTCTCTGCATGGCGGTCGACTGCGGCTCCCCGGCGGCGCTGCCGCACTCCCAGAGCCGGTCTGTCCTCGCACTACCACCTTCCGCGACCGCTGATTCTGTCGCACTTACTCGCGCTCACCATCTCACCGGGTCCGAACCGACCGGGATCAGGGTCGGGATCAGGATCAGGGTCGGGATCAGGATTGGGATCGGATTAGGGGTCGGGATTGGGATCCCCGCCGCGACGTGATCAAACGGAGACCACGGAACTTGTCAGCCGAGAGCAATAGCGAGGTCACGGGACTCGTCAGCCGGGAGCGATGGTAAGGTTACGGGACTCGTCAGTCAGGAGCAATGGCGAGGTCACGGGACTCGTCAGCCGGGAGCGATGGTAAGGTTATGGGACTCGCCAGCCGGGAGCAATGGTGAGGTCACGGGACTCGCCAGCCGGGAGCAATGGTGAGGTCACGGGACTCGCCAGCAGGGAGCGATGGCGAGGTCACGGGACTCGCCAGCCGGGAGAAATGGGGAGGTCACAGGACTCGTCAGCCGGGAGCAATGGTGAGGTCACGGGACTCGCCAGCAGGGAGCGATGGTGAGGTCACGGGACTCGCCAGCCGGGAGCAATGGGGAGGTCACAGGACTCGTCAGCCGGGAGCGGTAGCGAGGTCACGAGACCCGTCAGCTGGGAGCTTTCCAGCCCGGAGCGGTGGCGAGGTCACGGAGTTCGTCAGCCGGGGACGGTGGCTATGTCACGGAGCGCGTCAGCCGGGAGCGGCGCGAGGTCAGGGAGCCGGTCAGCGCCGCCTGGCTGTGCTGCTCACACACACGGCTGCAGCGTACTGAAGGGGCACGAGGCCACAACCACCGACGCCGACGAAGGCGCCGAGGCGGCGGCGGGCGACGGAAGGCGTGTGCAAGGCTGCTTTAGGGAGAGAGGGGTCAAGTACAGAGCTCATCATCACGGGATAGCCCGGACCGAGTGTCGATGCGTGACTCAGATCTAGATGATATAACAATTGAGGTGGCGGCTGGCGGCAAAATGGCCTTGTAGCGATTAAGTGTTTCGACAAAAGCTTCGCTGTTGTCCTAGAGCTGAACAGAGCGAGAGGGCTAGAACTAGAGAACTGAGCTAGAGTTGTCACGACTCCTCAATGCACCGCTTGGGCTTTATGTTTCACTCCTGGTTTGACAGAAAAAAACGTCTGCAATTCTGCGAAGAACAAACAGGGAAAAGGCTTTGCATTTCGTTTTTACAACGATCTTGCGCGCGAAGCAGCGTTTCCATCTCTGCTTCTATTTGCAGCCTACATGGGATTATTCTGTATTGCAATAATGCGAAATGGATCTGCAGGGCATGGCAAATACGCCGTACTGGGTTTTCCAACTCCTGTAAGGATAGCTTTCTTAGAAGACAGGGCAGACCTTATGTGCAACTTTTCATGATCGAACGGCAAAAGCGCGCGCATGCAAGGTCCAATTAGCGTAAAATCGATGGACGCGTGGTATTCAAACCGGTAAGTACGCCAGCATTCAACCGGACTTAGATATGCTCAAGTTTTGAACAAGAGGCGATCCAATACTTACGTTTGCATTCAAAGTCTGTCTATTATTTGTGGTAAACAGTTCTTGCTCGCGGACATTTACAGTGCGCCTGCTCCGTTTGGATACCATCTGTTGCCTTTGTCCACGTACTGCCGACCAGGTCACTTGAAGACGGCGTGTTGCAGTTGCCACCGCGTTCGACAGTAACTGTGAGCGAGAACTCGTCGGTTCAAGACTTGTTGCCGGCCAAGTATTCCACGGTAACCTGTTACAGTCGCTGTTGAAGAGTGCAAAGTAAAATAATAAAAGGTGTTTATGCCGGGCGCATAGTCATCTTAAGGCAAAGCGTAAACAGCGTCCTTTGTACGACTTGGCTGTGAATGGGGTGGTGATGCCACACCTGGCTCTGCTCCTGCCCGGGCTGCCTCTGCCGCTGCCCCGGCTGCCTCTGCTGCTGCGCCGGCTGCCTCTGCTCCTGCCCCGGCTGCCTTTGCCCCTGCCCCGGCTGTCTCTGCCCCTGCCCCGACTGCCCCTGCCGCTGCCCCGGCTGCCTCTGCTGCTGCCCCGGCTGCCTCCGCCCCTGCCCCGGCTGCCTCTGTCTCTGCCCCGGCTGCCTCTGCTCCTGCCCCGGCTGCCTCTGTCCCTGCCCCGGCTGCCTCTGCTCCTGCCCCGGCTGCCTCTGCCCCTGCCCTGGCTGCCTCCGCCCCTGCCCCGGCTGCCTCTGTCCCTGGCGCGACACACCACCTTAGCCGGTAGCTTGCGCTGAGATCGCGCCTGTTTTGCAGCGGTTTGTGAACGCTATGGCGAACGTCGAAATCCACAACCGAAGCGCCGCCAGCCGGCCTACAAAAGGTGCGTCACCCGGTGGGCGTTCGTGGCCGGCGCTGGTACCGCTCGCCCAGTGACTAGCTTGTTACGAAATGCAGCAGGGAAAAGCCGGATTTGTTAATGCTGAAGCAAACATGTGGATCGTGCGTGCAAACGTGACGGAACAGGGGACAGAGTGGCCACAGCGAAACATTTTCTGAACGTCATTTGAACAACCCTACGTTTCGAAATTATCAGTCAAGAACCCTCGAAGCAGCCTTTGTTTAAGGCCATGAGTTCATCCTAGCATGTACGGAGCGAGAATGGCGCCGGAGCACCGTGCTTTTTATAGGAACACCAGACAAGGTTTTATCTGTCAACATCGTGACAAACAACATTTCAAAACTTGGGACGGAACGATGAGGTTTCCATCTTCTACGGATCATTATTGATAATTCTTCCAGAGTCGTGTCGTTCATGTGTTGTGTTCATGCGCCTCATTTTAATACGTGTCGTAAATATTCGTTGCAAAAGACTGCCTCATGTTAGTGCGCTTTATCGTGTCATAATATGTACACAATAACACCAGACCAGCCAAGGTCGGACTAAATCAAGTAAAACACCAATGGGGACATGCTGGCCGCTCATCAAGGAGTCTGCTTGGCGCGGAGCAATACATTAACTCGCTGTTTGTCAATTTCTCTGAAAAAAAAATGCAGTTCCAACGTCTAGGCGACGTGTTACTGCATGGCGGGATTTTGCTCGCTGGTCATGGGCGATTAACGTGTCATAAGAAGCACCAAGTTTTTTTGTTTTCCTACAGATGTTATGTCGATTGATAACGGGTGCATTTTGTCCTAGGCGTGCTATCACAGGACAAGGTCAGTGCGTCAAGTTTCTGTAGAACATTCGTTTTCCTTAGTGCAGTCGTTGTGCATGAATGTTATTTCATGGCTTTGATAAAATGGAGGCCCAAAATTACTTCGTTGACCTCATCAACTAAGTATACGTATCAACGGTCACTTGCGCTGGTAGTGGCATTAGTCACTGCACTGGTGTAAGCACGTCTCTGAACTATGATCTTGATTTAGAGACGTGCTCCGCAGAAGAGGTAGAATTCCCTTCATTCGGTCCAGCCACTACCAGTGGGACTGTGGCCAAACCTATACGCGGCCCTTTGTTAGGCAATTGCACGCACGAGTTACCCACTGGCTTGTATTCTTCTAGCACTTTCTAGCACTCTTGAGATTATGGAGGAGTTTTAGGGAAAATTGAAATCGATATACTCTTTGCCTTCATAACCGCAAAACAAGTGCAAATGGGGTTAATTTTGATTAATAACGGAGCAAATAGCAGCATTATGTGGTATTTTGCGAATTATTTACCCATTCGCAAACGTCTTATCCGCATCTATACACAAAGCTGTCATTTTCTGAAAATCTGTACCCAACCCCACTCGTTACCCATTCCATACGGGTACACTTGGATTTACCCAGGCAATAAACCTCCGAAACCTCAGTCATTCAATGCCCCTTTCTGCTTCGGAATCATCCGCGATTAGTGATATTTTAGTATCAGAATTCCCACCAGACCCTAGAGCGGCGAATGACAACAACGCCTGTCCGGTGAGGATTGGGAGGGAATCTCCGCTTTGATTTGGCATCTCTGTGATCGCTTCGAACGGCGTCTTCTTCTCCCATATTCGATTTGCAACAAGCTGGTTTCCTCATGCATGGTGAGCCATCACAAGCCTATCATAGCCAGACCAGGGAAGCCCACGGCCAGCTGGGAACCATCAACTGGCCGAATAAAACGCTGCCACTGCAGGCCTGTCATCAACGTATCCCGGAGGCGGCATGGCCCCAGAGGGCTAATATGGCCAATGCAGTTGCTGGTGCTCCATAAAAAGGGGCGTGACGACATGAAATGTGTTCCCTCTTATAGGATAAAAACAATACCAATTGAACACACAACGACCGACATCGCAGCACAATATCCCTGCAGCGATCGAGGGTTTGAAAAATAATGGCAATGGCCACCGGGCAGGGATGGGCCTCCTGAGTGTCGTTGCCCGTCCGCTTCACGAATTATATCTGGAGGCTTCCCGCATACCAATCGAGAGCGCCCCATCACGCCGCGCTTGCTGACCCCGTGAGGATCGATCTGACTTCAGCCTTTGTTTGGTTATGCCCCGGGCTGTCACGGCACGGCCGTTTCAGTCGCCTTGTTTTATTGAGGTCCGGCACGCGTGAACGTAGGCGTGAATGATTCAGTGCAGCGAAGGAGCATTACGTGCGGGGCTGGGCAGTATTTCGCCATTGGGCGCCCCCTTCCCGGACCGGAAATCCGAGAGACGCTGCTGTGAGGCGGTCAAAAGCGCTGAGAGAGGAAAGGCTCAGTCCACCTTATAGGTCAAAAATTGCGATACATAGGACAACCAACCAGCCCATCAAGAAGTGACCCATTATGCTGGTCGTAAGTCTGTCCGATCTGTGCTTGACAAAACGCGCTGTTGGCGGGTTGTGCTGTTTTCTGCCGATGATTGTTTTGTGTGGTGCACTCTAGGGGTTCCCAGTCACAAGGATAACCTCCCTGCCAATTTGACTTGTTATGCACTGCGATGTCACGAAGTGTAAACGCTGTATTTCACGAAAATGTGAAATTCCAAAACTATAAAACCCTTGTTATGCCGCCGCAATCTATTCAAGGTTACGTGGAGGATGGAACATGGAAACCCGGGTAGGTTTTCTGTTACCGAGAAGTCCCAAGCGGTGTCAATGTAACAAAATGCAAGAAATCAACCTCAATTTTCTGGTCCAGCCATGAGTATCACTACACGAGTTACTTTTCGTGATAAGCACTTGAGCACGGGTGAACAAAACACTTGCTGAATTGGCATGAGCACAGCACGTGCAGGGCGTGTTTATGCCTGCCAAGTCGAGTCCAACGAACCGACCACACTTCTTTGCTAGTGGCGCTACCATCCAGTGCGCGGCTTGAAGTCGAACCCACGAGAGGCAAATGGTGGGAATGCCGGGGCCCACGCCGACGCCTGGACGACAGCAAGGTCATTACTTGTCCGGTGGGCGTGCATGCAGTTAGCGGCATCATCACCTTCCTCTGGAGAGGGCGAGTTAGCACCGGGTCGAAGAGGGCAAATATGTGAGGCTGGTGTCCGAACAAACACGATAATGGTGGATGTTGCTACTGACTCATTTATATAGGCACGTTGATGCCAATGATGTTATGAAGACATCGCGGGGGTTTTACCGACAGAAAAAAACCTGCTTCGCTTGACACTTTGACACTTTGCCGCTTTGAGACACTTTGAGAGTCGTTTCTTTCCATGCATCGTTGTAAACCTAAGGCTAAAATATCCAAAATGTTGGAGGAGGTGTACTCAAGCCCCTCTCACCCAAGCTCTCCCTCCCCTCTAACACGATAGGTCCCATGCGTATGGTGGAAGGAATAGACACACACAGGGTCATGGTTGAAACTCAATGGAATGCTAAATTTGAAGGAGCCTGTACTTCCTGTTAAAGGTACCAACGAGTACGTATAAACGGTGCGTTGGCACCATTCTTGAAAATTCCGATGGCATCACGTTTCTGGATGCGTCATTGAGACTGCGCTCGCCGCCAGTAACTCTCCCAAACTTCCACGTTTTCCTCCAATCACCTGAGCACAGCTGGCGGCTGAACGCGCCAAACACAGAGCATGCCGAGAACGACGATGCTTCAGCGTAACAACATGAGACAAACACTATGTGAATCATGTGTTCCATTTTCAGCACGACAGTCAGACCGTGAACGGACAAAAATTATGTCTGTGATCCAAAGAAGTTGCATTCAACTCATTTACTAACGTGGTTATTGAAATATTATTGGTACAAAAATGACGTATGTGAGGCCGCAGCCGGTCTGCCCGCAGCGTGGCAGCCAGCTCACGGTAGCCCGGAAAAAATGTCTGACCTTTCGTGCAGAGTGCGACCGTGAGCGTTTCATGACACTGCTGCAAGGCCATCGGCTCAATGCTGGCGGGCCGTCCGCAGTGGCAGTTTGCAAAGTTACGGAGCTCACTTAAGAATGACAATAAAAAGTCCGGTGTTCCCTGCGGCGCGTAAACATGTGACGTCCCTGTTACCCCGGTCGGGCTTTGGCTTTGACGTGGTTAGTAAAGCGAGGCAGACAGGAGCTACTTTCATATATATATACATTGGCATTGAAATAAATAACCCATTCTACCACAAGGTAGGGATTCTCTCACAGTCCATTAGCAGGCTTCTTTTTACATCTATCTGCATCTTGTCTCGACAAAAGCAGCGCATTGCGCCACAAAGCAGCACCAATTTGACGGTTCCTGAACTGATGTGCTTAATTAATTGATCGGGGCTACATTAGCCACAGCCCTAGTCCTAAGCTCAAGCGATCACTCCCAGCTGTCGCAGGCGCCCAATCCCCAACTCAGTTGATCGCCGCCGGCCGTTGCAGCGCCATCCTCAGACCCAGTGGTCACTGCGCGGCGATAGGGCGAGCCCGGGTGCCGACAGCGGCCGGCGCGGCTCGGCGCTAGCGTCCCACTCCGGTGAGTCCGGCCCCACGAACGACTCGCCATCCGCCGCGCCTGCTGTGTCCCTCAACGGCCCCAAGCCGGATAGCTGCAGCGTGCTGGCCCCGTCCGACGCCGCCGGCTCGGCGGCCGTCAGCGCCGGCTCGGCGGCCGTCAGCGCCAGCTCGGCAGCCGTCAGCGGCCGCCGCAGCAGCCGCTCCAGCGCCCGCCGGCTCACCAGCACCAGCTCCGATCCGTGTCCTCTGCGCCGCCGCTGCCGGCGCCTCCCCCGCCGCTGCCTCCCCCGCCGCCGCCTCGTCGCTCTCTGTCAGCTGGCTTGGCGCGTACGCCGAGCGGTAGTCGGTGTCGCTGCTCCCGTGACGCGGCCCGGCCGGCGGCAGCAGGCTCTTGGGCAGCGGCGTGCGCGGGTATCGCTTCCGCTGCAGCCGGCGCCGGCCGCGGCCGGCTGGCAGCTGGTCGGCGGCCGGCGGCTCGGCCACGGCAGGTGGCGCCACCTGCGTGGCCTGACCCGCCGCGGAGGCGGCCGTCATCGCCGCCACCAGTGCAATCTCGACGTAGCGTTCGACCGAGCCGCGCGAGGCAAGCCCGGCGGAGAGGCTGGGCAGGGAGCGAGTGAGGCGGGCCGCGCCGCCCGCACCGCTTGCCGACAGCTGTAGCGGTCGGCTGGCCACCAGCCGTGTGTGCGACAGCTGCGCCTCTGTCGGCGGCAGCAGGAACTTCATCGGGCTGGGGCTCGGGCTCGGTGGCGTTCTCACGCGTGGCACCTGCGGCAGAGGCAGACTAGCGGTCGACCCCGAAACTGCGTCGATACTGAGACGTTTTGTCGCACCTTGGGGACCACCAGGGAGCCAGGAGTCACGTCCTGCGATGTGGGCGGAGACGCAAATGTCGACAGACAGCAAATAACATCCCGCCTCAGTAAGCAGCACGCGAGTTGGCTGCTCAGCAAAATACGAACAACAGCAGTCCCGCACCTCGGGCGTAAGTCCAGCACTGCCACGCGGGCGCCCTGCTCACCTGTCCTGTGTGAGGCAACGGAAAGTCTCGCATCTCGGCCATCTCCACCTCGTCCTCAGTCCAGCACGCGTCCGCCAGACCCGGCCCGGACGCCTTGCTCGAGCCCAGCACGTGCCGCAGACAGTGGCACAGCGAGATTGCCATGATGACGCAGAAGGCCGACGCCACCGTGACGACGCCGACGGTGAAGGCCAGTCCCCTGCTGCCGTCGCCGTCTGCCGCGGCAGCGCGGGTGAGGCGTCTTACATGCTGCCAGCTTCTAGTGCTGTAGACTAAATATGCAGCCTTAGCCTGTGGCGGTTTCGGCTTTTTCCACAGGTGTTATATGAGGGTTTTGAGTTATTTTTAAAACACGTGAACTTGTGGCTTGTCGCTATAATCAATCGGACTTGTGCACTACACACAATCACAGCATTCCAGATTGTTGTCCGGACGGTGACATTTAAATCATTGGGGGCCGAGAGTGCCGCCACGCCTGCACATTTTGCGTGTCCAAATGAGATGAGCGACGTGTTCATTCACAGCCGGTACAAAGTGTTTGCATGGGTGTCAAGTTGGTGCGTGGTGAATCAATGAAAAAGGCTTGGAAGCCTCTGAGTTTGTGTCCGTCCGAAGATTTTAAGAACATCATGAGGGCTATCCATGGCACGCGTGAAATAATCACGACCAAACCGATTCAAGAGTCCTATGTTTCGGCGAGTCTCCGACGCATGGTAACCTCCAAGCATAACTCCAGGTTGAAAAGTCTGGATCCGTAAGCCCAAAGCCAGCCCTCCTACGCCCCGGCGAGAGCTGTGTGTCTGGGCTCAGCAGTCACTGACTGGACTGACGCCCCGGCGAGAGCTGTGTAGCTGGGCTCAGCAGTCACTGGCTGGACTGACGCACCGGCGAGAGCTGTGTAGCTGGGCTCAGCAGTCACTGACTGGACTGACGCACCGGCGAGAGCTGTGTAGCTGGGCTCAGCAGTCACTGACTGGACTGACGCCCGGCGAGAGCTGTGTAGCTGGGCTCAGCAGTCACTGACTGGACTGACGCACCGGCGAGAGCTGTGTAGCTGGGCTCAGCAGTCACTGGCTGGACTGACGCTCCGGCGAGAGCTGTGTAGCTGGGCTCAGCAGTCACTGACTGGACTGACGCACCGGCGAGAGCTGTGTAGCTGGGCTCAGCAGTCACTGACTGGACTGAAGCCCCGGCGAGAGCTGTGTAGCCGGGCTCAACAGTCACTGACTGGACTGCGCGGGCTTACCTGACTGCGAGCAGCTGGGCACCGAACCAGTGGTGGCCAAGTCTGCCATCGGCGGCGCCTGAGGCACGACCATCAGCCGCGGGGCCGGGCCACTCTGGTGATGCTGAGCACTGCCCCTTCTCCTGGTGCCGAGCACGGCTCTTTCGCCTGCTGCTGGACACTGCCCCTTCCCCTGGTGCCGGATACTGCTCCTTCCCCGGTGGATCCTGCCACCACCCAGCCAGCGGAAACCCGCAGAGACGCGGCACAACGCGCCGCTCGCGGGTGCCGGCCGTCTGGCGCCAGTGCCGGCCTCCCACCGCCGCGGGGCACGCCAGCTGACCCGGGCCGTGACGTCACAGCGCGCGCTTTATGAATTCGGCGGTTTCTGATCTGGTGCCATAACGTATGGCTTGTTTGCGGTTGGCGTCCAATTATTTTCTACGTTGCCAGCATTTCATCGATGAAGACTTTGTGCGATCACATTGAGTCTGAGTCGTAAACATAAAACATGACATTTAATGACGTCATCTCCCAAAAATGTCGGTCAAAATGGGACGACAGTTAACGACCTCTCCATTGACCGCAATGAGAAGCCTTCGAGTTCCTATGAACTGAATCTACCATGATACAAGGCTGGACATGGATCATAGTCTGGAAAATATCACAACAAAGCTGGTCCCAATGTTCGCATTCAACCGGGGTAACCTCGTTGATTGGCCCAAGGTCGCACTGATCTCGGCTGTCCCTGCCGTCCCTAAGCACTACTAACGCATTGCAGACCTAAACAACCGTAGCTTCTAGACAGGCGAAGTCGAAGCGTCAGACTTTTCTCCGGAGAAAACAACCATCAGCCGTCCGAATTTGACCGTGGTCAAGTTAAACAGTTTGTCTCATAAGTTGCAGCCAGCATTTAACACTTTAGTGCATTAAGATTCACCCAAAATCTCAACGATTATTTCAAAAAACGGGTTTACCCCGACCCCGGTAGTAGGTACATGGTCAAACTCAGGATCAGCCTGAGTTTCGTATATTTTGACTACATTGGTTTTTAGAAACCTCCGGTGTTATCATCCCGAATGTCAAGCTCATTTTCTGGACGACTTTTCAGTCGAGTCGCGGTTGTGAAAGGAAAACTATCGACGAAAAACACACCTGGAGAACGAAGCACATTAACCCTTCACACGAGACTCCCCATCCACCACGCACGCCCACCGGAATCAGCCTTACCATTAAGACAGCGCGATCACACGGCCAGGAGTCCCTAACCAGTCTAGAACACCTGCCGCTCTGGAGAACACCTGACCTGCGTGACTAGCACTGCACGACCGGTACGTCGGGTGGGTGTTGGACCGGATGTGCCGGTCGTGTGAGCAGGCGGCGGATGACAGTGCTGGGTGGACTTTTTCAGAGCACGTGATGTGGTGGTTATCGCCGTGGGATGTGCTTGATAAAATAACGCGTGATCCGCCGAGGCCTCAGTTGGACCTGCACTGCCGGTGTAGACGGTGCACTCAGCTCATCATGCACGTAAGGGAGATTTGCTATGTCGTGCCGTTTTTGTTCCTCTTGTAGGTTATTGGCACGAAGCTGAGTATTTTCTAATGTTCTAAAAGTTCTGGGCATGTATACAACAACAGGTCACATATATGTAGATATATTTTCATTTGTTAAATTTGCTGACGATATCAAATTGACAGCGGTGTCGAAAATGCATGCCAGGTGAAACTTGACTTAGGGAAACAAGTAAACTGGACTTCTCTGTGGCACATGCCATTTCATTATGATACGTGTAAGGTCATGCATTTCGGTAGCTCTGGCAGTGAGGGCATTAGCCATAAAATGGGAGGCCGAGAGTTGGACCAGATCGAGGAAGCAAATGACTTAATGCTTATAATTTTCAAGGATTTGAAGGCTGAAAAGCAGTGAGGGGCTACTAGGAGCACGGCACTTCGCGTGCTAAGATTTATTAACAAGAATGTTCATTACAAGAGCAGAAATGTTGTCAAAAAGCTGTACTCAACTTATGTCAGACCACACCAAGAGTATTGTGCACAAGCTTGGTCCGCATGCTTCCAATAAGATAAAGATAGGCTGGAGAGGGTGCAGCGAATACAACTAGAATGAGAAATGGGGTTGGCATCTTAGAATATAAGGATAGGCTGCCTTGGATCGTTTTCACTGAAATATCGAGGACCAAGAAGGGATCTGATAGAGGCATTCAATATCATGAAAGGGATAGACAATGCAGATCTACAAGGAGCACTGGAAATTAGGCCGATAATTAGAGAAAACCAGTTTCAATTTGCAAAAGGTAAGAGTAATGCTATGAAGAGGCAGATGTAATTTAGCCAAAGAGTAGTGAATCACTGGAGTGGGCTGCCAAATGGAACTGTGGGAAATCCCTCTCTAACAACATTTAGGAATCGTTTGGACAACTTCTGTCGGTCTAAGGATCTCATTTACTGCTGAATTCAGGCAGGTCAGGTGGTGAGATTATTGTCAAGGATGGGTGCGGAGCCTGGGACAGGCCAAATTCGGTGGGCCTTTGTGGCTCTTCGTTGGCCTGATGTCGTTATTTTTTTATGTCTTATGTATGTGCATGCATACACGTAAAGATATTTCAACCTGCCATGATATTCCTATCAACGTTCCGTGAGTGTGGTACAATCACCTTGTATCCAGGCAGCCGATGTGGTCTCAGTACTCCAGCTGATCTGACGCTCCAAACGACTTGGTGACGTTAGCCCAGCCGGTCTACACTCTGCTCCAGGTGACCTGGTCTCAGCTTTAGATGGCCTCGCCACTGTGTCAGTGCATTGGACCCTGTGCTCTAGCTGACCTGACGTCTTAACTCCAGCTGGCCTGGCCTCACTAGGTCTCTGTTCTAGCTGACCTGGCCTTTTAACTGTACCTGATCTGGCCTCTCTATTCAAAGCAGTTATTTGAACTGGTTGACCTCCCTTTTTAGGTAACAAGATCTCTGAATATATGCCAGCTTACCTTAATTCTCTATTTTACCTGCCCAAATAACGTAGTTCATTTGACCTGACCTCTCCGCATCTATCTGATCTTAGCCTCCCTGTGCTCTAGACTCTACAGGCGGTGCTGTTCGCAGCCCTGCTGGTCGTGCTGGCGGTCGGCCAGAACCCCACCTCTATGGTGTCCATGAGACGGGGCTCGCGCCGCAGTCCGGGCCATCAGCTGGTCCGCGGCGGCAGCCACGGCGAGCTGGCTGTAGGGCCCGACTTCCGCCCGAGCCGCCAGCTGGTCCGCGGCAGCAGCCACGGCGCGCGGGCTATCGGGCCCGACTTCGGCCGTGCTCGGATGGGCCCGGGACCCGGACCGGGCTCCGGACCCGTCGGCCTGATGATACCCCCGCGACCGGGACCGCTCGATCCGCCACCTGGACGCGGACCACTCGGTCCGCCGCCGCTCGGGCTCGGACCACTTGGACCACCGCCGTTCGGGCTCGGACCACCTGGTCCGCCGACGTCCGGGCTAGGACCACTTGACCCACCGCCGTCCGGGCTCGGACCACTTGGACCACCGCCTCTCGGGCTCGGACCACTTGGCCCACCGCCGTCCGGGCTCGGACCACTTGGCCCACCGCCGTCCGGGCTCGGACCACTTGGCCAACCGCCGTCCGGGCTCGGACCACTTGGTCCGCCGCCGCCCGGACTCGGACCACTTGGTCCGCCGCCGCCTGGACCAGGAGGTTCGCTCTTTGTCGGACCTGGAGACGGAGGTCTGCCTTGGTTTGGTCCTGGGCCAGGACGTTGGCCCGGGCCATGCGGTGGTCCGGGTGGTGAGCCTTGCGCCGATGGTGGAGTGAGCTTCGTTGCTACTGGTCGACATGGGGGAGGAGGATCCTACGG